>NC_136699.1:7004676-7129157 GCF_947650265.1 Symphodus melops | reverse complement strand
TGACGTGTCCTGTTCTAACTCATCAACGTCACGCTCACTTCTCAGTGATAATCCAACGAATGCCCAACATTTCGCAGCTTCAATTCCAACACCTTGGTGACTGACACTGTCTTGCATCTACAGAGTTTTCAGTCCCAAGACTAGAACTAAACTCCTTTTGAGATCATTCCCCATCATGCACCTGGTACAACCTTCTCTGCCGTGAATGCAGGTGAACAGCACATGTATTCGTACTTCCTGCTCTGCGAAGCTGCTTTAAAAATGAACTCTGTACACTTTTGAAACTTTCAACTTTCTGCGTCTGTCTCCTCTCAGAGGTGAGACAATATTTGCTTCACATGCTGTGATCTGTTTTCTGCTCGGCTGCAGGATTTCTGCTCCTGCAGCAGGTGAGGGGCTGAGGGGGGAAGGGGGGGGGGCTGTTTAGGGAGGGGGGGCTGGAGGGGTACGTCTGGATTAGCATTAGCTAAAACTCTCCTCCCTGAGTGTCATCCCGCAGCCTGCTTAAGTTAAGGTGCAGCGACTGGCGCTGATTTGCATAAGTAATTAGCTAATGTGCTGTTCAATTTCTCTCCCATCTGGCCGACTGAGCTACACCTCATTTCTCAAATTGACAGGCCGGTCACTATCGCTACCCACACTGCAACAAGGCGCACACCAAATTAATTTGTCAACCTTCTCCCGTAATGGGACGTTCACCTTGAAAACTCAATCTACCTGAGGAGGTGAGAGTCCGAGAGACGGCGAGAAAAGCGAGCCACGAACAAGCCGAAGATTTGTGAAAAAATGAATTTGTTTGAAGCAGCAGAGAGCAGCTGGTGCTGTGACAGCGCTGAGATTGGACCGAGACAACGTCGAGTGTTTGTAACAAAAAGAGAACAAAAAGATCTGAGCGAGAAGAGGAAGGTCACAAAACAAAACCTGAAGCAGGAACAGAAATCTGTTCACGTTCTGTTGTTCTAACGAAGACAAAGTTCCTCTGACATGGTGTTTAACTGAACAGCTTTTTGATTAGAGATCTAAAAAACTAAAGGCAGACAAATAAAATAAAGGTAATGGCTCTTAAACCTGCAGCCTTAGTTAATGTGTTGCTGATTGGTTGCACTATGACATAATTATCAATTTGAACAATCAAACAGTTTATTTGATATCATGTTGAAATATGTCCATAGCTTGCATCCTGACTGAACTCAAACGTAACATTTAGTGCAGAGTGATAGGTTATGATTTTTAGCTCGGCATGAGAACATGTCGGCTTTTGAAAAAAAAAACACTGTGTGTGTGTGTGTGTTCATGTATGTGTGTAAGAACTTCATCAGGAGACAGAAGTATTGATGACTCCTGAGGGCACCCTGCTTCTGATCATTAAAATACAGTACAGCATCACACACACACACACACACACACACACACACTGGATAGAGTGAGTGTGTCCTTAAGTGTGTGTATGAGTGTAGTTAGGTGTGTGTTTGTGTATGTAAGAGTGTGTGTGAGAGAGAGAGAGCTCAGGGACCAAACCCGGGGAAATGGGCCAAAAAGTGAATCTAATGAAACCCCCCAAATTAATTTTCAGACTCATCTTCAGCTGCAGGCAGAGAGAGAGAGAGAGAGAGAGAGAGAGAGAGAGAGAGAGAGAGTGAGAGACAAAGGGATGAACAGAACAAAAGAGGAGAAGAAGAGAAAAGAAAGGAGAATACACCTGTGCAGAGTTTATAAATAAATACATACAGTATATGAAAACAAACTATCTCTCTTTGTTGAAGCGCCACAGATGGCAACAAAACAGGTGTGTGTAAGACATCCTGTAACCAGACGAGAACATCTTTACAGCTTGTTTGTTAAACATGACTTCTGTGAAGGAGTCTAAATAAAGTAGATGTCTGGATTTCAAGGACGACTTTGACCTTTGGAAAGTGACTGAAAAAACTTCAAACAAAACGTGAATTGTTTAAATGGTAAATGTTTTCACACATGTACCAGACTCCTGAAACTTCCAGACACTTTCATAGTGAGCGGCAGGTGTGAACATTTTTACCCCGATTTTATGCGGACGTTGCCCAGCAAACCCCGCTGTGATATGTCTGTGAAGTATGGTAGAGCTGATGTGAGAACACAGTGAGAAATATTCAGGAGAATCCGCAGAAACGAGGAGGGGGTAATGACGGACGTTTTTTTTTTTTTTTTCATTTTGTTGTTCGGTATCACAGAATTACATGTAGCATCATTATATATAAAAACTGTGATTTATCATGTAAGAATACTTTTTATTTATTTATTTATTTTCATTTTTAGTAACTAATGTTTGTTTAAGTCTTATAAAGAAACTACTCTAAATTATACAAGTGATGCTTCAACTGCATACAGTAGTTCCTTCAAATATTTTGGTAAAATATAATTTACAAGTTACGAGAATCTGCACGTGTCTTTAAAATTTTGATGTGAAATGTGCAACATTTTGTTTTTGATAACTGAAATATAAAGGTTTTTCTTGTTTCTTCATTTTTTATTAGGAACACACAGAAGTGAAGATAAAACTTATTTAAATTCAAAGTGAGATGGACAGACAGGTATGGCGGTCTGCGTGTGTGTGTGTGTGTGTGTGTGTGTGTGTGTGTGTGTGTGTGTGTGTGCATGTATGTGTGTGTCTCATTCAGCTGTTCTCTTATTAAATTCCTTTGTACTGGGAGGCTTTTCACTCCACCAGCTGCCACCTCACTGTGTGTGTGTGTGTGTGTGTGTGTATGTGTGTGTGTGCATTAAGCTAACATAGCTATTAGCTTTGATAGCAGTAGCCCTCCCATATGGCGAGCTAGCGCTGCTCTTTAATGTAGCATAGCATGGCCCTGATGTTGCTATGGCTCCAGTGGTGCCTCCCCCTCTCTACCCACCATGCTCCCCCCCCCTCACCCAGTCCCTGCTGCCATTTAGCTCTCCCTTCCACCGCACCACATGCTGCAGCGACCTTGGCGTTTTCCAGCGGCACGCCCGCTGCCATCTGCAGGCGGCAGGCTTGGGCAGTAAAGCATCGCGACCCCGAGTTTTTTGGGCGCCGTTACGCCTCCGCCAGGGGCCCGTCCAGATGGCTCTACCCACTAAGAGGGTTTTACTGCGGGGCTGAAGGAAGACGACTGCAGGCAGGCAGAGGATGAACTCACGCCTCCCCCTCCTCCCTCCATCACTCTGCCAAGTGCCAAATTTCAGTGCCTCCAAAACGCGGCAGCTTCAATATTTCAGCCATGATTATCGGCAGCAGATGATCCAAAAGGGCAGGGCTGAGGAGCAGCACGCCGCTGTCATGACCAAAAAATCTAAACTAAATCTTGCAGCCTCAACCTGCTGGTTCATTCTGTTCATTGAGATTCATTCATTCACAAATATTCAGTGACAGGACAGGTGAGGGAACAGTTTTTGTAGCCATCGCTCACTCGCGTCACATGCTGTTAGCTCGCTGATGAGAAAGCCCATTAGGTGTTAGCATCAAGCTAACAGAGATGTACATTCTGGTCCATCAATAAGAATCCCCCACCACCAATTAACGTCCCATTGTTACTATATATTATATTACATCATTGTTTTCAATAATGAAACACCTTGAATTATAAATCTTTTGTCTTTTCACTTCTCCTGTAATGTACTGTAGAGACACATTTATTCTATCAAATTCTATGTATAGTTTACTGTTTTAGTATCCAATTTCCCCTCATGTATTGTATTATATTGTATCATTCTATCCCATGATTGAATGTTTTAACATATATTCAACCCTGCACTGTATCCTTTCATATTGATCTGCATATCCTGTCTTAAATCACAATGAATCTAACTTTGGGACCATGACACTGCTAAACTATATCACTTTATTTGCAACCCTGACAATGGACAGGCACACACACACATACACACACACACACACACACACACACACACCTACACACACACACACACACACACACATGCGCACACACACACACACGCGCGCACACACACACACACACACACACTCACACACTGTCTGTCATTAGTGTCTGTCAGCAGTTGGATCAGATGAGACAAAAATAAAAAAGCTGTGCTGTGGTCAGGATGGAAATCAATACCTCCCCCTTTACTGTATGGAAGGTGGAGGAGGAGTAAGGAGGTAGTAGATGAAGACTAGAAGGAGGAAGAGAGGATTCTGGGTAAAATCTGTCTTCAAATTATGTCGAGAAGCTAAAAATATGTCATCACTTTTCTGAATTTGTATGTGTGTTTTGCTTGTGTTGTTGTTCGAGTCTGTGGGAGTCTGTTTGTCTCAGTATGTTTTTGAGTACCGGTAAGTCTGTTTTGGGTGCGTAAGATCCTGGTGATCATTGGCAGACATGACAATGGCTTTGTTCAGATTTGAGGTCAACAAATCCTCTCAGCTTTATCCAAGAAATAAACAGCCACACGCTGTGTGTGTCTGTGTGTGTCTGTGAGAGAGACTGAGGTTCAGGGGGGTCTTGGCCCTTCCATCAGCTATTAGCCACCACGTTATCTCTCGTTAGTCGTCTCATCTCCAACTCAAAGAGAATAAATAAAGAAGACTTTATCCCTCAGAAACACCCGAAAGAAAAGGAGGGAGGAGGGGGGTGCAATGAAGGAAAAAAAGGCAGAAGAAGAAAATCTCCAATTCATTGAGATCAAGTCAATAACACTGTAATATTTATGAAGGCTGGAAGCCAGGCTGCCCTAAAACCCAAACTCCAGCAATCCTGAATTATAAATTGGTATTGATTTGTGTTGTGGGTGAGTGAGCTGAATGTGTGTGTGTGTGTGTGTGTGTGTGTGTGTGTGTGTGTGTGTGTGTGTGTGTGCATGTGCAGCAGCAGGATGCAGCTCAGCTGCTCGATTGTTTTCACGCTTTCACAGAAAAAAATGTGGAGCTGCTTGTTTGGCAACAGTTTGTAATGCTGGAGAAAAAAAAACTGAGAAGGTGAAAGTGTGTGTTTGTGTGTGTGCGTTTCTCGGATGTGCACATCCTGTATGTACCTTTGTATGTGTGGTAATGGTATGTATTCAGACCAAACTTTCGTTCCTCTGAATGTTAGTGTTAAATTCCTTTTTAATTCTGCATCTTCTTCTCAAACGTGGTCAGGAGGCGTTCAGATTTGTTCGAATGTCTGTGTACTTCTGTTCGTGCTTGCAGACACACAGTTAAGGCTAATATGTGAAGCTCAGAATCTTTTATTATCGGGCTGTATAACAATCAATCCTGTAAAATGTTAGTAGCCATACACATGTACTGTACATATACTATCATTTGACCACTTATGAACGCCTCAAGAGGTAATGGCTCAGGACATTCAATGAACCATCTAGCCATAAATAAACTTTCCGTTAGCTAAAATGATCCAAACATGAGCCTTTAACTTCATTTTTTCCTAGCTAACACTTGGTCGGTCGGGTTTAATATATCCATAGGAAAGGCTCAACTTTTGAGCTAATGCTAATGTTAGCTTATAAACACTGTTGTTAGCTTGGGGTTGTTTGAATGCTAATGTTAGCTGTCATGCTAATGTTAACTGTGAGGATCTTGCTATTTTATTGCAATTCTATTTGTGCATTCATGGAGATAGCCTATGAGCACTGAAAACTTTCTCATGAGCACAAACAAGTTTCTTCTCACGTAAAGGATTTACAAATCTGTAAAACACAATCGTGACAACAAGATATCAACGTAAGGCCGCTATGTGAATGGTATGGTGGAAAAAGAATTTCATTCTTTTTACTTTGAAAAAAAAATGTTTTTAATTGCCGATGAGTTTTCAAAATGCGTAGTTTCATGTCTGCAGGTCAGCTTGTGTGTTTCTGTTTTAGGAGTGCCATGGAATATGGATGACGCTGCCTGCCCCCCCCTGCTATGTTGTGTTCACACCCATAATGTACCATCACACACACACACACACACACACCGGTGAGGTGAAGCTGATGGACTCCCGTCGTGGTGCGAAGGGATTACACGGCTCCATACCGCAGGTAGATACACACTCTGTCATGCTCCAGAGCTGCTGCTGAGAGTGTGTGTGTGTGTGTGTGTGTGTGATGTCATTACTCTACTTCAGTATGTATAATTATAAAATGTGTGTAAACAGCATGTTGAGCCCCCTGCAGACTCAGTTTGAGAGTTGGAAGCAGTACACCATGTTTTCAAGGGACAACATAGGCAATCACAGGAGGCCACACTTTTAAGAAGCCCCCAAAGAAAGCCTCCTTTAAATGAAGGGAGCTCTACGGTAACTACTTTGCAGCTTTTCTTACTAAGATAATGCTACTTGTACTGTAACGCATAATCCTAACAGCATGCAACCCGAGTCTGATCCCATTGTTTCATACTGTACCCTAAAAAACCCTTTTGTGATTTGATACCAATAAACAAGCTGTTTAAATGACTATACCATGATGAGAGTTTGTAAAAACAAAAGTATGAATTCTGTTTGTTTGGTTTTTTTTTATCTGACTACAAGAAGAGACGAGGGACAACTTTCAAATTGTTTGTTGTTTCCAATGGGGTTGGGTTTGACAATTTTTGACGCAATGTCACAGGATAGACAGGCTCTGACAGACAGACGGGTGTTGTGGTCGTTATGTAACCTAAACCCTCGTCTCTCCTCCCCTGTGACCTCCTCTCCTCCTGCCACTCCCCCCTCCACCTCCCTCATATCCCATCCCTCCGTCTTTATATAGAAATCAATACCTCCTTAATCTGCCCCTCCTACAGTACCTCCTCACTTTCTCTCTCCCCCAACTGTCTCATTCTCACCCCCCCACCTTTCCATCTACACCTCACCCCTCCAACCCCTCACCCGTCTCTCCATCTCTCTTCCTGCTGTCGTCGTGTCTGGACTCGCCCGCCTCACATTTCACTCTTCACACCGCAAACACACACACACACACACACACACACACACACACACACACACACACACACACACACACACACACAAAGATTATTTATTATTTTATCTACACAAAAGAAGTCTTCTCTCTCTGCCTCAGGATGTGTTGTTCTGTTTTCTGAGGTTAAACAAGTTGCAAAAACAGCAGAGTATTAAATATTTTGTTTTGGGCTGTTTTTTTTTTATCATAATGGAACCAAATGATGTATTTTAAAAGGGTTTTCCAATGTTTTTTCACTTTTGAAGACGCTTCTCCAGGATTCATCTTTATCAGTTGGAGAATTTAAGCCGGGATGTAAGAAGAATACAATATTTTTTACCGCCTGTCAGTAAAGTTTTTTCTTTATGCTTTTCTTTATGCTACATCAATATTTCTGCAATTACTTATTGCAATAATTATTGTCTTCATGATTGAAATATCTCCCCAACAATTCCTCATGTATTGACTTTTTGTTCTCTCTCAAAAAATGTCAACAAAGTTTAACAAAGTTTGATGACTCTAGTTTGACATAACATGCAAAACCCAAATATATACATTTTAATCATCAATATCAGAATTTATAGAAACATTTCCTCCTGAAAATATCCAAATTCATATCAACAGAAAGCAAAAAAGGGAGTCAAAAGCTGTTTTCCAAGATGGCAGCATGTTTTGCCTTAACCCTCTGTAACCACAAACCAATGACCAGCGATCTCCCCGTCCAATGGCAGGAGGTATAAGAGCTAAATAGATATCTAACTAACTAACATGCTGGATGGAGAACACACACAAAAACACATGCAAACACACACAAACCCACAGACACTTCCCCTCCCCCACATCTGCTGGCGAGGCAGGAGCACACGGATGGTCGTCCTTAATTAGCCACACCGCTCTCATATTCCTGATTAAACCGTGTGTGTGTATGTGTGTGTGTGTGTGTGTGTGTGTGTGTGTGATAGACAGAGAGAGATGGAAGGTTATCAGTGCATTCTTAATTGGGAAAACACTTGAGTGATTACCAGGAAGGAGCGGGCGATCAAGAACGAGAATGAGTTGCAGAAATATAGAGAGAGAGGAGATACGAACAGTTCTGACCAACAAAACTAAAAACTCATCACTTTGTTGTTTCTACTGTAGAGCTGAAGGCTTGAAGGCCCCTGCGGTAGACCGACAGAACACATTTATGCAGAAACACAAACAGCAACAGATGTGATCGTCCACTTTGTGGCTTGGCAATGGAACCAACGCATCTACGAGCTGCAGCCCGTTTATAGATTTATTTATTATTTATTTTAATAGAAATACAAGGCAATTTATACTTAAGTCCCATATGAAGCTTAACTTGAGTAATGGTTTTCAGTCTTAACATCTACAACCTCGAAAAGACAGCCGTGGTTGTCCAGTCAGATTCACAGGTTGGCAAATACTGACATAACTCATGTCCTTATCGCATTTAATAAAGACGCTAAAATGCCGATGAGAGCAGAGGAGCTTAAAATGTGACAATGTTAGTTTTAGGATTCAAATAAACAAAAGAGAGCAATGAGATCACTTGTTGGTGGGAGAAATGTTGTTAATACCTGCAACCATGTGTGTGTGTCTGCACGTGTATGCACTGAGATTAACAAGATGATTTGCCTTGAGGGGTTGAGGTGCATGCTGGGAGGGGGATTTAGTGAGAGGAAGAAGGAAGAAGGGTTAGAGGGGTGCTTCCCAAAGTTCCCATGATATCCTGGGGAGCGCTCCGCCCTGGGTCTAGGTGGAGGGTAGGTGAGGGAAGGGGTTTCCAGCCGAGCACCGCTGGATGTTGACAGTGAGGCGGCTAACGAAGCTGCAGGCGGTGATGTAATCACATTCAGACTTAATTCATCAATCCAATTAAGAGTCAACAGGAAGTGGGAACCAGCTGATGGAGCATATCGGGACGAGTTCTCGGACTGTGATGCCTTCAAGGCTTTCAGAAAAACTGAGAAAAGTCTGTCATTTTGGAGGGAGTTTTTTTTAGATATTTGTGATTCCTTATTGACTAAACAAAAAGAATAACTAAATAGAAATCTGATTCTGAAAATATTCTAATGGTAAATAAGTCTCTGTGTCTAAATCCATTACAAAGTCCACTCAGATAAAAACAATGCTCAGATTATCTCTGATTAAAACACCTTCATAGTCGACATCATCACATCAGTTTTGTATACACGTACATATTTTACATTTTTGTCTTCACAGATTTTTATGGAACCAGAAGAGACAATGGCTCTATCTAGTCGTAAAAAAATTACTTTCTATTAACTATCTTCAGTTTATTAAATGAGCATCATGTTGTATTGAAAAGACTTGAAACTACAGATGGAGATGATGAACTCAATAGGAAAACATTCACTGTGGGGCGGCAGTAGCTCAGTCTGTAGGGACTTGGGTTGGGAACCGGAGGGTCGCCGGTTCAAGTCCCGGCACGGACCAAGTCCGGAAACTGGTCTGGTAACTGGAGAGGTGCCAGTCCATTTCTTGAGCACTGCCGAGGTGCCCCTGAGCAAGGCACCGAACCCCAAAACTGCTCTGGAGCGCTCGCTGTGGGCAGCCCCCTCACTCTGAGACCTCTCCATTAATGCATGTCACTAGAACCCTGTTTGTGCATGAGTGTGTATCTCGGCCTATGTGTGTGTTAGACAGAGTGTAAAAACTGAATTTCCCCTCGTGGGATTAATAAAGTGTAAATTATTATTATTATTATTATAAATCAACTGACAAATAGGACCAGATATGTTTGAAATATGATATTTTCTCAGACTTCTTAACCCAGTGGTGTCGCCCCCTGCTGGCCATTAGAAAGAATGTGGGTTTAAGAAACTTCTGCATTGGCTTCCCCTTTGAAACCAAGAGGTGATGTCCATGTCTTATGAGTAGCATCTGGTCTGGACTTCAGGTGGATGCCCCCATCTCTGGCACAGCAGGAGAGTTCAACTTCAGCATCCCCCCCCCTCCTCCCCCCTCCCCTGTGGTAAATGGCACTGGACTCCCCGGGCCACTGAACATTTCTCCATGGATCACATCAAACTTCAGCGAGCCCCGAGGGCCCCGCAGGCCCCAGACTCCACCGGGGTCTAATGGAGACACCCAGACAGGTTACGTCTACACACACAACTCCTGCTACCTTTCCAGTCCCAAACTAACACTCTCACTCTCACACTCACACACACACACACACACACACACACACACACACACAGACACACTCACACACACACACACACACACACACACACAGACACACTCACACACTCACACACACACACACACACACACACACACACACACACACACACACACACACACACACACACACGTGTGACACTAGTCTTAACTCTCAGACTCTGACTGTACAGGACAAGAAGAGGAGCCTGTCTCTCGTCTGTTTCTCCTGGATGTAAACAGAGGACTAACTTCTGGAAAACAGGGTCAAAGTCCATAATAAGATCTGATCACAGTGTTACATGCACACACAAACACACAACTACTCCAGTAAGTAAAATCACACAAAGTAAACAGGACACTAAAAAAAGAACAGATTCTTGACCTTCTTCCCTCTTTTCCTTTTTCTGCCAAAATTTAACTGAATCTGAAAAATGTTGCAAAAGAATCTTGTACCGTACTAAACGTCCTTTTTTTTAACCAAGCCTCTGCCTGCTAAACGGCTATGAAGCCATGATGGCTGTGTTTCAGTTTGAGCACAACATTTGACCGGCATCGATGGCCCAGATATGATAATTTGTTTGATGACGAGTAATTTAAGTATTGACGAGCGAGGGGGATGGCATTTAACCGTTTAGTCAATCAATCAATCTTTTTTTGTATAGCACTAATTCATAACAGGTGTTATCTCAGAACACTTCACAAAACGCAGGTAAAAGACCTTTCTTGTTGCTTTATTACAAAAAAAATCCATGATGAGCACAGCACTAAGCAACATTTAGAAAAAGTTACAGTGGCAAGGATAAACTTTTAGAAGCAGAAATCTTTGGCCAAACCAGGTTCATAATGAACAGCCTTCGTAGACTAAACACGCACAACCCTAATCTTTACCATACAAAACAAAGGTTGTAATAGTTGGTCTGCATGAAGCTATCGGTAACGGCAGAAAGAAAAAAAAATCACTGAAATGTTGATCCTCAGATGGGAGATGTAATTTAGGTGTGTCGTCATGTTTGTATCAAGTCAAAGTCCTTTCTCTGTGTGATTGTGTTTGTGAATAATTCAGTGTGTACATCAGGCCACCTGCTGCAGCCTCCAGCGTCCATTTATATTTCACAGCCCAACATCCTCTGCAAACAAACACACAAAGTTAAATTCAGCTGGAGGTCAGTGGAGGTGTGTGTCCCTCTTTTTGAAATACACATCTGAGGTCCAACTAGACAGAACTATCTGATGAATGTACAGACTAATTACATTTTATAACAAATGTACACAACTTATCATAGTATAGGTTTTTTAAACAAGACACATACATCTAAAAAGTCACGACCTCTATTCACCCTTTTAAACTCCATGAAATTAGAGTGTTGTGATATACTGCCAACTAAAATGGGAGAGAAGTGATCACACTTTGATTGCAGCAGAGGTGACATAATCTGACCTTAAATCCAAAACACTTAATCCTGCATATCCCATCATGCACCTGAATTACATCTTTCACAGAAGGCTCCCTGTCAAGATCAATCTGATAACCGATTTTTACAGGTTTTCTTTGTCTACACGTTCAGATGTTTCAACCGTTTTTATTTCATATCATCAAACCAGTAATTTAAACATGTGACACTTTAAAGTGATGTCTACACATTTATCATGAATGATCATTAAGTTGCACTGTCACAAAAGTACATAGGTGAAGTTTAAAAGACTGATGAAGTGATTAACATTATGTGCCAAACAATTGGTGTTCTTGAACATAGGTACAAATCTAATCTATCAGCAGAGCCTCTCAGAATATAATTTTAAAAAACCCTCTCTATTACAATCAGATATCACTTTACCCATGATGCATTGTTCCTGCAGGTCCCCATAAAACCACATCAACACACTGTCGTCACATCAACGTCCTTCAATAAACCTGAAACTTTGTCGATTCGCTGACCTGCGTGTTCTCACCGTCACCAACATCTTCCACTCAAATTACCCAGAAACCCCTGCAGCGACCTCCAGGTCTTCCTCCCCCTCTGGCTCTCCTCACCCTCATCCTCACCACCCTTCCCCATTTCTCTCCTTTCAATTTGAGCTTCTCCTGCTCAGTAATGTCCTGCTTTTATTGTAAATCTATACTCTTAATCTGGCCGGCTCCAATGGGCCTCGCTCACCCGATCGATGAGCTACGATTGCTGGGAAGGGTCCACAGGGGCAGATAACCCTCCACCATCACCCCCACCACCTCAAACAACCACCCCCCGTGGACCTAAACCTCCATAGATTCCAACACACAAACTTACACTGAGACATGAATTAATTCAAACACGATGAGGTCGAGATCTCCTCAGAGATATTTCACCCCCCAAAAAAAATATTTTCAAAGTTTCAAAGACTTCATTCTTGTTTGAATGTCCATGAACTTTTCATAGATTTACTTTTATATTATTCTTTTACTCAGTTTCTTATTCATTGTTGTGATGATGCAACATGGACTTTAAAACAGAGAAATTCCTCTCAGGTCAGCCTATGTGAGAAAAATGAAATGCCTGTTAATGCTCAAAAGATAGATGGCCATCAAATGCTGTTGGTCAGTTTTCTGAATGTTTTTGATCCAGACTATATAAAACATGGACGTTGTTTCAGTGACGTCATATTTTGGTATCTGAAGGGAAATACTGAAGCCCATCAATGGAAGTCACCATATTAAACATGCTTTCTCAACGTAACTTTCGATCAGCCTGAGAGGTGAAGTTGAGGCAGGCTGGACTTTCAGATAAATCAAGTACTTCACGTCCCTACAGTAGGAGCAGAAACCTGTGAGGAGGTTTCATTGTTGTTTCCTTCTGAATCGTCTCTTTAAATCAGACCTTCCTCTCGCTCTGCTGACGCTCGCTCTGCAGCTTCTCGGCTCCCTCGAGACGATTAAACAGTTTAACGGGGGACAGAGACAGCATGCAGGATTCTGTTTCTGCAAATGATGATTTATTCTCAAAACAAGAAACAATTTAAATAAAATAAGATCACACGGTCAGCCTTGATTTTCCTCTTAAATTGGTTCAGGTGGCAGAAAAAGAAAGGCAGTTAAATCACCTGCAATGTGTGTATTGTCCACAGAGGGGGCAGATGGGAAATGTAGTTTTTAAGTGAAGAATCATATGGAGTCGGTTTAGAAAGCTTCTTTATTTTTATAAGGATACATGTAAGATGACACCAGCTGTTCAGGTCCTGCCTCTTATTTGTAGTGTAATGGTTAAAGGTTAAAGGTCACCCTCCATCACTCTAACTCACCTTTCTGCAGGTGACATCAAAGCTGTAAATGGTGTTAGAGAACAAGTGTTGATCTAAGGGGGTGGGGGGTGGGGGGTCCTGACCTCCATGTAAGGCTCGGCCATTAAAAGAGGAGGGTGATGGTCAGACAGCTGGGGAGGGGGGAGGAGATGGGAAGGGAGGTGTGTTCTGGGTAATTAGAGCTCGGCCCCCTCGTACGCTCTGACACTGTAGGGGGATTTATTGCCCCCGCTCGGGCGACTTGTCCACCCATCTAATTGCAATATTAGCGTGTAATAACGGCCGAGTTACGGCGATCCGTCAGCGCCGCGTTCTGCTGCCTCGGCAGGATTTCAGCCATTAACGGGAGCAAGCAGGAAACAAAGCGACCTCTGAGAGGAGCATCAGTGCACATTTATATTCACACACACACACACACACACACACACACACACACACACACACACACAGAGGCCTGTTAGTGACCAACAGCGCCTCTTCATCTGAGCTTCAGTTGCAGATTCTAGTGCTTAAAGGGAGTTTAAGGGTCACCTGAATGACCAGGATATCCAGATCCCTTTCACATGTTAGCATCCGATCACACTTTTTTGAGTGTTTTAAGATCCGATCATCACTTAAGTGCATGTTTTGCAAGAGAGAGATTAAAAACAAACCCGATGGTCACACATCATTTAGACATTTAAGCTTGATTGATTCAAAATGTCAACTGATGCACTGAGTAACATAAAAGAAAATAATCCACCGTTACATTTTTGATAGCTGCCAAATAGCGGCGACTGAACGACAGTTGCAGGGTGAGTTCTCTCTAGTCTGACTAAAGCTTTGACTGCAACTATACTGGCTGACCGAAGCACATCTCTTTAACCCTGCCGGGGCCAACCAGGTGTGCCGTGCTTGTGCAGATCGCTTACATTAGTCACACTTTGAGGCTCAAACGTGCTCGTGCATGTTAGAGATTGCTCAGTTTGAGTGTGCCCTTAAAGTGTAGTCTGAGAGAAGTGACAGTGTCCTGTGTATAATAAAACACAGAAGAAACTTTGATTACATAATAACATCGGTACCGATGAATGACTTTAGAAAAAAGAGATAAGAAGTTTAACAGTTTTTGCATAGTAAAGACTTGAAATATGACAAAGAGAAGACACTGCTTAAACAGTCAGTCAGTGAATATCAGCATGGAAATACAAAGATCACATTTTCACTTAAAAGCTTGAATGTCAATGAAGGAGAGTGTGTGTGTGTGTGTGTGTGTGTGTGTGTGTGTGTGTGTGTGTGTATGTGTGTGTGTGTGTGTGTGTGTGTGTGTGTCACTTTGATTTACCTATCTGAGACGAGAATTCACAACATTAAACTGTTTTACTGTAGCTGCAGAGCGACATCATTTGCATGATGGGTCACTAAACACACTAAACCCCCCCTCCAGCCCCCAAGTTTAGTGTGTGTGTGTGTGTGTGTGTGTGTGTGTGTGTGTGTGTGTGTGTGTGTGTGTGTGTGTATCAAAGGGGGGGTCACAGTAATAAATCCTGCATTTCTTAACAGGCTCTAAAATGCGGGGAAACAAGCAGAGCTGCAGTAAATCACACACACAGACTGACACAGTGTGTGTGTCTGCACATATATGTGTGTGTGCTTTAATATGCACGCAATAACTGGGTGTCTGTGTGTATTCCCTGGGTTAGCGGACTGGTGTCAGTGTCCTGTTCTTGTCCTAATTAAAGCAGCTCAGAAACAAGGGATGGAGACAGAAAATGATTCCAGACAGTTTCAACAGCAGCAAAGTTTCTCCTGAACGCCACACGACCTGATGTTACAACGCAGATAACACAGAGAAATACACTGCTGCAGTAAACCACAGCACTCTGTGTAAGAGATCAAACTGAAGGGATCAGGTGCGGGGCCGTTTATTTGTTCATTCTTTCCCAGCTAGCTACAACGTACAACTTTCCAACCACTAACACTATCACTTTATTTAGACTACAGAAAATCGGAACTATTTCCAGCTTGAGATGATGTGGAAATAAAACTCCTGTAAAAAAAACTCCAGTTTGTTTTTTCTTTTTCGATGAAACACAAGGCAGTCTTCTTTGTACCCACAATGCTTTGCGTCTGTACATGTCGGTGGAGGTGGAGGGGGAGGGGAGTGTTAGAGTTGGATGTATAGAATCCATCTCATGTGTGAGAGGACACACAGAGAGGTGACAAAACCTCTAAAAAACACCCAGACACACACGTACACAAAACACACACACACACACACACACACCTAGACACAAATGAACACAGTACACACACACACCCTCTGTCCTTTCACCTCAAACTGTGTGTGTGTGTGTGTACTGTGTTTAGGTGTGTGTGTGTGTGTGTGTGTGTGTGTGTGTGTGTGTGTGTGTGTGTAGGTGTGTACCTGGTATATACATCATGGTGTGGATGAAATCTCTATTCTGGCGTGTGCCAACATGTGTGCACAGTATGCATTGAGTCTTATACAGGTATGCTCTAGGTGCTTGTGAGATTGTGTGTGTATATTGTTGTGTATCACCTGTTTGTGTGTTTCCTGGCCGTAGCCCAAAGCCTCTCTAACGAGCCAACATGGAGTTGGTACTGAACCCCCTCTACTCCTGACCTCCTCTGAGGTCATCAGTGTCCCCCGCTGTCACTGACCAATCGTGGCCGGGCGCTGTGACAGAGAGACGCTGACTCCAAGGACACAGGGGCAGAAGGATTAGATGGTGAGGACGAGCACGGCGTTAATAAAGGAGAATAATGCTGAAGTTTGGAGCCGTCTGATTGGCTAACATAGTTCATGTTCACTTTCGAAAGGTTTCATGTGGTCTTGGATGAAAATGACATTCAATCAGACGAAGTCAGAGCAGCAGTTTGTTTCAGAAGTCTGTGGCAGAAGTGACACAGTCTACAATGATCATGTTTTTCTATGAAAGTTAGTTCAAACGGCCTTTAACATTTGGTTTTCAGAGGTGACACATGCGCCACACTAAGGAGAACGTCCTGATATATTTTGGGGAGAGTTGCGTCTGTGAAAGAAAACAGACAGGGCTTTCACCCCAACGACCCACAATCTAACAGCCTGCCACACGGGTCAAGCTGGGATGATGACGTTCACATCACACAGCCAGTGAGCGACCGCTGTGCAAGCACGCACGCACTAAAGCAGCTTCATACCCTGCTTTTTACTCCACTCTTTTATCCTATTGTGAAAACATTTCATTGCACGTGGCATCGGAAGGCAAAAATTGTCAATCTACAGTCGGACTCTGTTGTGTGAAAGAGCAACATGCAAGCATGGATTTTAGGAAATGTTCTCAGAATTTTCTGGAGTGAATATGAGAGAAACCCGAAAACAGAGACTTCCACAGTCGAAGCCCAAAATCTCACTCTCTTTTCAGCGTGATATATCCGCCATCGCTCATCACACCTCAGTGTCAGAATCTTCATCTAAGAATTCAGGATAGGACAGTTTCCTTCAAGCGACTCGGCGTTGATCACGTTTATTTAAAGCAGTAGAAGAGAAAGATCCTGATCAGCTGATGCAGAGAAAAGAAGATGAACCTCAAGACAACGTGATACAAAAAAAATCCAGCAACAAAACTCGTCTGCAGAGAGAAAATAACTCAACTGAGAACAAATCACAGAGGGAAAGATCTCAAACATGAAAGGCAGTCACACCCAGACGCTTTTCTTACAAAGTTGACAGCTTTGAAAATAAACCTTTCACAATTTGAGCTCCTGATGTAAAACGAACGTCCTGAACTGAGCCATAAAAAAACCAAAACATGAATAAGTCCCGAATGAAACTGGGTTTTGGTGAGTGTGTGTGTGTTCAGCATAAGTAAGCAGACACTCAGCATGTACAGCAAGAGACAGAGACAAGCCATGAAAAGGGAGGTCCTACCTGTCGATGATGACGGGGTCAGAGGGCGTCTCGTTGCGGTTTCCACAGCTCTTCTTGTCACAACACCGGCTGAAAGACAGAACGACACGTCAGGAGAGTTCAGAGAGTTTGTCATAAAAACAAACATGTAACCTCATCACATAAGTGACAGCGTTACAATAATACAGGACAATCAAAACAGCAACACAAAGAGACAAACACACAGAGAGGGCTAACTTGACGATCTGCTTCAACAACTTGAACTGACTTTTTTTAGAAGTGATACTCAGACAGTAGACAGTTCTGCCTAACTGTTCATCCAGTAAAGTCATTTTTGAATGTGTAAGTAATCTGACTGAAGCACATCTCCGTCCATCAGTAATAACGCCATTCATACACATTCACACACCGCCGGGAAAGCAGCGGAGCCCAAGGACACGTCAGACATGTGGCTTCAGGAGCTGAGGATCGAACGCCAGACCTTCTGATTGAGAGATGACCGACTCTACCACTGGACCGCAGTCGCCCCAGAGGGGACCAATGATCCAAAGGCATGCATCTTTGGTTGAAACAAAAAGTAACACAACTAAGACTTAAAAGCAAGTTTTCAAATCAATAAAAAAACAACTTTAAAACTTAAAGGCCTGTAGCTGTTCTTTCAGGAACATCGACGCCACAAGCATCAACATTGAAATTCTGTCCTGGAAATATTCAAGAAAAATTACAAACCCACTAAATAAAGATGTTACAAGAGGGTATCTTTAAAATGCCAACTTTAATTTTAAGAGAAGACGTCCTGTTATGTCTTCACACAAACACTCTCTCTCTGTCCAGCTGGGTGGAGTCCAAGCCAAGGTCACTAACAGTTGGACGACGACCAGCGATGGAGGCATCACTGTGGACCCCGCCTCATCCCCCACCTGACCCGCGGCACCGTTGCCCCTGACAACCAGCCAGCCAACCGGACAGCTGCTCGCCAAACTGCCGTCCAGGTAGCCAGAGGGCAAACTGACCACCGAGCGTTTCATTGAGTCCAACATGAAACTGGACCAAACAGGAGCTGCTCCTCTGTCTGTGGAGGCGTCCACAGGGAGGGAGCGCTGGGTTTATATCTCAGCTCTGCAGGGGGCAGGTGGAGCTAAAACAGGCCTGTGGTGGGCGGGGTCAGTGAGCCATGTTTAACAGCAGATGATCGAGTCCAGTACATTAATATCTATCACGCAGACCTGCTGTATGGTCTGACTGATGAGGTGTTTAAATGTGCTGCGTTTAGTGTCCGACGGCCGGAGGCTGCCTGTGAATATTTAGAAACCTAAATATTCTCCTTTTAAAGCCCAAACCAGGACCAGACTATGCAAAATATTGTATACAAATATAAATGATCCAGGTTTTTTTTGCGGTCTTTTTCCATTCAGGATCACATTATTTTTTTATCCCAGTTGTTTGAAAGACAAACAGGAACAAAGCGCCTATCTACAGAATCTACCGATGACCAAATTTAGATTACCAGAGAGTCATTTAAGAGCAGGAGTTATAAGCTGTTTTTTTATTAGAGAGATTTGATGGAAACTTTCACATTTTTTAACCTCCAATGAGACAGCAATGTCCAAAGTGTGTCAAAATTCATTCATAACACTAAACATCAGTGATCACTGCGCGGAGCTTTCTGAAATGTAAATGTGAGGATTTGACGGAATCCATCGTTAATAACCAATAAACTATCCGGACACGATAACCTGACAAGATGCTCTGCACCATCAATCCACGTCTCCTCTCATGGCTGAGAGGGTCATTAACATATCTTCCGGTAATTCTTAAAAATTAATCATATTGCATCTGACCCGCGACGTCCAATTACGCTCCTGCGTCGGCCCCACGCTGGCCTGAATCAAATTGCCATTTGACAAACAAGCGTCAGATCGAGGCTGCGAATGCCAAATGAGACGCGTTATGAATCATTTATCGCGCCGTTTGATCTCTAAGTAGAGAAAAATCTGAAACTAAGCACTGTGTTTGTGTCTGAATGGATGTGTGTTATTGCGTGTGAGTATGTGTGCGTGTTTGTGTGTGACTGTTGCCATAGAACGCGCCACAATAATTTATTCCCCCAGCTACTTGGAACCATTAGTGAAAGTTCCAGGAGACCAATTAGCATTGGAAACCCACTGGTGCTGCTGTGGTGACAACCTCCTCCAAACTGCCAAAGAAGTGTTATAAACAAACCGGACCCCAGGAGCACTGCCGGGGCCCCTCCAGGGACCCGGGGCCCCTTTCCAAAGACGAAAACAAACCTTGGCTGAGCGTCCACAATATCGCCTTAATGACGTTTCCCCCCGGGCCGCAAACAGGCTAACACCACGGCCGGCTAATGACTGAGAGGAACAACACACAGACCTGAGAGGAGTGTGAAGCTCCAAGTGTGTGTGTGTGTGTGTGTGTGTGTGTGTGTGTGTGTGTGAGGTTAAAAAAACTGTAAAAAATAAAACAAACACTGTGTGTTTGTGTTGTTTTTGGTGCTGTCACTCATTTTAGCGCAGAGATTTCTCATCGGCGCTACAGAGGCTTGAAGCTTCTCAGGTCGCAGTGCATCCACATCACACCCACACACATGCATCCACACACACACACACACACACACACACACACACACACACACACACACACACACACACACACACACACACACACACACACTTAAGGCCTTAAAATAATTCAGCCACAGGAGCCAGTTTGGCCGACGAGGCTCAGCCAGGCCACACAGGCATCATTACCGCTGGCTGCCCCTCCACGGCCACTTCAGACGTCTCCACAAGTGGAATCTACTTAAAGCACAAAGAGAAGGTTTGTCTATGCCGCACTATCACACACTCACAATAAAAAAAACAACATTGAGCCAGCCCTTCAAAGGCTCCCAGAGGGCCATGCAGCGCGGCGTCTGAGGCCGGCACTCGGATCACAGCGTCCAGATAACCGGACCGACAGCACAGGGCTCACTTTCAAAGGGCAAGTGTTGTAATTACCCCAAGGCCTGGAACGTTCCGGCAGCCAGGCTCGATGATTCGCTCTGCCTTGCCAGCAGCCGGCGAGCCAGCACTGCCTGGCCGGGACCACGCTTTCCTCTCGGTGAGCGTGGCAGCAGGTTTTTCTCAGCATTGCCTCGAGCCTGGCAGCCAG
The DNA here is from genome assembly GCF_947650265.1 of Symphodus melops. Classification (NCBI taxonomy): domain Eukaryota; kingdom Metazoa; phylum Chordata; class Actinopteri; order Labriformes; family Labridae; genus Symphodus; species Symphodus melops. The sequence continues at coordinate 7,108,732 of NC_136699.1, read as the reverse complement.
CAAGGGAGCGAGGTGTCGGCGAGGCAAGGCGAGGAAAGCGGCCTAGAGCTGGCGAGCCTCTGGGAGCCCGCTGGCGCCGCCAGTGTGCCAACCTGGCTGCCACCGCCGCGCCTGCTCACTGGTTTGTGATTGGTAGTTTTGGAAAGCAGCACAGTACCGTTTAAGAATGGTTAATGTGCGGCAATCGCAAGATGGAGAGGTCACAGCTGACACACACACACACACACACATGCTGACACACACAAACACACACAGAGGAGCGGATTGTTTTTGGCAATTTTTGCAGGAAAACAGCCAGATTCATGTCCGACTGTTCATGGAAAGTGAATCTTCTCATAAACTTCAGCGGTCACATAAATAAGTAATTTCCTTTACCTGCTTTTTGTAAAGTGTCTCGAGATAACACCTGAACATGTGAATTGATGCGATACAAATAAAGATTGATTGATATTAAAAAGTGAAAAGTACAACATTCTCCCTCTCGGAGATGGATTTATTCTATTTTATTGAAGCGTCGTGCACGTTTTTCATTCCTAATTCAACTAATGTGGCTGATGGTTTGTTAAGCCATTTTTGAGACAAACAAAGTAGCGTCTGTGTCAAGGTAACCTTTGGCTACTACTTTCCTTTTCAAGCTACGCTGAGTGTTGTTGGGTTTTTTTCTGCTTTCTGACCCCGTGAGGTCATGACAAGTTACCATTTAACATCTGTCATTTTGTAAACACTCGAGAGGCCGTTTTCTTCCCATTCAGAAAATGGTTCAGACGGTCTGGAGGAAACACTAAAGTGTCCGTTTTGTTTTGTTGCTTCTTCTGTTTCTGAAACAGAGAAGGTTTTGAGGGAACCCTTTGTGCGACAACTTTTATAATTTGCATGTGGTCAGCTGATCTTAAGGAACCCTTGACAATGTGTTTCCTTGTTTTCTTTCTGTTCTGTGTGATGTTAAAGTACTTCTTAGTTTCTCCTTCTTTCTGGCATGTGTTAAGCATGCGGTCTCCGCAACTGTTTTCCTTTCATCTTACCCATGGTTCGATTTCTTAAGTATCGATTAGCATCTAATTTCTTTCTTTCTTACCGTACATGTCTTAAGGTCTCTTCTAAGGCACCATGAGCTCCATGTGCTCATAAACATGATGAGATTGGGTTATCTGTTATCTTTTTATCAAGCACATAACCTTTTATAGGTGCAGACAGTGAAACAGAACAGGCTGAGGTGTTCCTTCACCTGCGCTCTCTGACGAAGGTGTCACACCTGAAGGCTGCAGCTTGCTACAGTAAGTGTGATCGATCCAGGCAGACAAACCAACAGGGACGCCCATAAAGACGAGCTCACCTGGGATGGACTGAGACAGACAGGGACGGAAAGAGTGATCTGTGTCTCATTAAGGAATGGAAACACAGCATCCATCAGGGAGAGCCGCTAATAATCTGCCTTAATCACGACTGAAGCTCAGAAACACACGACGACAGAAACACGGCGTTTTGAACATTTTATCAAAGGATGTCTTATAGAGGGAAGAGGACTGAAACTCCCTGATAGAAGTCAGAGAGTGAAGGTACCGTGAAGACGCACGAGTGAGTGAGGAGCCCAGACGGTTACATCCACAGCTCCTCGAAATCTGTGCAACAACTTTAATCAAGAAGTCAACGACAATTCTCACTGTTAGAAAAAAGACTCGACGACCTCCAACATGTCTGCCTTTCACCTGTTTAGTTCATATTTACAAACATTTATATCCCAGTGAAGATCCCATTTAGATTCACTCCACTAACCACAAGCTGTGTGTGTGTGTGTGTGTGTGTGTGTGTGTGTGTGTGTTATATTTATCCTCCTCCTCTTCACTCCTGTCTGAGCAGTAAAAGCATGAACTCTCACACAGCAGCAGAGACACGCAGGGCAGGGAACGTGTTGATTGCTGTGATGAACGATGACAAACCAACAGCTGCTCTTTTTTTTTTTTTTTTTTTCCTCCTACAGATACACACGACACAAACACACTCCACACATTCAGGCTCTCCGAAAACACACAGGTGTCGTCACGATAGCTTCTGTCAGTGCAGAATATCTGCAGATATGACTGAAGGCTCTATTCACTTTTTTGTATGTATTCGGAACATGAATAAACTGTGCTGTCATGTAAATATTGATGCAGCATTTATCTCTGAAGAATTTACTCACTTTTTCAGATGAATATTTTACATTAAACACAGATGATGGACTTATTCACCGCTAACTACAACCTCAGGGAGGTATTTTTGGGGGATTACTCCTGTCACATCTCATCCTGCAGCCGTCAAACACGCTGTCGTTTCTGCAAAAATAATCTTTGGATCAAAGTGTGTCCGCTGAAAGTGTCGCTGACAGGCTCAGATTGTTGTTTTCACCGCTGAATGACATAACAGAAAGGATCCCTACGGTGAGGATTTTTAGTACTGAGAATGTGGTTCACTTCTTCACGGGGTAGATCACCATGGCAACTAATGATGAACACCTAGCGTGCTCTTGTGCAGGTTAGGGACCGATTAAGAGCTCAACCTGAAACTCCGCCTCCTGACCAATCAGATCTCTTGATGGCGTAGCTCTGTGAGACGATCGTGAGAGGGAGAGAGAACGCTCAGTGCGTCCCGTATGATTTAATAAATACATCAGCCTACATTGATGAAAGTTGCGTTGATCGATCAGGTTTGTGTGATCGTTAAGACGGATCTCTCAGGTCAGGGTTAGTGAAGCCAGCTGTCACATTGACACCCTGGGTATGTTGAACTCACTTCATCGTAAAGGCTCCAGGAAGGTGTGTAAAAGGTAGAATGACAGTACTTATCGCACCATGTAACACTAATGCATGTTTTCTTTACCTGCTAGCACTGACAGCTACACTGTTAACGCACAGACAGACACTTCCTGTGCAGCATAATTAACACCCTACACACACACACACACACACACACTCCTGTACATGCATCTACAAAACCAAACCAACCCCTAACAACACATACAGTGGGGCACTAGTAGCACACTGCTCTTATTTAATTCTTTGGATGTTTCTGGATATTCAGATCACCTGGAAATTAACATTCAAAAGTTCCCAGCTCGACTGCAGTCAGGTGTCCTGCCACACGGCTGAGAAGCTCCTGCGAGGCCATACTCAGGATTTATGAAGGCCAGTGTCTTACCTGCACATGATCTCGTGGGTGAGGAGGACACGACACATCTCTGGGTTCTTGTCCTGACCTTCATACAGGATGGGCTGAGGAGACAGAGACATACAGGCCAGACAAAATATGAACCAGTGCACAGAATCCATGTTAACCACTTATGATTGGATGTTTTCAATCAAGAGTTCAGCAAAGTACTTTTTTCATACAGCTTTACTTTGCATTGAAACTATTGTATAAACAGATGTAAAGAGAAACCAATTAATCACACATTTCAAGTCCATTTACTCAGCGTACTTTTTTTTTAAAAGGGCTGTCAACATGTTTATTACTGCTTAAAATGGTTTAAAATGGGTGTGTATGAAACTTTTGTGGCTTTTGCAGCCTCAAGGGGACACTCGAAGAACTGCAGTTTTTTGCACCTCCTAGTTGGCCGAATTGTTCTAACGCCGGTGGGTCCTGCTTGGAAATGACCATAAAAAGCTGCTTACTTTATAACTAAACCATCGTACATCACAGATAAAACAGATAAATAGTGTAGAGTAACAGCGTTTGAAGCTGCTTCTGTGCTTACATTAACCAGTTTAAACTTAGGTTACAAGGTGTAACCATGGTTCTCTGAGTGAAGAGACTTTCTCTCCGGCTCGATACGATAGAGGACACCAGATTTTTTTTTTTCACATATTTAAGTCTTTATTATATAAATGAAGACAAAGATGACCCAGTTTAGAAGAGGTGGGACGAGTTCAGAGTGTCAATGAATCTGAGCTCAGATCTGATTGCTTGTATTTCCTTTTATTTTGTTCCCTAAAAACAAAGCCAAAGATGGCCACCAACCACTAACCCGACTCCCATCCCTCTCGGTGGTCTCAGCCTCCTCTGGCCTTCCCAGAATTCCCTGCCAGATGGCGGCCGGCGCCCCAGGATGAAGCCCCCCTCCTCACCCCCACAGAGCTGTCATGTCAGCGTCCGGATGACGGATGACCGCTGAGTGTGTGTGTGTGTTTCTTTTTGTAATGTCCTGGTGGTTGCAAATGAACTCCAATAAGTGTGTGTAAGTGTGTGTGTGTGTGTGTGTGTGTGCGCGCGCGCATATGTGCGTGTACGTACGTGTGTGCGTGCATGCATGCGTGCATCTTCCCTCTGTTCCTACAATGACCTACCACTACCTCATCCACCTTTATAGTGAAAACAGACCTCTGCCCTGCACACACACCTACACACACACACCCGCCCTCCCACACACACACACACACACACACACACACACACACACACACACACCCGCCCTCCCACACACACACACCTACACACACACACACACACCTACACACACACACACACCCGCCCTCCCACACACACACACACACACACACACACACACACACACACACCCTGGGGGACAATACTTTTAGGATAACGACCTCTCCTGCATTATTGATCCCGGTCCTGGCTCTGTTCCTCTGGATTAAAATGCTCCAGTTTGACCAGCAGGGATTGCATCAGACACACCTATTACTCAACAATAACACACACACACACACACACACACACACACACACACACATATACTGTACACAAACACACACTGTGTGTAGATTTGGTCAATATTTATACATCATTCCTGATGCAATAATCCACCAGTGTGTGATTGTAAGTCTACTTTTATGACTGTTTCTGTGTCCACATTCTGCAATGAGCCTGGACTTTTTATTTCTATCTCTGTGAGGACCAGCAGCAGCATAGCACCTGCACTGTGAGGACCAACGCGTGAGGAAACTATTTTAGAAAGTAGAGATGTTATGCAAAGTAAGAAAGGTGTTTGATGTCCTCGAGCAACTTTTCTTAAGTGTGACATACTGTTGAGCCAGGTTGTGACAGAAGTCCGAACATTTAAAGACAATGGGGATGTTTTAGACTATTTATTGGAGAATTGGGAACTTTTTGTAAAATTGGTAAACTATTCTTTAGAAATGAGGAACTTTCTAGTAAACTTTGGACCTTGTATAACTATTTGAAAAAAGCCGTTGAAGATACTGTTAAAAAAATGTGGATAGTTTGTATGAAATCAAGACGTTTTACAAAATTGATACAAGGTTTGGAAGAAACTGGTGAACAAAACCCATTTGTGACGAAGAGATAACGTGGTAGATAACGAATCCTTTTTAAGAGGTAAGCATGTTTAGAAAGAACAGACAATTTTAGGGGACAGCATGGACTTGTGTGAAGTGAAGTATATTATATTACATATTTGTGTTTGTATGGAAGATATTTTGTGAAGTGTGAGGATGGTTTGACTTCCTCTTTTACAGAAAATTCAACGACAGCTATGACAGCAGCAGTCACACTGAGACCCTCGGACTGTTAGACTGTATAAAGGTCGAGTTGGGGTCCTTGTGTGAGGTGAGGGTCTCTCCACAGTTTCATCTGCATTAATGCACCTCTGGCTTGCTCTGACTCTGGGACTGTGACGGCCCTTGACGGGGTCTTATCGATCTGTGGGGACTCCAGTTGACCCGTCTGTCAGCTCTGACTGCCGACCAATGGAGTGTCATGTCGTGGGAGGTGAAGGTGTGTGTGTGTGTGTCACAGAGGAGGAGGTGTCAGGATTATTGTCTCCTGTGTGCCGTCGCTGTGCCACATTAGAGCGTATTGATCGGTTTCCACGGCTGACGCTTTGTTGAGGAGCCGCTCGGTACATCGATCGGTGACATGCCGACAGGCTCGAACCAGAAGGGGGAGGGGGTGGTTATAAGATTGAAGGAAGGGGGTTATAAGGAGGAGGTGTAGCTGGGGGGGGAGGGGGGGGGGGGGGTTATACCAGTGTTTCATATGTGCAGAGTTTATTTGATGTATTTGAGGGATAAAAAAAAAACAGTTTTTCCCCAAACAACAAAGATCCAGTTTCACTGTCCTATTGATCTATCCACCCATCTATTTGTACATCTATCCATCCACCCATCTCTAATAACTATGGCTCACGGAGGTAGCTGTCTAGCTGCAAGTTTAAGTGTGATTATTGTCAGTAAATGTGCAGTAATGGGCAAAAAAAAGAAGCAGTTATTCCTGGAGCTCAGTGAACTGCGGGAATGAAGCGAGAGGGTCGACTGGCAGGACGGACTGAAATATGAAAATATTTGTTTTTTTGTTTTTTTTTTCTTGGCAGAGGAAGCTTTCACAGGTTCAGATCCCACACAGGGGTTCTGAGTGAGTGAAAACCGGAAAAGTGGGAGGAACCGGAGGATCTGGAGTCAGCTAAAGAACGAGCTGCACGGCTGGAAAGGAAAACAAATCAGAGCTGCAAGAGTTTCAGAAAGGAGGAGAGCAGGAGGAGGACAGGTTCAGAGGAGACCTTTTCTTGTAAACAGAGAAGTTTCTAAAGGTTAGGTGAAGTTACAGTATGTAAGGAAAGAGTCTGGGGCTGTAAAGAGGAAAGGTGTGTTTTATTTGATGTTTAATAATTGGGCTTGTGTAAGGTGAGGGCAGGTTTCTAGAGTCACAGTGGGTCAGAGTAAATTAGTGGTATGAGTTGGCTTTCATAGGTGGAAACCAGCTAAGCTTCTGCAAAAGAACTCAGTGTCAAGAAATATTTCCAGGGTGCAAAACATCTTAAAATATGAAAGCCCAAAGTCAACCTGCATTACTGCATTTATCCAACTCAGTTTTTCCCTCATAACGAGTACATTTCTCACTGTCTCTACATTTCGACTTATTGAGCTCGTTATCTAGGTCAAATAAAAACATGTTTTCTTGTGTCACCTGGTTAATTTCAACCTTGAGACCTTAAGGAATTAACTTAATATATGGATGCTTAGGGCCTCTGTACTGAAAGCAATCAGTTTTCCCCTGCATCCAGTCTTATTGCAAAGCTTACCAGGACCTGAGCTCAAAATAATTCAAAATACAAATATGGTATATTTGCTGTCTGTTTTAGGAAATCAATATGAGTATGTTAAGTAAACACTAAAGCAGCTTTCACACTTGCAAAAAACTCTTGGAATAGAAGTGTTCCCCTCGCTGCCAGGTGCACACGTAAACAACCAGATCAGGATGACTTTTCGGGGAAGTTGCCCAGAAATTGTCTCGACATTATTAGGAGTAACACAGCGTAACTGTGCTAATGTGAACATGCTATGATGCTAACTGTTATGGCCTGGTGTGTAATTGACAAAAAAAATTACACTTCCCTGGTTTGACGTCTGCAAAGTGACACATTATTTTCAATTATTAATGTTTGTAAGAAAGTAGTTCTGTCAAAAAAACTACTAATGCTAAAAACTAACCCTATTATTATGGAAATCCTGACATTGGTTCCAAACCACTCCATCATTATCTCCTTATTTTCAGCTCACTGAAACTTTCCCTCACTTTTGGAGCTCTCCACTACGAGCAGTGAAAACTCCTGTCGACACCACTGTAGAAACATGAGCCAAACAAACATGTAAATACTGAATGCAAGGAGGCGATAGAAGCAGAAGCATGTTTCGCTTATCTGTTCGAAAAATGCAGGAGAAATGTGAAAAGAGTGTGTGGTGGGCTGTTTTGACCACATGATCGCTCTCCACACACTCACTCACTCTTAATTCTCCAACATCCAGAGTACAGACCTCCAACAGTTTTCACTTCTTTCAGCTGAAAATTCACAAAGAAGGAATTTAAACTACGGATAACATGGTACATGTTGTATGTGTACATGTGCGCTACATTTTACAGAGCGAGCTGGAGGTAAGAAAAAATGATTTGTGGTTGTTGTGCTTCCTTCTTTAGTCAGCTAGCCTCCTGATTGGTTATCTTTTTGTGCGTGATCGAGATTCCCCCCACACAACAGGAGGCTGTATAGTACGTATTAAACATACTGTATCTGATATTCACTGTTTCTTCACTGGTGGTCTCAGTGTCAGTAAAAATGTGGCTTTATTTTCTCACCTGTTTGGTCATGGAGTCGATGAGTCGAACGTAAAGATCCTGTTCTGTCCTGATACCTGCAAAACACAAGAGCACAGAGATACTAATTAGCTGAACACACACACACACACACACACACACACACACACACAATGTTCAGTCAGAATTGTGTGAATGTGAGACTGACGACACACTTACACACAACATACATTCATGCATTAGCCTGAAATGCTAATTTGATCTCAGTTTGCAGAAAAAAAAAACAAAAGCATTGATTCGTAATAATGTTCAGTAAATGAATTCTCTTATTATTTATGTCCCGGTTGTGTGTTTATGTTTGTGTAGCTCTTCTTGTCGTCTCGTCCCGGCTACGCTAACACCCCCCTCAGCAAAAACAAACATTAGCGCTGCTCCAGAGCTGTTTATTATTTATAGGCCAAACACGCCTTTAACTGCCGAGCCCCCCCCCCCATGTCCCCCCCACGTCCCCCCCACCCCCCCCCCCCCCGCTGCCTTTTTCCTCAAGGATAACAAGAAATCCTCATTCTCACACAAATTAAATATCAATCAGGATTGCTTGTCTTTTATTAGCTATGCATCCGAGCGTAAATGTGACACAAACACGACATGGGGTGGAGGAAGCAAATTGCAGGGAACACCTGTTAGCGGGCGCAGCAGATCTAATTGTATTCTGTGGCTTGGGGTTTTTTTTCTTCTTCTTGTTTGTCGGGCCGTTTCCTCGCAGCTTCCTGGGCTTTCTAATTGACATGATTCACTCCTCGCTCAGACGCCGAGTGTGAGCAGTCAGCGGCATAAATGGCGGCTATCCGTTCCGCTTGCAGATGAGGTCAATTACCTCCGTACGATGCTAATCCGACGATACCGCCTCATATTAGAGTGATTTATCCCCCTTTGGAAGAAAACACTCCTTTATGTCTCACTTTATCTGCAACTCCTGCAGGGGTCTGAGTGCAGGGCTGGAGCAGAGCCAGCACGGAGACAAGTCTATGTTCCCCTCCTCTCCGCCCCCCCCATAGACAAACCAGAGTTCAGGTTTAGTTAGCTGTCCAATACTCCAGATGCGTTCATGCTTTCGCTCTCTCTCTCTCTCTTGCTCGCTCGCTCTTTTCCTTTCTGTCTCTCTTTGCTGATAATAAAAAAGTTTTCCACTGAGGTGACCTTTAATATAAATTCCTTCTCCACAAATCCTGAACTCTAATTCATGCAGCAAAGTTCAGCAGCAAACACACACACAGTTAGTTTCACCTATGGGAGCAAGCGGCCATTAAATCAACTCCATCAATCAGCTGAGCAAACCTGAAACCAGTTCACATAAAGACTCACCTGACCTGCACGACTGCCATTTAGAAAAGGTTCAATTTGGTTTTAATATCATTCTGTCAGTCAGTCTAAGAGGTCTGTTTATAGTCGCAGTTTGTCCCTAACATGAAAATCTACTAAGCTAGCTCATTCAGTTCTGTTTCTGTATCTCTTCCAAACTAACTATTAATACTAGAAAAGAAAAGTCAAAGAATTCAGGCAGCTGGTAGAAGAGGAACTCCTGTGTTCTGTGAGGTAAACTAATAACGTCTGGTAAACGTCCTGCAGACTCACCGTTGCTGTAGAGGAGCTGTAGCCTGTAGTGGATCCCGTTGTTGGTCTTCTCTCCGTTGTACTCCTGTCACACACAAACAGGCACGTTACACATTACACATCAGTGTGATGAAGGTGAGATCAAACATGTTCAGACTGAGTGTTCGTGTGAGGATGGAAACTTAGCGGGAGGCGTCAGAGCTCACAGTTAAAGCTGCTGCTGTCAAAGTCAAACATGTGCACAAATTCTGTTCAAATACTGCACACAATGAACCCGAGTCCCCACCTTCAAATGAAGTCCAGTTTGAGATTTGAGGGACTGACTATAAAAGTCAGATCATCTTTCTTTTGGCTCCAAAACTCAACATGTTGACTCTCGTTCTGGTAAAAGTTAATAAATAACAAACCTCTATTATTTAGTGTATTGATGATTTTGCTCTCTCTCTCTCTCAGGGTCTAAGCTGAAAGGTCACCTTAAACTGCCTGCAATTAATTAATTATCTTTAAAGACTTCAGATCACAGAATAGGAAATATTTAAGGATGTATTTTTTCTGTATTTGTAGTTTAATGTCATTATTGTCTGTTTTTATCAATTTTTGTTATTCATATCAAACTTTGTATTCTTCTTTTGATTAGGACTTGATAACCTGTATAATCTCCAGGCAGGCGGCCCAAGTTCAACTCGGACCTGTGGCTCCTTTTCCCGTATTGTCTACCACTCTCTCTGCTCTTGATTTCTGACTCTGTCCACTGTCCTGTCTCTAGGAAGGCATAAAAAGGCTCAAAATAAACCTTAAAAATAAATTTTATGTCTCAGTGGGAATATTCCTGGCACAAAAAAAAAAAAAGAATTGTCTAACTGAAGGAAACTTCAAGTTTAGGATCAGACAAAGGGTGAAAGCAGTGTCGTAAAAGTATCAGACATTTTGACAACTCTAATAAGTCAGTTCCATAAAACCACAGAAATATATCTTTATTTTGATGCTCCTTCAATTTCTCCCGTCGTGCTTAATTCCAAGAATGAAAAAATAAGGTTTTCAGTGAAGTTTATTGAAACATAATCTGTGATAAGATTACTGATATAATGCCCTTGCTATTTTTGTCAACGACTAAAACTTCAAACATATTTGGTTCATGAAAGAAACGAAAGTTCATCGTTGTATCTTTGTGGTTTAAGCTGCAGTAAATGACTCCGGGATTTTTAATTGTCACCAAAACTTGGAAAACACATTTGTCTGTATTTTTCTTTGGTTTGAATCTGAATGTTGCTCATTTTTCATACAATAATTGAATTAGTGTCCATTTTTCAAAGGGAGTGAACATTTCTATTTATCTAAGAATGTTCAGAGACAACAGAGATGTTTTTAAAATCACTTGGCTATCGAGATGCAAACCCACTCCTGGACTGTCTAAACGTCTTTCCTTTGTTTCTGGTATCACCATCTCTCCTTTATCTCTCATTTCTCTGTCTTGACATGACACCCTCTTCCTCCAAATTGTGTTTCCTCTCTTTCTTCTTCCTCTTCTATTTTTCTCTTTACAGCCGTTTTCCCTCTGTTTTATCTCTCTCTGCTTTCAGTCTCTGTCAGCCGGCCGCTCCGTGCCAACTGTGCCCGGGAGTGTTGGCTCAGTCCCAGTGCTTCTGTGTGTGTGTGTGTGTGTGTGTGTGTGTGTGTGTGTGTGTGTGTGTGTGTGTGTGTGTGTCAGGGGATGTCAGGGCGAGAGACTAGAGGTCAAAGCCGAGGTGAGGTGAGCGAGTGAGTGGGTGGATCGGAGGGGAAGAAGTGGTGCCAGCTGGCAGCTGATCAAACGACAGAAACTCTCACAACCTGTCTGAAGATTATCACTGTTACTACTACTATTATCATCATTATCAGAACTATTAGAAGTACTGTTAATACTATTTGTATTTCATCTAGAGGAACCAATCAACCCAAAGATTGGATTCGTTGTTTTTTGGGAGTTCCGCAGGTCACAGGCTTTAGTCATCACCCACATGTTCCTGCAGGGTGCCGATCTATTTCCTGTTTTTGAACCATGCTGTAAACAAATGGGTGTGTTTGTGACATCTGGTGAGTCTGCAGCAAGCCTCAAGTGGACACTCAACGAACTGCAGGATTCTGCACTTCCGCATTGGCTTCCTTTTTTAACTGTGGAGGTAGCTGCAGGGAGTTCATGTACGTATGTTTAATGTGAGAAAAAAAGAGTGATACCTTGTCTTTCTCCACAAAGTCGATGTATGAAGTCCTCTCAATCTCGACCGGCTGACCCTGCCGGTCGTACAGCGCCAGAACAAAGTGGAAGAAGTTTGACTTCCTCAGGTTGGACGGCGGCTGCTTCTCAAAGTGTGCTCGAGCTAAACCCACACCGCTGGAACACAGAGAGACACACAACATTGTATTACATAAATCAAACATATGTATGGTTGTTACAATAATAGAACTAGACTTGGTTTCTCCATCATTTGCCTCCCTGCACGGATGTACTGTATTACAGATAATTTTGCCTGACATGTTTGTCTCTGTGCAGTTACAATGAACGGATATATGAGGACCAACGTTGCTGTGTTGATGCCGTCAAATCTCCTCTGCCACTGCACTGGCCCTTACTGTTCATGTGCATGCCGCATCATACAGTACTACCATTTTACTTTAATTTATCATGGCATGCACAGCAGCAAGTTTATCTTATGCCGTGTGAGCATATAAAACTATACGATACGATACTACATGACACAATACACTTTGCTTGATATCAACCAACACTCCAGACTGGATATCAGAAAACCAAACGACCAACAAGCCTCTGGGTCAAGAAATGGAGCAGTAAAATGAGGGCAGATATTGGTTTAGCATTTCCAGGATGGAGAGATCTTCGTGACGCGCAAGGACTACAAATCAAATGTTTGTCATTTTTAAGACGAGAGGAAAAAATTACTGTGTCACAACCTAGCTTCCAATGATAACTGGTTAGAGGTCATGTGTGAATGTACTATGATTAAAAGTGATGGGATTGTAGGGTGCAATAGCCAAGCAATTATGACGTGCACCCCCTATAAGGGGGAAAAGTCTGAAATCCAGCAGCCATGGGTTTGAGTCCGACCTCGGACCTTGGCAGCATGTCGTCCTCAACTCTTTCCTGTCCTTATTCAGGTGTCCAAACCGAAAAAGACAAAAATACCCCAAAAAACAACTTAAAAAAATGTGCACAAAATACACATAGTGCTTCAGCATCATTTTTCTGAGTTAAAAAAGACTTTAACTGAGTGTGTAAATGGTAAAACAGCAGCGACTTAATTTTCAGCTGTTGATTTAAGGAGCAGTAGATGGAAATCTTGGCTAATCCTGAAATAAAATCGATGCTCCAGCAGGAAGCGACCTCTGCTCTCATCCCAGAGACGCTCGCAGAGTCTGAGGGGGAAACGCTCAAAGCAACAGCCGAATATTTTTACATCAATCTCATTTTCCCGCTCGTTTTGTTTCCTAAAACACTTTATGATCAATATGATGGCCCGGGCGCAGATAAATATTTATTCATGCTCTGGGTTTGTTTTTGGAAACTCGCCTGCTCTCTCTCGGTGTGTGTGTTTCCCGGCTCAGGGGTGTATTCCCCAGACGGCAGATTAATACAGCCGTGACCTTTCTGCACCTCCATTACCAATGCTTAATGCCTCATTTGTAGGCCGGTTTGTTGGAAGCTAATTCTTCCGACTGGGTGAACGGACGGCAGCGTAGAGAGCGTGCAGGAGGAGGAGGAGGAGGAGAGTAGCTCAGGTGTGTTGGAGACGGTTTTAAAGGAGGCTCGCTGGGAGTAAAGTGTCAGAAAACACAACAGTGTTAAAACAGAAAATAACAGCGAGAGGAATCACAGCGCGACAGCCTTCAACACTTTCACCACTAGATATTTTCAATGACTTCCTGTGAGAGAAAAAAAACACATCCACAAGCATCTGTTTTCAGCCACGATGCTATTTTGAAACACAGAGCTGAGTGTACAGGAGGAAACAGCCTTCAACAACAACACACGGGTAAAACAAGGAGAGATTTAGTCAAGTAAATCAGCACATCATCAGCAAAAGGATCGGACCACATCAAACATACACACGGTGGGTATTTTTGTGACGTACTGTCATCGTGATGCCTGTTTATGTTGTCGAAGCATCAGTTTTCTGTGGCAGATGCTGGAGAAGCTAACTTTAGGCTGTTCTGTCCAGTGTCTTTTAACCCATTACAGTAACACAATATCACGTCATAACAAGTAGTTTTGACAAACTGCAAAACAACTTGTTGATTTAAAAGTTGAGTTACGGTTTAATCTGCTAACCTTTAATTTTCTTTAATGTTTGTTTCAGTCACAATGTGTGGGATTAAAAAAAGCTAAATTACCAAATTTGCTTATGATTTATCTAATCTTTGCACACCAAAGATTTGGCTTTTAGAGGTCCTGATTAAGAAAACTGAAAATTCTTCAGTAAAGTTTGTAAATAATTCTTCCTTCCTATCTCTCCTGAGAATATATGACTTTGATCACTCAAATACAAAAACAAGAGTCCGGACAGAAAGGAGAAAAGATGGCGCTGAGGAAGTCTTTGTTAAGCGTCTCCTCAAGTCTTTTCTCCATATTTTATTACTTGTTTCATTTCATTTTTAGGAGTGTGAACATTGAACATGTCTTCTTCCCTGTGGTACAGTTGTAAAGATGACACTAAAGAAATAAACGTGAAAACTTTTACAGTGCAGTGTGGTAAAAACATAAATAAAACGACAGAGACATACAGTAGGTGAAAGAGTCATTCATTATTAAAAGAAACGTGCAGAACGTCCTTTAATACCAGCATCATGGTGTTTCTTTAATTCTACAATTTTTAGTTGTATCTTTTTTTTTCACTTTGTTAATAAATCCTGCTGTAGACAAAGAGCTGACACAAACGCTGGTTTGAACGATAAAACAAACAGAGAGGTGAGTGATTCGCTGAATTTGGCACCTGTTTCATCAGAAGCATCACTTCCACCACTAAATCCAGCCCATTATCCCAATTACACACACCGCTATCCAGACAGCCCATCGGCCGGCTCAGCCTCTCGTCTCTGCTCTGCCTCCACTCAGAAAGCTCGTTAGCATTATTATTATTTCAATTATGCTAATTGTGCTGCAGCCACTCGTCGCTGCGCCTCGTATCCGGCTGTTAGCACTTGGCACAAGGTGTAATAAAAACAGTATCGATGGCACACGGCGCGCTCGAACATGCCCGGAGTGTAAATCACACGCCAACAGGCAGAGAGGAGGAAAATAACACACGCGCGCGCACGCACGCACACACACAGACGCGCGCGCATACACACAAACACACATTCAATCAGAACAAACAGGGAGACAAACGAGGTTCGGCGATGTGCACGTTTCATCACAAAGCCTGAAATTAAAGGTCAGCGGGAGTCGTGTCGAGAACTCTGCAAACAATTACTGAGCGAGAAGCCGCTGCTGTCAGTTCACATCACACACACAAAGACACACGCACACACAATGAATACATTTACTGAATATTTGGTTGAGCTTTTGGTCTCTCAGATTAAAAAGCAGACACCCAGTGATCCCAGTTAAGAACGTCATGAACTGGTTCTGCACCTGCTGCACCTCCTTTAAACTCCTGCTGCTTCCAGACTTTCTTTCAAACCAACAGAACTTGATTGAACATTTTGGCAGAGCTCTCAAGGTTTTCTTATACACCAAATGTGTTGGGCTGAAGTTTGTGCATAATGATGCAGTCAAATATTTCTGTTTGCTGGACTTTTGCAGCCATAGAGAAAGTGAAAAGTTGCTTTTCTTCTTCCTCTCCATTCTGGTACATACAAGGTACAAAGACAGAATGAGGCAGCAACATTTTCTGCCTTTAAAGCTGGTAGAGATAGTAGTGGCAGAAGCAGGTCAACATGTGGGAAATGGACGAGCCAGCAGGATAAGATGAACTGTTACGAATCAAGGAAGTTTAACGTGTGCAACCGAGAAGATTAGCAGCTAAAAACACAGCATGCTGTTTTAAAGACAGTTGAGCGGCGATATGCATCGAATTGTTTGCTTAAGTGAAAAAAAAAAGCATGTGTAACGACAGAACTTCTTTATGGCGTCGTGGTGGGATTTCTGTGTGAGAAGAGCGACTGCACAGAAGGAAAAACTGGAGAAATTGACATTGGACTTTCTCTGCAGCAGGAGCAGCAGCACTAGTTTGTGTATTTAATTCAAAAGTACAGCAGTGTGTGAAGAGCCAGAGCCGACCAGCGAAGAGTAAACATACAGGAGCTTAAAACCACTTACTACACACTGTGGGATGTGCAGACATCTAGTGGGAAAATCTCTTTCTGGCTGACCAGACCTGAAACAACCAGCTACAACTCAATCCTTCTTTAGATGAAGACGTCAAACTCGCACTTAATCAAAGTTCAGGGCTCCAAACTCACCCAAAGAACAAGGAGCCTGAAACAGACATCTTTAAACACTGATTTAAGGTGGTCCAAATGTAGTTCATACCTTAACACTGTTTTTAATCCATTCAGTCTCTGTTGTAATTTCACAGTATCTAAGAGGACATCAACTTAAAAAAAAACACATCTACTTCAGAAGACAGATAATGAACCCAAACTCCTGCCACCGACACGTCGAAACATGGCCAATGTTTTCATCTAGTTCAGACAGTGTGCAGGAGTTTGTCTCCATTATTTGGTAATTAAAAGTACCAAATCACCCAGTATTGGTACGTTTTGTTGCCAAAACATCATGTCAACAAAAATAGAAGTCCTAGATAGCCAACACTTTTATTTATTTTTGTATATAAATCAAATCCATGAATCCAACATGAACAGAAGTTAACTTTTCAACCTTCATGTTATACATTTATTTTTAAATGTAAAGTGCTGAAATAATGAAAATGTTCCTTAAATATCCTTTAGTACTGACTGTAGTGTGCTGGATGTTCGTTTACACACACACACACACCTACACACACACACACACACACACACACACACACACAACACGACATTAATCAAACAGGAGATGGAGTGTGACCGCTGTTTGAGTCTTTAACCAGCGTGGCCTGCCGACTGACACACAAGCACATAAATAAAACACAGACACACACACCAACCTAATGAGCGATACTATACACACACTTAAACTCAAACACACACACATACACACTCACATACTCTAATAGTGACTGGCTGACTGCCATGATGTGAATCAAACAAACTAAATGTTTAAATCTGATTCATCGGAAACAAACTCAGAGCAAACAGATTGACACCACACATGCACGCGCACACACACACACACACACACACACACACACACACACACACACACACACAGACGGGCTGTTATATTTGAGCAGCAAACAATAGCAGAGAAAATGATCAATCAAAGCAGCAGTAGATCAGCAGCTCCTGCTCTGTGGGGTTAAACTCAGTTTTTGTCAATGTAGTCTGGTATCTTTGAAGAGAGCGATGTAGCAGCTGTGCGTGGTTAAAAAATCACTGCACAGCTTTTTGGACCCCTTTACACCCAAAGGTATGTTTTTAAAAAAGGGGCCCAGTTTCCATGGCTGCACAACATTGGAAAAAACTAACATTGCAACATTTTTTTTTTTTGCTGTTCGAAAAAAAAAAATTATATATATATATATATAAAATTAAGAAAATACGGAAAATAGACTAGAATTTAGAAATGTCAAACTAGAAACTAGAAATGTCAAAATGCATAATATTTGGGTCCATAGTTCAACATTTTAATAATAATATATAGTGATAAAAAAAAACACATGATAAAAGTGTGCACATTAGCTAAAACTCACAAAATGTTTATTGCGACTGTAAAACGCAGCCCGACCAGGTTCACCAATCAGTACACACGTTAGAAGGCTTTGTTGCTTTCAATGTTCACCAATGATGTAAATGTGTCCTGCAGAACACACACACACACACACACACACACACATACACACACACACACACACACACACACCATAAGGACTTCCTCTCTAATTGCTATGGAAGTTTGGACGGTTAAAATATGCACATATTGTTCATGTACAGTACCATGTGTCTATGTGTTGATTTATGCAAGGCTGCACAATTACCCAGAAATACATTGCCTCCCCCCCACACACGCACGCACACACACACACACACACACACACACACACACACACACACACACACACACACACACACACACACACACACACACACACACACACACACACACACACACACACACACACACACACACTCACCTGTTTGGTTAGCTCTTATTAGCCTTGTAATGCGAACTAATGACTGCAGGCTGAAACACGGTGAGAAGACAGCAGGCTAAGTGAGTGTGTGTGTGTGTGTGTGTGTCTGTGTGTGTGTGTCTGTGTGTCATTGGCTAAAACTTCCTGCACATTGCCTCTCTCCTCTTTTCTTTGATAACTGACGATAGATTAATCAGCACCAAACCAAACTCCATCTAAAAAACATTCTGTTTTACATCTTGTTTTACAGGCATGAATTCGATCTCTGTCCACAGTTTTACTTTGTTTAAAACATAAAACAAAGTAAAGAGAGTTTGTTAAAGTTACCAGATTAAAGAACTTGCTCCCTCACAGATGCATTGTGGGAGGTTTCTGGTTCGGTGTCCCGGCGGTGACGGTGCCGACGGGGAGAAAACGCCCGCTTACTGATTTCCATTTGTGCACCTTAATAGTGTGTGTCATTCCTAATTAGGGCGACTGGCTCGGGGAAACTGGGGGCTCGATGCTGGAATGGCTGCTCCTGTCATGCTGCAATTACCAACAAATTAGTCTTCAGACTGAGGGGCTTCTGCACTTACACACACACTGCTGAGACTGTGTGTGTGTGTGTGTGTGTGTTTAGTACGTTCTTTGACGTGTTTAAAATGCATCACAAACTGTTTATTCTGCTTTATGTTTTACTTCACAGGAAGAACAATAAAAACACATAAACGCCTGTGAATGCTTTTAGCATTTAAAAAGAAAACTGCTGATTGACCAGCTGCATGTTGTCATCATTTAGGTCATTCACACTTGTTTGCCTGAATTCATCAAACTTACTTGTGCCAAGTTTGACTTATTTGGACAGATTCAATCTCTTAGGGTTTTGTTCAAACATGTAAAGTAGCAGATTTCTGAATGGAATTTGGTCATATTAAAACTCATAGGAGTGACATTTGAGTCACTTTGTTTTCAGTTAAATATTTTAAAATCAGGCTTCTGTCATTGACTTTAATCTAATCATTTAATATTTGAAAATTATAAGAGCTTGAGAAAAGAAAAAAGTGTTGGAGACTCATTTGCAGGTCTTTCAGCGAGAGATGTAAAATATGCTTTTTTAAATGGAGTTTGGTGCGTAAAACTGTCAAGTCCTCAGTCTTTTTTCCCATCAGTTCAGCTCACGCTGGTCCCTGTGGTGCATTCAGGGTTCAGTAAATCTGAGTTTTGGGGTCCAGGAATGTTACCTGCTTACTTTCAGACATTCTCCAGAGGTTATACTCTCTGACATATTGAGACAAAGTTTAAAAACTGAGAAAAGAAAAACAGTGAATGTCTTCATCGAGTTGTAAAAAAGAGGATTTGTCAAATGGAATTTGGTGTAAAGAGGTGTCGGTGAAAGCAGTAGTGTCTTTAAAAAAAAATACTACATCTCCCCTTATTAATTCATCAAACTCTGGTCTCTGTGGTGCATTCAGGGCCTAGTAAATCTGAGTTTCCGCATGTTTTCGGGCCCATTTTGGCTTCACACTCGCGTCAGATTTATTTTTTGAGGTTTTGTTGTGATGTTTTAATACTTTACTCCTCTGCTCTCAGGATGGATGGAGAGCCAGACTCATGCAGCTGCACGTTTTCTCTACTCAGCTGTTTCCTGCAGAACACATCCTTTACCCACATGCTGCCTGTCCCACTCTCTCTCACACACACATGCTGAGCCCATTACTGTGGTCACCTGCACCTCTCAGACGCAGCTCAGGGTTAATTGTTTGCAGCTTCTTTTTTTTTTTTCGATGCGTGGCTGCTTCTGATTAGCCGAGCGGCCGCAGACGTTCAGCAGAGGCCATGAGGAGACAAGCTTGAGAGTGGACGCTTTTATTTACACGAGTCAACTTCACTTCCATCGCCGTGGTGATGAGGAGACGGAGGAGGAGGGTGAGAATTTACAGTAACACGGCACCTACTATTTAACCATATGACATGATTTTAAATCTACTTTCAGGAGAGCTTAATTGTGTGAACTTGAAGATGGGGGGGGGGGGGGGGGGGGCAGAGGATGTTGAGAAATCCAAATGTGGTAGGAAGTGCATTTTATTCTCGCCCAGTTAGGGGAACAAGATGTTAAGAGGGAGAGATAAAAACAGAAAGTGATCGGCCGAGGCCTCCGCTGACCGTCGCTGTGAGTTACGGCTCTCTGATAAAAAGTCTCTCTGTGCTCACATCCATCACTGCCAGACTCCACAGACCTGCCCCCCCCCCCTCCACCTGTCCGCCCGCCACTGGGGAACACCGAATGATTGAGCGGATGACGAATGGTGCTGCCGCCGAGGTGGGGAATCCCCCCATCGACAATTATTCACCTCCTCCAAACCCTACCTGAACATCCCCGCCTCCCCCAACGAGCCTGGGAACATGTACTTAATAACCCCCTCATCCCCCCCCCCCCACAATACACAGCCTCCCTTTAACCCCACAGGATAAAGATAGGGCGTGGAGGGCATGATCACTCACTCTGCTCACTATTTTCTCGACCTCTTTTTTCTCTGTCTGCAGCGGGTCGAGGGAAATCTGTTCACATGACGCTTCCTCACACACGCGCGGACACGCGCACACACGCGCACACACACACAAACACACACACACACACACACACACACACACACACACACACACTGCAATACATTATTTCTGCCTGTTATTGAGAGAAAAAAGTTTTATCTTAACTTTTGCACGGGTTTGATTTTTAGAAACATTTTCGACTACAATTCGACTTTTCCTGAATGAGCTTCTGTGTCGTTTCAGAAAAGTCATGAAGCGGAAAGAGGTTGCTTTATTTTCTATTTGACAACATTAGAAAACATTCAATATGGCGTTCATACACAGACTTGCCCCTGTTTTACGTTAAAAGTTACGTATAAATGGTGAAGAATACGGTTCTTGAATTAGTTGCATTTCGAGGTTTGGAAACGAGAGGTTTAAAAATGTTTCTGGACATCCGGCAAACGTTTCCCAGAGTAGACATCATTCAGTGAGGTCTGAAATGAACACACTGGGAGAATTTCATGACATACAGTGAATATGGAATTTGGCCTCTACATGCTCCCTGATGATTTGTTAAAATTCACCCGCGCATCAAACTGTTATTAGTGATGTCTCTCTGTTCTTTTGTTCATTTGGAAAAGCTCCTTCGTGGTCTGATTTCAACATTCCTCACAACAATACAACACACCTACTTTTAGAAAAGGACAAATGTTAGAGGTGCTGCAGAGAAAGCAGGTGCACAAGGATTGTTAACCTACTTAAAGAAAAAAACAATGTGATTAAACATGAGGGGCAGACTCAAGTGTTTGATATTTGTCACATTCCTTTTGTTGTATGTAGATAAAGAAGTTATTCTTACAACACATGGTGCATTAGTTCACGAGTTCCAAGCCTGCAGGTTGAGAGCCAAACAGGATCTGATTTAAATCTAAAAAACTGCACATGAAGGTGCCAACAGGTGTGACCTTTAACAGCGTGTGAGGAAACAAATAGGGCCGAGCTGATTTCATCATTTAATGATTAGAACATTTCATCGACACCAAATGCTGCTGTTTTTTTACTGAATGTGTTGTTTGTTTGTAAAATAATGTTAAGCTATATTTATTTAAGGAGATGGTTACAACATTTTACCTCTCACAGATTACATGTGTGCAAAAAATGATAAGAAGTCAGCAGAAACAAAGGTCGAGGGGAGTGTGTTTTTATCTTTAGATATTCTGAATATTACAAATCTCATTATATTGGATTTACTCACTTTATATGTTATTTTTTAACCAGAATATTTCACCTTCGCTCATATGATAACATTATAATGCCTCGCTTGCTTGTCTTAAAGAGGCCATACAAATAAAGTGTGTAATCATTGTTTGTGATATTCAGAGGAGGTCAGGTTTTAAATTGTTCTTCATCCCTCCTTTTCGGGACAGAAACATTTCTCAACGCACAAACAGAGAAAAGATGAGACAGGATGTTTTTTTGTTTCAAAATAAAGCTCCACTGAACTTCCACACAGCCACTCTTTATGGAGTTCCCCCTGCAGGACTTCAGGTGTTTGACGTTAAATCCACCTCTGCAGGATTTTAAAAAATGCAGCTACAACTTTTGGCTGTTTGGAAACAAATCTAAAAAGATTCTTTCACTTTTTAGCATCCTGTAGAAACTGGAAACAACCTGGGACTAAAACTGTTTTTTTTGTTTTTGTTTTTTTTGTTTTAGAAAAGAGTGCTGCTTTTCTTTATTTCAGCTACCTTCATGTCCATGCAGGCAGATCAGGATTCTGTCCATGTTTCTTAAATGCATGGATCTCTACAGAGCTACAAACACAGCGCAGCTCTGATGTTTATCACCGACTTTAAAGTTCAGCTTGAATGGCCTGCCTTGGCCACCATTAGTCTGAACTGTTGGGTGATTTGATTTATAGGATCTGTTCTTTGTCATGTAACAATCTACATTTCATTTCACTTCATTAAAAAAAACAAAAAACTGTTCCTGCTCCCCGACACCAAGGCTTCATCGAACTGTCCCTAAAGATTCAGTTAAGTACGCCTCAGCTTTTGTTTGGAATCAGCTGCAAATGCATTTGTTTTGTATTACATGAGATTCAACACTATGCAGCGCTTCAGTGATTTTAGAACATGTTAATCCTTATTTGTGTTCTTCCTTTCCTTTAAGGTTTTTTTTTTTTGTCTATTCAAAAGATCAACAACGACAGAGAGCTACTTTTTCTCGGCATGTTTCTTTATTTTCGATCTCCATGACTATAACTCTGAGTTCATCTCTGCAGCAGAGGTGTTTATGATGATAATAATGCATGTGATTTTTTTTACAAATTAACCTCCTAATAAAGACCTTCTGGGACCAAAAGCTCCACGCAACAAACACCATGAATGTGAGAGTGTGAAAAACACACAAAACACGTCGTTAACAAAGAAGAGCAATACAACGTGCATGTTGAAATATTCTGCATGTAACACAGCAGCAAACAACGGCATTGATTCAAACAGATCTCCCCACAAGGGACTGCAACCAGCACAAAGCATCAACACACACACACACACACACACACACACGGCTAATGTGTGTACAGATTATTAATCCCCTCTAATCTGCAGCGTCTGCAAACAGAAACATCAAACTAACAGATGTAGTCTCGTCATCTCCGCAGCGCTCTGAGAGAAGTGAACGTGAGCTCTAAACGTTCCTCGAGGAGGTTTCAGAGGATTTTTGGAAGTTTGTGAATGATGGAATGTTTTTTAGATTCAATGATTCGAGATTCTTACAGCCGAGAATCAGAGACGAACACAATCAAATCTCATTTTGAAGGGCTCAGAAATGTTTCGTTTGACTCGTCCTGCTTCTGATCGTTTTTTTGTTTGATTTCTTCGTGTCACTTTCCCGTCACACTGCTCTGGAGGCTCTCTCCATTTCATCGTCTTGGTTGGGAAAGACGCGGCTTTCAAGCACTGACGACTTTTAGACCAAACATCAGACAGATCTCGCTTCATTTTTACTGGAGTTACAAACCTCATTAAATCGCCACAAAAAAAGATTCAACTGATTTCAACCTCTGCATCCGTTTGTTTAGCAGCAGCTTTAAACACTTGAAAAAGTGCGAGTGTATAATTACACTTATCTTGCACTCTTCCAGATCTGAACTTTTCTACATTATATTTGTATAATCCAGCTTCTGTGAGACTGCTGAGTCCAGGCTTTAGATCAGATGTCTCTTTTTCTATTTCAGGTTCAATATCTGTGAATCAATCAAATTAAGCAGGTCAAAAGGACAATGTTCAGTTATTATGAGATGGATTTGGAGCGTCATGGATTCTTTCAGAGAGCTAAAGCTTCAGGTTTTAAATGTTTGGTAGATGTTCAGGTATAACGTCTTCATTGTCCCTCATCAGTGAATAAAATTGAAATTGAGAAAGTGGCACTTCAGCTTTGAACTGAACCTGACACCGTTATAAATGTTCTTTCTTCCCAGAACATATTCTTTTGTGATTTTTTACATCCATAAGCCCAAAAAAATCCGCCAAAGACATCCTTGCTGCCGAAATCTGTCCTTTAAAATTTAAAATAAATCACCCAATATACTGATGGTTTTAAAAAGATAAAAAAGGGACTCGCCTGTTTGTTGTTTGTAAATCATAAATTCCTCGACACATGTAAGTATTCATCCTGATCAGGTCACTCATCAATACATGATCTGATCGATTTTATCGCAGGACTTTGAGTCTGACTGGACTTTTTTCTCGATTCTCTAAATAAAAGCGATCAAACGTTTTGTTTGTGAGAGCATCCTGTACCACACAGCAGGTTCATAAACAGCCTGATGCAGAAATGTCTCAATCCTGTGATTAGAATCTGCCTAAAGTCAGATTTTGGTCAGCTGGTTTTCTCTTTTAGTATCTCGAATATTAAAAAGGATTCTTCATCTGTTCTGATATCTTGAGTACGAGCTTCTCTCCTGTAGTTTTGAGGCGTCTAAAATGTGGTAAAAGAGATGTCTAACGTTGAATTAACTGTGAAGACACGCAGGCATCCCAGCACAAAGCACCACACACACACACACACACACACACTGTAACCCGAGACGCTCAGCGTTTCTCAGTCTGCTTCCTCTGAACGAAGCTTTAGAAACACACAAACACAACAAATATGCAGCTTCTGTTTGTTCACCTCCAAACAGAAAAAAAATGATTAAAAAGACGACGACTCCAACAAACAGGAGGGACAGAAAATATCCGAAACAACCTCTTCCTCTCCGCGCAACTCTTCACACTTTCAAATGTCTGTCGTGAAGCCTTTAAGACACTTCCACATTAATGAATGTAACGCAGGAGAAACTGAGACGCTGCTCACACGCAAAGTTCTTCAATTAGATTCAAACTTATCGACTCTCAAACATTTAAGGATTTGTAGAAGGAATTTGCTCCTGAATATATGGCTCCCTTCATGTTTTAACGCAGTGTTTGATTTTTGGCTTTTTTCCTTGTTCTGTCTTCTTTATAATGGATCAGTTTCAGCAGTTTCCTCAGTCTTTCAAAGTCCTGACGCTTTATGTTTGTTCCTCTGAGACTTAGGTTTTAATTCTCTTCATCAAAGGCTTTATTATATTAAGGTTTAAGTCAGTGCATGTCAACAGCAGCACGTGTATATGTAAATGTGGTTCCCCATAAAGCGCTTTACATATCTACACCCTGCTGCACAATGAGCAGACCAATCACACTATGAATCATGTTCAGACTGAATGCTCTCATCTATCAGAGGGAAATAAACTGAACTGTTCTTTTTAAGCAAAAGTATTTAAAGGATAAAAGTATTGAAAGGATAATTGCATTGTCAATAGACAAAAATTCAGAACATCTGAATATTCAGAAAATCTGATTACTTTTTTTCACTATTTGTAGACTCTTTTTTTTAAATCAGTTTATTGAAGAAATAATCACCAATGATAATCACTGTTAACTCTTCTTAATTCAGTGTTTGCCAAGTTGTTTTTAAAAACATTTCAAACCTTAGATCTGCTATGAACATATTTTAGGAAAAAAAATAAGAGTTTACTGAAGTCGTTCAGATTTTAATGTTCCCTGACTCCAGTTTTAAAAGTCCCCTGATGTGAAACAGGTGTTTCAAGTCACTAACTGGTTTTAGCTCGAACTGCAGAATGTAACAATATGTTGAAGTTCAACTAAACACAAAAAATGATGGATGTGTAAAAGAAAACTATAAATCACTTCAAACTGACTGAATTCATTTTAGTTTTGCCTGAATCTTGTTGCAGAAATTGAAGTTTAAAACGGTGTACATTTGCAAAATTCTGTTTTAATTCCTTCTAAAAACTGAAGTGAAATCAAAATGAATGATAAAATAAATCAATAAATCGTAAATCTAATGGTGTTGGAGGAGTTTCTTCAGAGCTTCAGCTGCTGATATGCGCAGGTAATTTCCAAACGGGAGCAGCGCTTCAACCTGCATTGATTTATTTAAATCCAGCCTCAGATATCACTACAGCAGATTAAACCTTCAAAACTCTGCTTCATAATGTCACAATTCACCAGAAATCAACGTCGGAGTTTTTAGAAGAATAGTTTCATTACCTTTCAAAAATTCGTAAATTTCACATTTTCTTCGAAATAGTGACGCTGAACACTTCATTTATTTCCTGTAGCCTGTTTCAGATTTCCAGATATTTGAATGCGCTTAAATGATTGAACAAGGTTTTTGTCATTATTGTAGGGCTTTAAAAAATAATTAAATCACGGATAAATTAATTTCAAACTGACCCTCTCAGCAGCACCTATACGTGGGTTTGTATCTTTAAGGTTAAAGTTATTTTACCCTGCATGCGAAACTCTGCAGAATGCTTTAATTTAACCTGTGACCCACTTTAATTTAACTTTATTTCCATCCCGAGCTGCTTGATGAATTAAACATAAACTTTAGAACACTTTCATAAATTCTACTCAGCGCCCCAGAGTCTGTGAACTTTGTAAATATTTGTGGATGAGATCAAATCTGTTACGTTTAATTCAACAACGTAACATTTATTCTTTAAATTTTCTTCTTAAAAAGGATGTGTAAAAGAATCTGGGAGAACACGCGCTCACTGCACGCGGGCTGCTGCACGCGCTCACTGCGCGCAGCGTGTGTGCACAAACCAAACCGCGTGTCAAATTTGTTTAAATTAACGATAAACGCGTAAGTGTGTGAAACGCGGGGGAGATTTTGTTTAGAGTCGTAGTTACTCAACAAGAGTGGAAGTATGAGAGTGACTCGGCGTGTGTCTGCAGCTCGAGCGGACAGCTGGTGAACCTGAACCCGCCGGAGAGGAGGAGGGATCCAGGCTGAAACCATTATCACAGCTGGTTTAAGAGATCGATATATATACTGTAGACCGTGAACGGCTCATCTGACTTCATTTGGAGATTATTCACAAATTAAATATGACTTTTCCTGAGTTCTAATTTTTTTAGTTTCGTATCAGTTTTGAAGTTTTAAATCGGGAGTGAAAACCTTCCCAAAAGGATGATTTTGTTGTGGCGAAAAGTAAAAGTTTTTATAGTTTTCCCTGTGTAGTTCTTATATTATTTTGAAGATTGTAAGTGGATCACATGCGCGCTGCGCATCCTCTGTGTTTTTTAACTTTGTATTAACTATTTAAAATGCGTACAACCTGGATCGATTGGGTTTTTCCTCACTGTTTCTCAGCTGCAGCAGCTCTGTGGATTTTATGGTTCTAACTGAAATGGTTACTAATCGCTCTCCTGCAGACTGACTCGGATCTCCGTGCAGGTCCAGAGTAAAAACGGACCTGCAGGACTCGAACCTGATCAGGACTTTCACCTTCAAGCTGGAGTTTTCTTGCTGTGGCATTAATCAGCCACTTGGCACAGCGAAGCTCACAGAGGAACAGTTAAAATGTTTCGGTGATATTTTTACCTCTGGGCCGCTGTGTTCGCGTCCAAAATCCCTGCGCCCTGCATCCAGGAGCGGACCGGGGTCATGCCGGTGGGGAGCGGCTCCTCCTTCATGGTCAGGGCCCCCCTGGGGAGGCTGTCCTGGATGGAGAACATCAAAGTGTCCTTCTGGGAGCTTCGTCTTCACCAGAAACACGAAAGAAGAAGAGTAATCCTCCCTGTAGCAGCCACTCAAAAAGCCAAAGGACCACCTGGATTAAGGTGGAGAAAAGAGGAGCGATGAAGAGGAGGAGAGAGGAGGAGGGGAGGAGGGACACAGAGCGAGCTTCCCCAAAGTACCGGGTCCTGATCCAGAGAAGAGCCCGGGATCCCTCTGGGTTTCTCCGGGGTTGTTTTAGATCCCAGCACCGGCTCAGCTGCCCGGGCTTCAGTCTGCGTCTGTGTGAAGTTAAAAAGAGGGCGGAGAGAGCAGCGCGGAGCGGGGAGACAATCTCTGAGGAGCCGGGAGAGAGAGGGGACAATCAGCCGGGATCCGGAGAGCCTGACGCCGGGAGAACGGAGCGGAGAGCCGGGGATCAGAGGGAGGCGAGCAGCCGCGGATTGTGGAGAAATGAAAAGTGGGATAAAAAAACACGCGAGCGCTTCAAAAGGAGTAAAATGAAATGATTAGCAAACAAGAGGGAGGGACGGACCGAAGAAGGCTGCTGCTCCCGGGGGAACAGGGGGATTGGGCAGCGAGAAATCTCATCCCCCTCCCTCCCCGGCTCTTTATGGCTCCTCTGTCCCGGCGGAGAGCTCCTTCTCCCGGGGTCCGAGGCTCTGGAGCTCCCCAGGGACCGGCGTGGACCTGGAGGGGGCGGAGACAGCACCAAATTTGGACAGCTCATTTGAATATTTGTCACACCTCTGGCGCCTGATTGGGCAAAACGACACGTTTCGTCATTGTTTTTTCAAAACCTACTCCAAATAAGGGTTTCCGCGTGTTCGGCTGTGTGCACTGTAAAAAATGAAGCGTCAATTTAAGTTGTAAAGTGGATAAAACAGGAGGAGTTAACGAGATGAACAGATCTGATGCTGGAGGTGTGAACACGTGATGGACGTTTTTTTAAATATTTTAACAAAACAGACTGAAGTGATATTAAACAGCAGGGTGGTGAAGGATGCTCTGTTAAATGTGCAGATAGTTTTGAACCCACAGTGTGCAGGAATTTGTTTATGTGGTGAGGTTAAAACTACCTCTCTGCACGCAGAACGCACAACACCGAGTCTTGTTTTTGCAGACATCCCTCAAACACACCCCGAGCACATTCTGTCACTTCTGTTTTTATAAAGATTTAAACGCTTTCATGGAGGCTGACATTCTGCAGCAGATACAGAATCTCCTTCCTCTGCGCTCAGGCCTGCTCCGGATACGAGACTGTAATACTGAACTCATCAGTTACACCGATCTGTATTCACTCCCTCCAACCTCACAGACTTCGGCAGATTTCGGGGGATTAACTGGTTTCATGTGGAATAATCTCCTCTGTCATCCCGCGTTCAGGCTGACTGACACGGGAGGCGCGTAAATTTGGCACCAATTTGCGCTTTTTTACGCACGGACATATGGCGCTCTCACACTCACATTCATACTCACATCAGGAGGGAAAGCTGCAAATAAGATGCGTTTTAGTTAGTGCAAGTGTTTTATTTCACACTGATGTTAATTACACTTTTTTTAAATGTTTGGATTAGGATTAAAAAGGAAAGGCCTCAAAATAATCAATTATAATAATAATAAAAATAATATTTGATGTTGGGGGGTGGGGGGGGGGCTTAGGTTCCGTGGCACGAGCAGAATTCCTCTAATTAAGCCCAAACTCGCGAGCAGTGCTGATTAAATATTTATCCTCCTTTAGCCCGCCGCCTTCCTCAGGGGACATAGAAACGTCTGGAAAGCCTGGAAAAATATGTGCGCGCGAGGAGAGAAAAAGTCAATGAGACGCTGCAAACATGTTGGAGATGAAGAGGACGAGGAGGAGGATGACGAAGGTCCGGATTAGAAACCAGACGGCAACAGGCTCCCCGCTCTGCTAATGACACTTTATGATTTTATTAATATTATTTCTTATGTCTTTAATTATACTAATAATATAAAAGTAAGTAACGACTTCCCTTATAAATGTAAATACTGAAGTGTATTTACATTTATAAGGGATGACTACGACAAATACATGGAGACTACGACGGTGTGACACCAAATATTAGAACAAATACATTTCAGCAATTCATTTAACGACAGACAATTCCGCATCGTTTATCTGATTTAGCTGATTCCTTTTAAATATCATGATTCTCACTTTTGGCTTTAGGTTTAGAACAAATCTGTAACAGCACCTGGAACCTTTAAGCCATTAAAGATTTGGCACTTTATGTCTCTTCCTTTGGATTAACATATGCATCTATGAGCACATTTAACCTCCCCTGGATCCCCTGGAGAACCTTGAGAGTGAAACAAAAGGTCCCTTAAACACCTGGAGCAATCCCAGGTAATCCTGGAACACTTGTAGCACCTTAATGTCACTCTCGAAATCTCTCCAGTGCTTAAGGAAACTCCTTAAGACCATTGAAGAAGCCTCAGAGGTCCGTATACCTTTTTGAAACTAGCGGAACCTTCCATAAAAGCCGCAAACCAACCCGGACCACCATGTGCATCACATAACGCCACCTTGAAATGACTTCAAGACCTCCAGGAAGCTCATGGAATTCACTTACAGATCCTTAAATAAGCCTCAGAACCCTGTTCGCCTTTTCTAGATCCGATTGTTCTCTTTAATACCAGCCGAAAAGTCCTGGAACTACACTGAGCACCCTTTAAGAAAACACCCCGAAATCCTTTAAGATTGACAAAATCTGCTCCAGAACCCAGAGAGCTTCTTAAACTTCCTCTGGAAGCTTTTTTAGAACTTCCTTTTAAAATCTCCTGAGGCCTTAAAAAAGATCTATAAACTGTAAATGTATACATCTTAAATCTCCACAAGACGCCCTAAAGCCCCAGAATCCAAAAGGGAGCCTCCTTCAGGACCTTGAATACAAGCCTTGAAATCCCTTAAAAACCCTGGAAAACTCTCCAATGCCTATGGAACATAAACTAACGTGAAAAGAGTAATTCATGAATGAGATATAGATCCCGTTGAAATGTATTGAATATCAACAGAGCATTTTATTTGGCATTGGAACTTGCTAGAAACACCTGGAAGTGCTTTAAATAAACCTGGAACGTAAACCTAAGACACCCTCAAACATCCTGGAACCTCAAGGAACACATTTGATTTAATTCAGCAGGAATCACTTTAACAAAAACACAACAATTGTAAATCCAAAATGTTGGCTTTTAAATGATCGTGGTTCTCAAATGCTTAGAAGAAGTTTTCTTTAATCGGTGTGCTGAGAACATTCAGGGCTCGACAGAAACACCTGAAGGAGGCTCTTAATCCGGATTAACCTGCTTTTTAATGTGTTTTTTTTTCTCGATGACTTTATTAATTTTGCGCTCGGTGATGAAGAGCAGGCTCTGTGGAGTGTAAAAACACAGATGGCACTTTGTTCTGTTTCACTGCTGCTGCGGATAAATCCACCAGCTAACAGCTGCAGACAGCACGCTCAGTGTACAGGAGCAGGGCGCCACACAGTGGAGAACAAGCGCTACTGCACAGCTCGTACACCGTGCCACGGGTGGAGTGTCACAGACTCAGATGCAGGTGACTTTAAGAAATCAAATAGAGAGAGATAAATGATACAGCTTCCCTACAGTTAAGTTTATTCTAACACGAAGGAACATGTATTATGTAATTGTTTAGTAAGATAAATAATACTAAGATTTACGAAGATTAAATACAATAAGACATTTAGAAACCACGTTTTATTTGTCTAAAAATCGAAATTGTTTTAGGTTGAATGTAGAATTGATTGTTTCTTAGTTAAAAAATGTAAAAAAAAAACTCCCTGTGAGTTATTGAATGTTATTAAGATTCAGAAAGAGGAGGGATATAAAATCAATTAAAAAAAGAAAGTAAACTATGAAATTAAGTTATAGTACATGATGGTTATATTTTAATTTTTTTTATGTGAAACCATGAAGTTAAAGACTGCAGCAAATATATCAAGTTTGAAAAAATCTCAAAGAAAAATGTATTTTCTTTAAAAATGTGCAAAAACGATAAAACCACATTGTTCCAATCTTCCTAGAAACCAAAGGGAAATCTTAAAATCTCAAAATCTCAATTTTCTACAGCAAAAGACCAAATCTCGAAGTGATTGACTTGATAAATTCGAGCAGTACGTTTCATTCAAAGCAGATGGAGACAGAAAATGTTCTGCATATTACAGAGGAGTTTTCTGTAAATAAAGATATCTGCTGATGAACACTGACAAAGTGGTTAGAAAAAAGCAGACACTTAACGTTCTGTGCCTTTGAAAGGTTTGGTTGGAAACAAAATCCTCTCTCCTCCAAACTGTCTCAAAGAACAGGAGCGACATCAGCTTCAACAAACACTGCCAGTTCTACTTTTTAGAAAAGTGAAAATCCAAACAGATGGGTCTTCTTATCCTCTCATGTTGAATGAAAGCTCAGCGCAGATCTCCTGCTGGGTGTCACAACTCCACCTTGAGGGTCATTTAACCCCCTTCACAAACATGCCGAAACACTCAACGCTAATCAGTCTCAGTCTTTCCAAACACAGCAGCCACCACACAAGGATTTTAATGGTTGAGTTCTTCATTATCATAAGAATAAGTATATTACATTTATATGAAATAACTGGAAATTATCCACAAATCTGTTCATCAAATATATTTCCATAGAAGGTTAAATCAGATCAAACTTTAATAACATCTATTTCTTAAAAGAATGTATAATCATGGATGTGTATAAAGGATAGTTACAGGAGGAAATTATCAGGATTTACACACAGCATTTTTTGTTTGTTTGTTTGTAAGTATTTCACTAAAAAGGCAACTAAATAAAAGCAGCAATCATCTCTGGATGTCAAAAGCTAAAACAAAATCCTCTTTCATGCAACAGTTTCATGCAACACTGTGCAATAAATAGTGGAACCAAAACACAGACTACACAATGATCATGCATGACTGAATACTTTAAGCTGCCACAGGAATTTATTTTAAACAGCCCCAAAGTCACCCACAGCTGCTCCTATTTTATAGAAATAGGCAGCTATTCTAAAGAAGATGAGGCCATTTTAATGTGATCTTCTTTGCACATGATGTTAAACGTTAAGAATAAAAAACATTTTAACCATAAACATTGAAGTCACTTAAGAGTCTACTGTATTGAATTGGCACTCAGCTGGTAATAAGTAAAAGTAACATGCTACCTGTATGTACCAACATGGATAAAATAAGAGTTCACAGAATTATCCCTACATATTTATCATGATGTTTAACTAAAGGTAAATCGCGCCACCTACTGGCCAAAGCTGCACTTTACACCTGTCCACATCAGTATCACAACGTAAAACAGCCTCTTTGTCTGACCTTTAATTAATTACAAATCATTTAATGAAAACAATTAATGACTAATCCAGTCTACGACACAATCTGAATGTAAACTAGGTTTAGTTTGTTAAAATCATGTTTAT
Source organism: Symphodus melops (assembly GCF_947650265.1). Lineage (NCBI taxonomy): Eukaryota > Metazoa > Chordata > Actinopteri > Labriformes > Labridae > Symphodus > Symphodus melops. Next base: position 7,075,720 of record NC_136699.1, on the reverse strand, counting down.
GTCTGTGAATGGTGAATACCTGAACACTTGAGTACAGGTGAGATCTGTCAGTGATCTTTTGAGTCTTGTTAAAAACAGCTGCTCCGGTCATCTTTGTAGAGAACACAATAAACGTTTAGAAAACAGTCAAACGTAAAATAAAAATGTATCAATCGTGCACAAAACATCAGTACATTAGTACAGTAGCCTACAAAAGTAATGTGCACCAATAATAGACCATGACACAGCTACATATGACTGGGTTAGAATTAAAGAGTTATGTTGTACCATGGACTGTTTGGTAGCATAAATATACTTTTTCTAAGCTGAGCAAATTTGCAAAGAAAGCGTGAAGTGTTACAGTGCTACAGTGTTAAGTAGCTTATGGCTACAGTTTAGCTCTGCTCGCATTCTGCTACCTATTAGCTAATATATGTTTTAAAGCAAGTTTGGCAAACATTGGCTAATGTTTGGCTACAGAAAGGTTAATTGCTAATTGCAATATAATTTATTTCCCTGTGCATTTATTGAAACAGTGTTGGTTTCGGTAATCCAACTTAAAAGATAAACAAAGTACATGGATGCTTCCTCATGTGATAATCATTTTAAGTACCCAAGGCTAACTCTTTTTTCCCCAATGAAACAGTTAGTCTTAGTCTTAACTGCTGTGAGGTTTTGTTTACTTCATTCGCTCTAAAAAACCAGGAAGGTGAGAACTATGAAATCCACTCACTGCGTCAGCTTTCCGGTGATAAACTCAGGATGTTCTGTGTACTGTGCTTCATTCTCAGTTACTCTTCTTAAATCTGTCCTCTTCAGTCTGAGCCAATGTAACAAACAGTATCAAGATAAAAGTAATAATACACTGATAAGTACTGTCCATGTTCTTAGTACTAAGTGGACATAATTAAACAAACCCCTTCATTTTCATGTGCCAACTTCGACCTCAAGTACTTATACAAAGTTCATTTCACTTGATGTGGTTTTATTTGAATTCACTATTTTAACTACTTTTGTTAGTAAAATGCAACGTTTTAAATCATTTAAATTCTTTTTTTGGCAAGAATCTCCTGACCCCCACTTAAAGAACCACTGCATTAAAAGATCTTTAGTCTTAAAACCAAAATACAAAGAAGCAACAATAATAAATTAAAAAAAAGAGAGAACCAAACAGAACAGGGGAAACTGCAATTTGTTCAACTTTATTGAGAAAAGAAAACATCACAGAGCTATTAGTTGATCAATCAGCCATTGAGAGCTTTGAGTTTCATCTTCAGTGCAAAAAGAGGAGAACAGTGTGTGGATGATGGATGAACTAACGGCTCTCTCGTCTAAAAACAAAAAACAACAACAAAAACTGAATAAAACCAAAAAGCTGTCGTCTTTTAATTTCTTTAAAAAGTGGACAGATCTCAGCAGCACATGAACCAATCACTGACATGCATTAAATTATTCTCATTATTTATTGTAACAGTTCTCCGTCCGCTCAGTCTGACTGAGTCCACTCTGTTTTTTTTTTTCTTTTGTGTTTTTGCAGTTGGCACATTCACAGCTCAGAGTCCTCTGTCCTCATTTTGTTTAATTTATCATCTTTTGAGAAAGCAGGAAAAGGGCAAATAAAGAATTTAAAAGCATTTCAAGGTGAGGAGGAGGACAAACAAACATGAACAAATTGCTGTTATTGGCTGATGAGGAGGAGGAGAAAATCAAAGAGTTTGTTCCAGCAGTGAGGACCATCACATGGCGTATTTCTGAGTCCATTCCTGAGCTGTCCTGCTGTACCTGCACAGACAAACACACGGGTGAGTCAGCTGGGTCAGCAGGTGAACAGAGAGCAGGACCATGCCATGCCTGAAAACACACGCACACACGCTGAGTGCTGAAAACACTCATTTAACAATCAGGAATCAGACGTCACTGTGGTGAGTTTAGTTTGCTGTTTAACTTACGATGAAGCGTTCCGTCAACTCGCCCTTTATAAATCAAGGTTATAAAATCTAAACTTAATTATCGCCTTGTGATTGTTTGTAGTTCATTTCAGTTCATCTGCTGGTCCTTTATTGAATCACACTAAACCTGTTCTCTGCCTCTGAATTCAAAGTTATTTACTGATTTGATTATTTCAGACATGTTTAAATATGTTATCTCACCACTGCTGCCAGCTCCAACTCCAAACCAAACCCTGATCTCCTCTGGCCTGACTAAATTATTTTTATTCATTAAACCCTCAACATATTTATAATGTTCACTGCTGCTTTGAATGGATTGATGTGCATTTTCTTAAGACAATGTTTGTGGTCAGCTTGTTTGATTTTTCACTTTGTAGTTGGACGGGTTCTCCATGAATACAATCACATTAATGTGTGCCAGATTTGAATACGCGTCACAGACTTGAACTGGACTACAACATTAAATCAAATGAAAATAATGTCAACTAACGGTATATTCTATTTGAACTTGAGTAGAGTCCATGGGTAAAATTCCACTGTCCTGTGTCTAAGTTGTGTTGTGAAGCCAACACGAAACTCTCCATGTAAACTAGTTAACTTGTAACATGAGTTGTGTCATTGTTTGGTTACCTTCGAAACGAAAGGCTCATCTTTAGTAGCAGAGCATTACGTCCAAATTAAACAAAACATGTGTCAATACAGTGTTGGTTATAGTGTTGACTCGTGTGTCTTCTAGTTTCCAAAAAGACATAACAATAGAGACATCTAAAGGTGAAATGTTCAACTACAACCGAAGGAAATGTAACAGTTTTCATTATGGGACAGGTGAAATGATCTCCACTCATGGAAAACTGAAGCACGGGTAAAATCAAAATCATCATACATTTCTGAGGAAAGTAATCTATCATGGTGAACACACTGCTGAAGCTGGTAAACCCCTCAGCTCCTCCTCTTCCTCCAAGTTATCCCAATCTTCAAAACCAGCACCATGACAACTGTATTTCCAGAGGACATTGCATCCTCTGGGAGCTAGGCCTAAGGTTTACTTTGGAGCCATCTCATCTGGTTCAACACCTTGAACGTTAGTAGAGTGCAAACTCTGCCCTAAATAATAAAGCATGTTCAAACTTGATCACCTTTTTTTACCGACTTACATTACAGAGCAGCTGCAACCCAGTGAAGGTTCTTTTTTAACTCTTCAGAAACGCGTTTACCCACGAGTCACAGTAAAAGACAGTCTCTATTTGGTGCCTTTTTTTTTGCAGAACAGCAGTCAGGATTGTCAAAGTAAATTTTAGTCAAACACTACAACATCAACTAGCAGCAGTTCTTCACAGGAGCTCAGACTGTGACTTCATATTTGGAGCCATGCTTTGCATCAACGTGCTTCAGTTTGATTTCCACATGTTGCTGACAGAAACATCCGGCAGGCAGCTGAGCTCTTACCCTCACAGCATGGCATATTTCTCTGTCCACTCCCTGGCTAGTCTGCTATACCTGAGACCAACCGGCAGGACAAGTTCACAGAGGTTAGAAACCTTGATTACAGCTCACGCACAGGCGTGATGGGAAACTATTTATGGTTTAAAGTTAAAGAGACAAAAAGGATAAGGAGGGAGAATAAGAAGGAAACGGGAGCAGATAAAAAGAAAATAATTCAAGAAGAAGACGGAAGATGAAGGTGTGAAAAATATAGAATAGGCGATTTTAAGAGTGAAGCAAAAAAAAAAAAAAAAGAGCCCGAAGAATAAAATAATGAGAAAGAATAAGGTCATACATCGTCCTGTAAACTAAGATGGTCCAGTATTTCATCCTCTTTTAATCTGAGAAACATTTTGTGTAAAATCCAACACTGGCGAAGGAAAGATTGGGCCCCGTTTGGATCAGAGAAAAAAAGCCCGGTTATTTCAGGATCTCTCTATAGATCCAATTTCTGTTTTTATTTTTAAGACATAAAATCGCTTAATTACGGAAAACGACTAGGGCCACTGAATTATTTTTTTTTTTTTTCCCCCATATGGACTTTTCACTTACTGAATTCTGAGAAAGTAAATTTAGAAATAAAATGTCAGTGGCCCTAATCGTCTTCTGTACAAAGCTGTTGGTTTTAGTCAATTTCAACTTTAAGTGTGTTATTATTTTGAGATTTCCCTCTCTGTAATATATGATAGTTATCATTTTAAAGTAATGAACTTGGTGGATTCTGTTTTGTAGATAATGTTTTTTATGGGTTTTGTAGTTTTTATATTATACAAACAAACTCACTTGGTGGAGTCTGTTTTGTAGATGTTTTTTATGGGTTTTGTAGTTTTTATATTATACAAACAAACTCACTTGGAGGGATCTGTTTTGTAGATGCGGGCGATCTCTGGCACTAGCGGGTCGTCAGGGTTCGGGTCACATAACAGAGAACAAATGGACAAAAGGACTGTGGAGAGAACAAAAGGTCCACTGTTAAAGAACTCCAACATACATCAAGCTTTATTTTCACAAACGTTCTGAATTCTCTTTTCCACCACACAGTTTATGTCTTACCTTTAGAGATAGTTAATGCTGGAGACCACTGTGATCTCAATATATCCAAGCAGATGCTGCCATTACTGTTAATATTTGGGTGATAAATTCTTGTTGTAAAGGCGACCTGATGGAAGACAAACACAAAATCAACTCTACTTTACTGACGTATGACTGGTTTATGGCAAAGTTCACGCAACATGTTAGAGCTTCTTACTTTACTTCCAAAAACAGTGCAACAGTTTAAAGACTAAATCTATCTGGAACCCGAGGATAGGAGACAACATTTGAATGACGTTTATCAGACCATCAGGTCATGGGAGACAGAGTACAGTAAATTAATGAGCTTATTTATACAGCACTTCAAACGCCAGCATTTAAAGTTTGACTAACAAAACAAAAAATCCTGAATGTGTAAGAGAACAGAACTCGAACACGGCTGACTGAAGTCTGGGACAACATGTGGGGAACACTAGACAGGAAGAGAACTCAGAGGACAATAACATGAGAAACAGAGAGGAGGCAAACCAAAATCACTAAACAGCAACAAAGAATAGAAGAAGAGGAAAGATCTACGAAGAACTAAAGCAAGAAGAAAAGCATCTATGAAGCAAAAAAGATCTCTGTGAGCTAGAATTAAATAGAGATCTTTATTTAAGAGCTGAAATGAGCACAGTGAAACACAAGACAGATTATTTTAACCTAAAAGAAATACAAACAACATTCAGGTTAATTCATCAGTACTGACCTTGGGTGGTTTGAAGGGATAATCTGTAGGGAAATGAATAGTCAGGAAAAAAACTCCGCCCTGATAGGGACTGTCAGGCTGCAGCAGTAACACACAGAGAGGAGCCGGGTTAGAAACAGTTATCACTCCTGACAACACACAAACTGCTTTAGTCTTAACTGAACAAGACACTACGGGACATTTGAATGATGGTTTGAATAAACTTCTTTGAGCTTTTCCTGAGAAAGCTGCTTTCCTGCTTGTGGCCACATGGTGTCGTCTGCATCATTCATGCTCACTGACTGTGCAGTCCGACAGCTCTGCTCGAAATTATTCTTTCTGGACTCTTTGTAAGAGTTGTTGAGACACGCTGGAAGGGTGATCATTCTTTTGTTTTGTTTTGATGTAAACTCTTTTTGTAATGATTTTGGGGGTGGGCACTTATAAGCTTCTGCTTCGGCCCACTCCTTTTGAGCAGAATTACAACTGCTCAAATAAACAAATAAAATAAAATAAATAAATAAATTCTAGTTCTCCTTTATTAATTAGGTTGTTATGACTTAGTATGTAATGAGTTGTATTTTCAAACGAGAGAGAGGGCGAGCGAGGGAGGACATTGAGACTATCTAACGTAAACCTGGTATTTTAAAGTATCAAACATATTGACGTGTGTTCACAACATATCGCACATCAGTAAATCTGTTTCAATCCTGTGAATGTCAATAAGATGTCGATCCTGTGGAAACACTGATCTCTGTGATTCAAGGTTCACTCTCGCCCAGTGTGAAAAGGGATCTGTGTTGGGAGGATCACGGCAATAGGAATTTGGTGCGATTTTTAAAATAACAATAAAAGTCGTGCAGATGTCTTTTGCCTGACTTTCTTACAGTGTGATTACAGGTGACCATAATCACTGTGGTTGTTGTTTCTATTCAGGCTGGATTCATCTTCTGAATGTGCGAGTGTTTTAATGACATCAATGTGAGAGCAGTTTGATACTTACCGGCCCCATAATAGTAGCTTGCCAATGAAACACTATAAAAAAAATTAAAAAAAAACACAGATTGTTAATAAATCCTCCTTCATTTGTGTCAGTTCTAAATAAATAAACAGACAAACAGGGTGACAGTCTGTTTGTGTCTTTGTTTATGTTGCTGGATGAAATAAATCCTCTTACTGTCTTCACCGACAGGCCCGGCAGAGCACTGAGCCGGAGGATCTCTGGACAGGTCGGTTAATTCCTGAAAGCACACGAAGAAGACAGAGGGGGCTCACAATTAGAAAAATGAGGACAATCAATAAAAGGAAATGTGTTGTGATAAGCATCCCATTCAAAAAGTTGAATTCCAAGTAGTCAGCAAAATAAGAAGTTACGTCACAACTTTTAGATCATTTTGAGTCTTTTCCTGTCTCGACATTTTTTCTTTGTTTTTTTTCTCTTAACAAATCCTTTGTGATGTGCATCAGGTGTGTCAGCTGTGGTTGTGTTTTGCATTTTGTTCCGTTGGTCTGTTTCCTGTTTGTGACACACTATGCTACTTCCTTCAGCAGCTCTGAACAAAGTGAACTATCTGAAGAAAACTTCCCCACCGACTGAAACAGCCACATAGTTGATCTTCTAACGATCACAAACACCTGCTGAAAGTATTCAAGATGTGAAGCTTACAATAAGATCAGTTGTCAGTCGTGATGAATCTGTATGGGTAGAGCTGACGAGACTACCCAAAATGCAGAGCTAATCTTTAACCATCAGTCGACTCTGATAGACTTCACTGAGTTTAGGATCGGATGAAGGAGTTCTGAAATAGAACTTTTAATCTGTGCACTATTTCCTCTCAACATTTCTTTCCAGCTGTAAATACCTGAAACTTTTTTTTGTCGGGAGGGGTGTGTGAAGACAGGCGTATACACCATTCAACAAGAGATTTCCTCAATGAACAAATTGGATCTCAGAACAACTTAACAAACCATGAATAGAACATAAACAGCCCAAAATATATAGACAAAACTAGAGAACGAGGTCCAATGGGAAAGAGTGACTAATAACTCTGTAGTTTGTTTTAAAGCTCTTTACATGGATTTCTTCATTTATTCTGCTGCTCAGATTTCTTATTACACAGAAAGTCCAGTCAACATTAAACAAATCTCATGCAATAATCATACTATGGTATTTACCACTGATGTTAGGTGCATTCATGTATGGAACCTATTTAGAGCACTAACATGTTCATTGTGTGCATGAATGAGCTTTTCTTCTAACTGAATTTACACACTACATGTTTCAGCTCGGTTTTTGGCTCCTCTCCTTCTTTGACTTCTTTGTTTTATTTAAGTGTGCACTGGGTGCTCTTTGCACAATCTACTGTGTGATGAATAAAGGTGCATCTCATTCACGTTTTGAGTTTAGAAGTAAATATCATCAAAAAATGATAGTGAAAAATGTGAATGATGAAGTTCTTTTTGAGCTGCTGAATGTGGGACAAAACAAAGAAGTGGAAGTGAGAGGATTTTACAGAAGTAGTTTGTGCAACAACATAAAAGTCGCGCAACAAGAGCTGAATACTGCAGGCCGAGAAGTCCAGACGTGTTCATTTCTGAGAGAGCTTCAGAATAATAAACAGAGATCTTACTAATCTCATTGCGGTTGTGTACTTTTATTATTTAAAAAAAAAAAAAAAAAGCCATGTCTCTCTCTGACCTTTGTGCAGTCTGAATGTATGATGCAGTTTTTATCCAACATGTCCGAGCTTGAAAATAGTCGACCGACTAACTGAGGAGGTCAATGTGGTCAGGTTTCACGTTAGCAGGCACTGAATCAAAACTTTGAATAAGGCTTTGTCCCCATCAGATCAGCTCAGACACAATCCTTAGAGCAGGGACCAAAATTAACACCCAACAAGCGCCAAATGCGGGTAGATTTTCCATTTGGTGAGTACATTTCAGAAGGTTATGCGCCACATTGGGTCAAACGCTGGATTCGACTTTTTTTCTGCTCAGTCTCACCGTGTCTGCAGCTAACATAACGATAGCAACGTCCTCTTTGAGAACTACCTATTCAAAAGATAAAGACAAGCAAATGTGTTTTTTAAATTTCTCAATGTCCTGATCTGATACAATTATTCCAGCTGTGACTTAAATCTGAACAGGACATAATGCCTTCTCAGTTAAATGGCCTTTAACAGATCTGTGTGCGACAAAAACAATTTTCGGTTGGTAAAAAATATGTTTGGCGGGTACATTTTTTCATCTAGCCGCGAAGAGACATGCCCAAGTTCGGATGGTGACTTAGAGTACTGTTTTTTATCAGTAATACACAGTATGTGTAAACCTGACCTTGTTTACTTGTAGGTTTGTCCTGCTGCTGGGAAATGTTGTAATCTTGTAATCCTGTTTATGTTAAAGATTTCACAATTGAGTGGCTGCTAACTCTAAATCTAGTCATTGTTTTGACCTGTGACCAGAAATAGGACTGTCAAACTGAATTTGTTTAAGGCTAGATTCAAGCTCTATATGGACAGCTTCCTGCTCTCTGAAGCCTCCTATGTGACAAGCAAGCAAGGATCAACAACAAGATTGTTTTCTGTCTTTGCTGAGATAACACTACATTTGTTCAAAGAACAGTACAGTGTCCTTGGGGTGTCACCAATTGGCAACCTCTGTTGATGAAAAATGAGGAAGTCACTACACAAGTCACTTATGAATCAAGAATTGTGTTTATTCTGCATGTTGTACATTTCAGGCCTCACCTTTTTTTTTTTAACATTTATGAGATTAAGAATAAAAATAATTTTTATTAATAAAACCAAATTTCTACATTAGTCCAAAGACAGACATCTCAGCTACACAAAAGCTGGCCTTCAAAATAAATGGTCAGCAGACTTTCATTTTGGAGGCCAGCCTTTGTGTAGGTGAGACTTGTACGCAGCATCAGAAACAGAATGAGACACACAGTCAGCACTGATGTGTAAGCAAAAGATCTATTTTGAGTCTGGACAGCAGAGTTAGAGAGATCAAGATATAGCAGTGCTGCTTATAGAACCACAGGTTTGTGTTGCAGGTCTCCCTGCAGCCAAACTGGGCCGAGTGTGTGCGTGCGTGTATGTGTGTGTGTTGGCATGTGACATACAGGCTCTGCACGGCTCATCTTTCAGGTTTGGCTGAGTTTAGGAGGCGAGAAAACAGGCAGGAATTCAGAGAGAGACTGTGACAGAAGCAGCTGGGGGGGGGGGGTAGACACTAACCTCCCAGCTGTTATTGGTGACATTTAACTAAATATCATTTTCAGTTACAATTAACACACAACCTGGAAAACTCAAATCTACAGCTTCCTCTTTTTTTACCCATCATAACTATTAACCACAGTGTAAATGAAACTTAGTAAAAATGGGTTTTGTAATGTAGTTTTGGCTTGTCAATTTAAAACCTACTACTACTCTGGATATCAAACAGCTGTCTGGATACATTGAATAAAACACAATGTTTTTGTTAAATCACTAAATTTTTTAAATGTAGTTGTCATTAGCCTTGAACATTACTCACTAAAAGGCTGCATGGTGAGGACAGACAATTATTTTCAACTTATTCATAAAAATATGATTTATACCACGATCAGTGGGGACAGTTTTATTTCCCCAACACAATAGTTGCTACGGCTGATAATCTGATCAAAACCATGATGATGTAACTTCTGAAGTGGTCAGAAAACAAACAAGTTTTTGTACATCTGGATTGTAGTTTCTGGACATTGCACTAGGCTACATTGTAATATTTATAAAAATAAAAAATAAAATAAAATGGAATTCTAGAGATAACTTTAGCAACACAAAACTTCAATGAACTTTGTGAACAAAATCTGACAAAGACTCTTATGCTTCGATAATGGTTCTGTAAACTGGAAAGATGGCAAAACATCAATAAGGGAACTACTTATTTTGCAATTTCTCTAGATAAAATTTTGCACAACCTGTACAGCTCTTTTATCAAAATGATTGTATAATATGTTTTTTTTAAATAGGAGGGCAATCTAAAAAAAAAAAAAAAACCTGACAGCTACTTGTTTTGAACTCTTACCTGTTAATTAAATTAATATATATATATATATATATATATATATATATATATATATATATATATGTCAAAACAAATAATTGTATTATTAAAATTATGGGCAAGAAAAATAATTGTGACTAATTATTCTTAATAAGTACTATTCTTCAAACGTACTTTTTCAAAATGTCATCTGGACGATGAAAACCCCTTTTTAAACCTATAAAAAAGTGCAAAACACTAAAGTTACGTATTTAGATATTTGGTATATTTCAGATAAATCAATGTGTTCATTGTGAAATGTAAAGAAAGATGTGAACATTTACTTTTTCCATCAAATCTCTCCTTGAATGAAATGAGTGTTTACCTCCTCTGCTATGAGATGTTATTAAAACACACGTTCTCTGGAAAATTATAGCAAACTCAACAAAGGTTATGTGCAGAAATGTTTTGGGGTTTTTTATGTACAAATCTAAGTGAATAAAACTACAGACAGAATCACAACAGTTTGATTTTAATGGAACAAAAAACCCTGTGTATTTGACCCTAATGTAAAATCACACTGAATGAACCTTAAGTATTTAATGGAAATAAAAGGAAATCAATGTGAACTAGTAGACAGTTCGAGATGAAAACACCCGAGAGTGAAAACATGGAGTGAACATGTGTTGGTAAACAAACTGCAGGTCTCAGAGTTATTTAAAGATGCCTAGGTCATAAATAAACTACACAACAGTTGGGTTAAAGGCCTGACAAACAGGCTAAAGCTAACGTCAGTAAACTCAGCCATTGTTTTATTGTGCAGACTCTACACGGGAGAGGACGGGGAGCATGACAGAAAGACAGAAATTGAACATTTACAGGCAACACAGCTATTACCTTCAAACCAAACTAAACCTGTAAATCAAACCTCAACGGATATTTAAAGGTTATTTTGTGTCAAACGTTGTGTCAGCCGAAGCAGCTGCTTCACTGTGAAGCTAACGCTGCTAGTCGTCAGGCTGTGGCTAACATTAGTTATAATAACCGACAAAACCTTAAACTTCGGTTGTCATTACATGTTTAAAAATTATAGAGATTCGTTACCTTGCTGATTCGTTTTAAAGCCATTGTGTCGGCGTAACGGGACCGGCTGTCGAGGAGGAGGAGAAGGAGGAGGAGGAGGAAGAGGAGGAGGAGGGCAGGCCAGCTAGGTGACGCTAACTAACTAGCATCTAGGACTTTGCTAGCTTTTGTGATGAGCTCGAGGCGTTCAACTAGTTAGCTGTGCAACACATACGCCGGTTAAACTTCAACCGTTTTTTTCTTAAATCAAGTCTTTTCGTAGATTATAGCTCCGTGTGGTGGCTGACTTCTCGGTAGGTCAGCCCGGACTTCAGGCTGACACTCGAATAACGGACGGGACCGACCGCAACGGCTCTAAAATGTCTTCCGTTACACAGAGAGCAGCTGTCAGAGGACCGGCAGCAGGAGGTCTCACTCCTCTTCGATTTCAAAGCACAAAAAAAAAGTAACACCCCAAAACAACATGGTGGCAGGAAACACGACCGACTTGTAGTTCCACTGTGCAGGGATAATAAAAGAAAAGTTAAATATGAAAACGAGGGGAAAGTTTGTTTTGCCGAATATATTTTAAACATAAAGAAAATTATTATTGTTAAAAAAAACGTTATTTAAACAAAGTACTGATGCAACAAAAACGTTGCCTATATAAAGCGTTTTTCTTTTGAAATATTGCAACTATTAAAAAAAAGAGTTGAAATCTATACATGTTTTTCTACGAATAAAACCGCAAATTTGGCTCATAAAATGCATTTGAAATATATATATTTCCTATATTAACTTGAATGTTTTGCATCTTATAATATGACTTGTCTCTGTATTTAAATACGCACTTTACAGAGCATAATAAAATAATTCTAAAAGAAAATGTCAATTTTTTACGAAAATACAATTTTACAATTTTAAGTATAAATGTGTAATTTTTCAAATGTAACTTGTGAACATTTTAAAAGATTATGGCTTAAACAGCAAACACCTTGAAAAAGTTACAATCCTAGAACTGTATAGGAAAATCTCAATTAACCTCTAAGGTGGTTAAAACTCCATGTAAGACATTTTGTTTAGTTGCAATCTTGAAAATCTGTTATTACTTGTACATATTTCTGCACTAGCAACTTTGACTAATAAATTATTTACTTCATTTGGCTTAAACAGAAAAAAAGGAGAACACAAACAAGATGTTAAATATAAAAAACACTTTATTTAAAAAAAACCAATGCAACCATTAAAAAGCTGGTGTTGAACTGTACAGTGCAGGGCAAAGATATAAATATCATCTTTTGGACACACAGATAATTTTGTTTTACACTGGACTTTTTTCCCACAATGCCTCATGTAATTATTTTTATATGATCCTAGGCTTCATGTTACCCGACTTAAAAGAAGAGAGAAACATTTTTAAATGAAGTTCATGAAGATTATCTGACAAAGTTTAAAACGTTTTCAGAGGAGTGAAACAGAAAATAATGGCCCTTAAAATTAGAAAACACTAAACAAATAAAAAATAAACATGCATGATTTAAAATGACAGTTTCACATTCTTTTTAGTCATAACACAATAATAGCATTTCCATATGATTATAGGTTTTAACAGACATTTGAGAGTTGCATATAGATGGATGGGAAATGATCCTCAATGCCGTATCTGCCTCTATTACAATCATTCCTTATTAATAGCACCTTTCCCCCTCCAAACATCAAACATCTGCGACAGAAAAAAACATTCAAACTGATCCACCGATCAATGAAATAACATCCAAACCCCTTTTTTCTACCTTGTGATTTGTTCTCAGAGGTGGTGCCTAACTGAAGTGTTATGTTCAGTTGGTTTAATTAGTTTAAAGCAACATTACGTAAAATGGATATGTTTTGTGATTATAGCTTCGGAGACAAATTTACAATCAAAAACGTAAAATCAAGTTAGATATAAACTTTGTCATGCAACTTAGTCTTTACTTTCTTCTTTCTTTAAGAGAGAAGAAAGAAAGCCATGTCCTTAATCGTTCCACAATTCTTCCAAGCTAGAGAGTTCAAGGTTTTGAGGCGCATTTCAGCCTAATGTATCTGTATTTACAGATTCTACATACAAAGTTAGAATCTGTACATATGGGTCTGGATTGTCAGCATGTGAACTGCTCTGGTTTCTGTCTGTAGTACATTTGTAGTCAGAGCTGTATTGACCCATTAGGTATTAGCAGGCTTTGGTGTATACAGGAGAAACAGTCTGTGTGGACAGGTGGAACATTATCTGTGCTATTAACATACCAGCTCTCATCGGTGGTATTCTTGTGATTTATCTGTTCTGGATTAAACATTAAACAACATCTAGATTAAATTCTGTTGGTGAACTGATCTGAGACTCAACAGATGATCGAGCACTACCCTGGGATGATGCACAGAATTGATGGCCTTTACGTCACAGATGTGAAGGCTGCAAGGTAAAGTCTTGCCTGGAAGTAATTCAACCCTAACCGCTAGTTTCAACAGATTTACGGCCAAATCAACATAGGTTCCCAGAAGCACATATAGTATATCAGACAGTGGTTAGACGATTACAGAAGGGTTCCAGCATTGCAGCCTAATGAACAAAGATGTTAAAGTTCCTGGAACTTTTTGAAGGAAATGAAACATCAGCTTGTTATCTAGAAACACCTCGACAAGATTCGGTTAAACAGGCAAATGAATAGAAATGCAACATTTTTGAATGCAACTATACAAAATTGATGACATTATGTACCACTTCATCAACGTGGGTCAGATTGTTTTTTCTTCAGCAGAAATGCTTTGAAGTTCCTGGAATTTACCATCAGAGATTGTTTTTCTAAATGGTAAATGGATTTGAGCTTGGATAGCACTTTCTTCTGACTCCTCAAAGTGCATTTTACATCACACCTATATCACACTTACCCATTCACACCACATTCACACACTGACTGCTATGTTAAGTGTCCATCAGCATTAACTTGTCCATTTATACATATTCACACTGCTGCAATTTAAGTTTGAATGTCTTGCCAAAGGACACTTTGACATGTGTTGACTGCAGGAGCTGGAACTCTTGACCTTCCGTTTAAGAAACGACTGACTACCACTGAGCCACGGTCGCCCCCTCCATCCAAGAAGTTAGCAATATCATTTGAATTTCAGTTGAACCATATTCAAATCTAAAGATCTGGCATATTGTCATGAGTTAGAAACAGCTGTCGTTACATAATGTTGCTCTAAAATCATTTGATTATCTTTCATTGAACTGTTGGAGTGTAGTGTGGGATAAAAAACACTAAACCAATTAATTTTTTTCTTCGAATGGTTTTTTACACTTGCCCAGAATTTCTGAAAACCCCTCAAAGTTTTCAGGATGAGCTATTATGTGAACAGAAACAGCCACATTTGTTGATTGGGCTTCATCCGTAGCTTCTCCTGCCAGCCCTCTAGTATTTTTTACAAAGAAATCCGAGAGAGTTGATGTGAGAACACAGCAGGATATAATCACGGGAACTCACCAGTAAGACAATGAAACTGCTGCATAATGTTTTCTGTTCCCAAGTTTGATTTAGGCCGCTCTTTTGTTGATATTGTGTCATGTCTTGCTTCAGGTGCCCCCCCTGCCCCACTCCTTCTGTCCAACAGGGATAGTATCCCGCTGTGAGGTGGATGTGTAACAACCTGATTGGAAGGATTTCAGGAGAGGTCCTCCTTCAATTCTCCCATTTAGTTTTCACACAAAATCACGTTGGGTTTAAAAACAAGACAAACTTTGACATGTTTAATTTAAAACAGGCTAAAAAGTTTGGAAAGAGAAACTTAGCCCTGAAAAAACCTACAGAGAGCAGAGCGGTCATATAGATAGATGATGTCATCACGCTGTAGAGAGCTCCACCCCACTGTCACAAACCCCGCTGTCGATCCGAACGTCCACCTTCAGTTCCTGAACCTGAGCGCTCACAGCCCCAGCTGTCTCCTGGTCATCATGGTGACCCAGCGCCTCCTCCAGGATGCTTAGAGCTCGGCTCTCCCCGACTGTCCTCAGACCAGCCAGCAGGTCCTGTACCGTCCCCCCTGACACCTGTCGGAAAAAAAAAAAACACGTGAAATTCTGTCATCAGCTTCTCCAATCACAGCAGACAGCTCAGAAAACATGTGTGTGTGTGTGTGTGTGTGTGTGTGTGTGTGTGTGTGTGTACCTCGTAGCTGTCCAGCAGTGTTTTGGCGGGGGAGGGACTCAGTCTGAAGGCTGTGTTCAGAATCCCGAGACCTAGACTGTGAGCCACATTCTCCCAACATCCTTCACTCTCTAGGGAGCGACACACTTCCAGTTTCACTTCCACGTCCAGGCTCGACATGTCCCCTTCACACACAAAGAGAGTGACCAGTAAACAACTGACACAATGAAGCCTCATATTTGCTTACATGTAGTTTGTTTTTGTATATTTCCTTGTTTTCCTTAAAAATGTCATGTCTTGTTTTCTCGAAATGTGTCGGCGTGTCATGGGTGAAAAAGGCATAGAACATCAAATGTGTAAAAACAGAACTACGTTTAAAAGCGCATCAAATGGATTCATGTGTATCTCAGCTTCATATGCACCCTGCCTCGTCAAACCTCGGTTTGTAAATGAATATGCTCCCGTTAACTCACCTTGAGGAGGATCGAATTCTCTCTGATGAGTTTTCGGTTTGTACTCTTTACCGTTCAGAAGCTCCAACACCTGTAAACACACAAAAACACACACAAAAATAAACACAAAAACACAACATGTCTGGGGTTAGAATACAGAATATTATATCTATTGCACTATATTATACTTTATAACTGTCAACCTGCAGTTTACAGAACTCACTGCTTCTAAACACACGTCACTTTAAATCTTCACTGGTCACTTTAACCTGCCACTTCATGCAAATCACTTCTTCATTGTCCTGCTGAGCTCACCCCTTGTTATGTCCTCTGTATATATCCTGTTCTACTATTTTTGGAATTGTACTTATGTTACTATTTTATTCGGTTTTGACTTTTTTTGATTCTATACTGCTGCTTCTGCAACGCCCAAATTTCCCCATTGGGGATCAATAAAGTTTTATCTCATCTTATCCCAGTTGTGTGACACCTAGTGGTCTAAAAGGAAATGTAATATTGAGACTAAACTTCTCATGAAGTTATCAGGCAAAATGTTGAACAGCTGAAACCAGAAACTCTGCAGCTTTAGCTCGTGTTGGCTGCTGTACCTGTGTGTCGGCAGTCATGTTGAGCGGAGTAGTTCCTGGGATGTAGCCTTCGTCTTCATCTTCCCCCTCTTCCTCCATTTCCCCCTCACAGCAGTCCTCCTCCCTGAAAAACAGCGGCTCAAAGTTCTCCCTGAGTGGGTCTGCTCCTGAAACACAAATACAAATTTCACAGAAATTGCTATTAGAAATAAATTCAACATTAATGAGCATTACCTGAAAGCTCAGTATTATCTTCAGTAAATTAAAAACAAGAAATTCCACGATATCTCATGTTTGCCTTCAGCGCTTACGCTAAGCTAAGCTGAGCTAAGCTAAGCTGGCTACATCCCAACTCCAGCTCTAAAAGAATAAAGATAATTAGAAGCTCATTCTACCTGCAGCCATTAGGAGAGCTGTAAGCTTGACGGAGCTCCGCCCGGCAGCAATGTGGAGAGGGGTGGAGCCATTAAAGGTGCAGCAGTCCACCTTGGCGTTACCCTGAGGACAACAAACACACCATCAGATATTTTTGGGTACAACCTGAACCTGACAAGTATAAAACCTAAATTAAACAGTCACAGGTAAGTCTGAGCTCTGATTGGTCCTAGTCTGACCTCCAGCAGAAGGCAGCCAGCCAGAGACACATTCTCAGCCTCTGTGGCAAGATGGAGGGCGGTCCGTCCACAACTATGCTCCTGAGCTTCTGTGTTAGCCCTGCCCTCTAGCAGCTCCCTAAGAGAAGAGAGCTGATTGGACAGAACGGCCAGGTGGATTGCACACAGACCTGTAACCACAGAAACAGACAGAGACAGGTTAAACACTCAGCAACCTCTGTGTGTGTGTGTGTGTGTGTGTGTGTGTGTGTGTGTGTGTGTGTGTGTGTGTGTGTGTGTGTGTGTGTGTGTACCTGCTGTGTTGGTGAGCTCCAGCAGTCCTCTCAGCTCTCTGTGCTGGAGTAAAAAACGGACCATCCCTCCGTCCTCCAGCTGGGATGCCAGGTGGAGAACCGTGTTGCCATGACGATCTGTCAGAGTTGGGTCAGCGCCGGCCAATAGCAGTGCTTCTACTGCCTCCCTCTGCTGAGTGATCACAGCCAGGTGCAAAGGAGTCTGGGATACATGCAGATAGAGGTTACAGGCTTACAGACACACAGCTTGAACTCATCTACTTTGGTTTTTGGGAAATGATTTCAGCCTCAACTCTTTTTTTGTTCCCATAATTTATCTAGAGCACTTTGATCCCCAACTAGTTAAAGTACTTGTCCATGCCACCCCACCAGCAACAATTCTGTCCTTTAGATTTAAAAAGCGATGCAGTTTTTGCATCACATCTCACATTAAAATCGACAATTTTGTCAAAAATGGTCTTTTACTGTTACTCAAAATAATTTGCTTTTTGCTTCCTCAGTAGGTCATTTCCTCGCTCCTACTGCCTGAAAGACAGGCGCTTCCTCACCTCTTTCTTAACGTCAACGTTTTGATCCCTAAATTTACCATATTTAAATAAGTCTACTAAAAACCTTCCTAGATGAGTTTACTTCTTCACCTGAAACTTGAATTTCGAATGTTTGGTACCTGGTAAAGGTGGTTCCTCATGTTGAGCACCTCCTCTCCAGGCAGCGCAGAGACGACCTGAGTCAGACTCTTGAGCGCCTCCTGCTGGCTGTGGAGAACTGCCAGATGGAGCCCACTGAGAGGTGAAATGAAAGAAAGGCTCAATGTAATACTCAAAGGAATACGACTTTAGATTCGTGTTTATTCAGATCTCAGTTGTTTACTGACGTGTCTCCCTCCTCGTCCTGAGTGTCCATCAGGGGGCGCTGTGGAGCCAGCAGGTACGCTGAATCTCCTGTAACTGAGTACTGAAAGAGAGCCTCCAGCTGTCTGCTGGTCTCCTGCAACAGCCGCTCCTCTGCAACAAAAACACTCATGAAAAACATTTTTAACTGAAAGAAATGTATCCTGCATAAAAATATAGTTCATAAATGCTTAAAAGTTCAGTGAAGCTGTGCCATATAATGATAATATTGGTAGAGGTTACACAACAGCCTGTATGTGTTGCTGGGGTTAAAAATGTTCATGAAAACTGAAGTGAAAATACTGCTCAAATTTCAACCTGTTGCCCTTTAAATTTCTATTTATGAGTGGAAGACGATTTCTACAGAAGCCCATAAAGGACATGCTTCCATAAATGTTATTTTCCTCGAGTCACATCCTGAGATAATGACCTCAATAAATCAAGGTTAAGAGACACAAATGAAATATACTCATTATCACTTGGAAACAGAGGAATGATAAAATACCGACGCATGTCTTTTTTTGGGAGGTTTAAACAATACAAACTACATCGAATCAAAAATTCAAAGTTACGATCACAAATGTGTATTGGATGATCTTCTGGGTTTTATGATTGAAGGAGTTGTTGTCTACCTCTGTCTGGCTCCACACTGACCCCTCCCTCCTCAGTCCTCTCCCCCACCTCCAGGCCTCCTGTCTGGGCTGAAAGTCTCGGAGCGGCCCCTGACCTCGAGTCATTGTCTGGATCGCTGTCGTCACTGTTGTCATCTGCTGAGTCACCCCGAGAGCCTTAAACACAACATTAACACTTCATTAAGACTTACATATACCTGTCCTTATTATAAATATTAACACATAATTCAATCATGATTAACATTTCTCTCCTTTTTTTTGGTGAAAAACTAACAATCAACACCATATCCATAACCTCATAGGCTGACTCAGGATGAGCTCTAGCCTGAGCAGGCTTCTCGCCCTGCCTTCTCTGTCCTCTTTTCTAAGGCTGCGTTCACACTGTAATGTAACTGAATTAGGTCGTTTTGGCTCCTATGTGACTCAGGTCTGACTTTTCCCTGACAGCACAAGTCACATGGAATCAGATATTTTCAAATCAAATTTGAGTTATTTGGAATCTCAAAAGAGTCTGAAACAGGTCACATGTCAAAATGTGAACTAAAAAAAAAAACTAAAAAAAAAATTGGGTACTAAATGAGTGAATAAATGAAAGTTGTCAATCTCACCATGTTTGATGCCTCCGCCTCCACCTCCCAGCCCAGCTGAGTATCCTGTGGAGAAACCACCTCCTCCCCCTCCCCCTCCTCCTCCTCCTCCTCCTCCTCCTCCACCTCCTCCTCCACCATAGTTGTAGGTGGTGAAGCCATGAAAGTAACCTGGAGGCAAATCAAAACAACATTAGCTTTTATGGACTCATGGCAGAAAGTTTTTAATAGTCACCCTTTTTTCTCAAATTTCCAAGATGTCAATATTTTTCTCTGTTTTACAGATCTAAAATAATCCCTGCTGATTTTACCTCCTCCTGCAGAGCCTGGTCCTCCTCCTGCTGCCGGACCTCCTCCTCCTCCTCCTCTGTACAGACTTCCTCCTCCTCCTCCTCCTCCTCCTCCCCCTCCATGACCACTGAAGTCATGGAAGTTTGGTAACGTCTTCTGCCTCTTCCTCTGCACCTCCTCCTTATCTGCACACACAAATACACACCAAAAAAGCACAAACATGCACGTTTGCAAAGTCTCATGTCACCACACCAGTGTTTGCTCTCTGACCTTTCAGCAGGTTTCTGACAAGAAGATTCAATTTGGGGCAATGTTGACCTCTTAGTGCAGCTTCTCTGAACTACGGGCCAGGTAAATAACTCATCTATGATCTGTGGGTGGAGCTTTGTGACTCGTCTTCAATATGTGGGCGGGGCTTTCTGACTCACCTATGATCTGTGGGTGGTAGGTAAAGGGTTTGGGTTCGCTGGTCTCGTTGTCAGACTTTCTCTTCAGCTGGACGAACACAGACGTTGGCTTCTGAAGATTCTGATCCCGATACTTTGGAGTCTTGAAGACGATGGCAAACTGACAACAAAGAACACATCAGCAACTTTACAGCGACTGACATATCGAAAGAATTGCGAGGCTGTGATTGTCTTCTTTTTCCATTTTATACAATAAGGCAATATAGTCCACCTCACATTTTGCAGGCGACAATGCCTTAAAGGGCATTTGATTTGTGTTGCTCAGTGACACTGACTGATGCTGTGTTTCAGAGTGAGTCTGACCTCTGCTGTGTCTCTTTGGTCAGTATCTGCTGGGAACATTGTCAACATTGTCTGCAGTCACTTTCTGATTTTGGCCGATCTTCATATGTATTTGATTGTGGTATAAGGTGCACTTTTGAATATTATTACACCTAACAGTGTGCTGCTTGTATTGAGTGGATTCTGCACTTATATTTTGATGCGAGCTGCTGTAAGCTTTAGTTAATAATCATGACTGGTTGTTCCTCTGTGAAGATTGTATTTTGTCCTTTGTCTTTTGTCACTTTCTTAGATTGGACTTTTTGCTCTCTGTTAAGCATGTTTTATTTCTCCTTACTACACTGAATGACCTTATGTACACTGGTATAAACAGTCGGGCTGCTAACTCATCATACCGACCTGTCTGTGAACATCTGTGGGGGAGAAATCTCCAAGAGCCTCCCAGGTCATCCCAGAGTCGTCTTCTTCATAAAACCGTACCTGTATGTCATCTACAAACAACAACAAAGAGTATAAATATTTAACAGTCATTATCATGAATATGATATCGGGGTCTTTTTTCCCCATTTGCTCTCGAGGATTTTTGTTGTTGTTTATTTGTCAGGGATCTGTGAACTGATGATGGTGTTTGTTGTTGAGCTGACCTAAGTATTAACCTTTCCAAAAACAACAACAAACTAACCAAAAACAAACAAACAAAGAAGAAGAAAAATAAGCCTACAGAAGCCTTAAACTAATCATCTAGTCTTCTTTCAGGATTTGCATATCAGAGGGGAATTCCCCTGAAGCTGGACTTCCTCCAGCAGAACAAAGCTCCACAACTACTTTGACCAGGAAAAAACGTTCAGTCAAATCTCTTGCTGCATTCACTTCACTGCATTCAAATAAGACCTTCAAAAGCAGCTTAGGGTCCAGTAATGATCAACAGTCAGTGAAAACATTACAAGAGATAGAATTTTTTTTTTTTTTTTTTTAATCAGTTTTCTTTACAACTGCTTCGAGTATTTAAGGGTTGTCATGATGCTACAATTTTTAACGTCAACATGTTTCTAGTAAAAGTCAAACTGTATGGATACCTGTTTGATACCATGGAAACATGTATGCAAGTCCTCTCCTGCCCACGGTCAATACAGAAAAGTTGCCAACGTATTAGTGTGTTATAAACAGAATGTAGGAGAATGATTGATTCATTCCTCGTGAGACGATACATTTTAAAACACTTGGCATCGAAAAAGTTATCAAACTTTTTGATCAACTGATCATTAAAAAGACCTACCGGTACATTTTTTTTGATGTCATTTCCAATGTGTTTTAGAGAATGAAACTCCCTACGAGGTGGACTTGGTTCAAATATTTGGACTTTTAAAGAAACACAGACAAACCGAATCAAAACCTTTCTATTAACTTTATTTCAGATCCAGTTTGTCCCAGTGGAACAAAAAAAGAGATCTGAAAAAGCCCCTTTGGTTTCTCATTCAGGCGGTGGTGGAATTTAAAATGTTTACAAAGAGTACAATCACACCGGCAGAGAACATCACTAAGTGTTGCTTTAAAGATCTGCATGAAGATGGGTTCAAAAAGTGTCCAGCAGGGGGAGATATCAGTTGAGAAATAAAAACATTTGGACTTCCTTTACTTTCTTATGACATCAGCAGGACATTTTGAAAGCGGTGAACTGTTAACAAGTGAACTGATACAAACTGAAAGTGTTTTTTATGAATAACAAACATTCATGATGTCATCAAACTGTCAAGCTTTTTGAACATTCAAATCATCAGATCAGTGTCTCAACAAATAGCTAAACCTAGAGGTTAAAGGTCAGTTTCTTTTTGCTATGTACAGTCATTGTTTCTCTAAAATGAGTGACCATGGAGTCTCACCTTTCTGGACTTTGTCACAAAGCAGGTAGACTTCCTCTCCTCCGCTCACACAGCCGGCAGTTCGATCCATCCTCACAATCTTCAGGTTGGAGGCGTTAGGAGCCTCTGTGGGAGCAAACAGAAACACAGTGAGCAGTCTGAGCACTGCTCGAGACAGTCCATGCTGCTTCACACTGTTTAAATATTTCTGTTAGCGTAGCTTTGCAGCAGAAAGGAGAATGAGACATATGACCTGTTGTTTGTATTTGTTTTTTTTAACGCTTGACAGATGTAGATTTCTTGTCTCTTTTCGAGGAAAAATGTAACGTGAGCAATCAATCATAAAGAAGAGATTAACTAAATATGGAGTTAGTGACCATAAAGACTTCTTGAACCTTTCTTATAGATCGGTCAAAGTTTCACGAGTTATAATTGACAGGAATAACCCAAATAATCATAAAATTAGAACGTTTTAAAAAAAAAAAAATGTTCCTGGAAGTGAGGAGGGAAACTTGTAATTAAATAATTCTAATCTGATGATCAAAAAATAATTGGTGATATAAATCCTACTATCTAGACTCGCCTTTGTGAATTAAAAAAAAAAAAAAAGATTCTTCTAATGCTACACTCAGGACGAAATGCTTTTACGTCAAGAATAGATAAATAACACATTCTGTTCAACACTTTGCTGGAATGACTTAGAGCAGCTTCCAGGTGACAAGTGGACAGAAAAAAACACCATCACTCCATCACTTCGACCAAGACGAAACTGTGCAGCCTGAGTTTAAAACGAACGTGCTGCAGGATCTCGAACGTCGAGCAGGTTTCAGTCCTCTGAGAGGAAGCTGCAGCGAACGGAAATCAACAGAGCAGGAAGAGGGAAATGAAACCAGGCAACCCGACACGAATTCACGATGAAAATCAGCCCAAGATTTAGATTCAACACTTTAGAGGGACGTGCTCATTGCTCAGTATAACTCAGAACAAATACAGTAAAGAAGCACTGAGATGGCCTGAGACTGTTTAGACGATGATCTGAGAGGCAACAGTTCAATTCAAGAATCTTCATACTTTTTCCCCACTTTTGCAATGCAAACTGCCTGGACTGTTAGGAATGGTATGACTGCAGAGAGCAGAGTGTGTGGACGTGTCACTGTGTTTGGACTCACTGCTGTCGTAGATCGGCTCAGATACGACGGGCTCCAGTCGTCTGGAGAAACCTCCGTCACTGTCGAGGAGGAACGCCGTGAACATGAGCCGGACGACGCTCAGGTCCATTTCCTTCGCCTGAAGAGCTGCAGCAGAGCTGATCATGCTGCGCTGGTGATCTGCAGAGAAGGCAGAGGGATGTGAGAACAACACATTTATAAAACAACTTAAGGCCAAACAATAACACACGAGTTGTATGAAAAGGACATACAAATGAGTAAAGGTTCATGTTTGTTGGGTAGGAAGACTGACACAGATTGTTATCTCACTATAAATAAACTGTAAGATAAAACCTTTCTTAAACTGTCCCCAATTTACTCAGAAGTTTTTACTTTTCAAATCGTTTTTTTCCTTTTAAATTGTCCCAACTTTCCCAAAATTGTAATTTAAAAGAAAGCATTACGCTCCAAAAATGTCCCATGCTTTAAAATATCTTCTACTTTCTAGATAATGTTACATTTTTTTTTAAAAATCCAAAAATGATTAACAGTTAGCAAAAACATGAACTATTTTAAAAGGCATCCTACATTTCTGAAACTCTCTTCACTTTCAAAAATGATCCAAATAGTTCTTATTACTCCAAAATGTTTTTCATTTTTGAAAATTCCTCCCATTGAAAAATCTCCCTGACTTTATACGAGAGTAAGAAATGTCCAAAATGATCCTCAGTGTCATAAATGGCGCTCATTTTTAAACAATGTTCCCCTCTTTGCAGCGTGTCCTCTTGCAGTCTGAATCTTCCCAAGGTCCTCACAAAGATACCAGAACAGGAACACACACACACACACACACACACACACACACACACACACACAGGACGGACCGTTGAGCTCTCGGGGGACTCGGACTTCCCCCTGCAGGGCATCAATCTCAGGGTGGATGGAGACTCCACAGTTGTGTCCCAACCTGTAGGCCTCGATCATCCTCTCCTCCAGAGTTTTTGCGACGTTCTTCTTCGTCACGTGAAGTATACCTAGATTTGGAAAACTAACAAAAACAATAAACAGCTGTAAATCTCCACCCTGGCAGCTGAATTGTGCTGGATTTCCTGAAGTGTGAGTGTGTCCTGCAGACCTGATGTTTGAGTCTTTGGGCTGTAAATCGGCGACGCAGATCCCTTTATCACACTGTTTCCCCACCAGACTGTGAGCGTGTAGCTGGGGGAGGGAGGTCAACGCCGTCACCAGCTGTACCACCACCCGGGCCGGACCCTGGTAGTTGCTTATCTGAAACACACAAAACATTGAACATGTCAGACTTTACAAAGTCTTCCCTTTGCTCTCCACAAGTATGACTCAAATATCTCTGCTTTACTGAAACATCCCAACGTTTTTAAAAATCTAAACATGCTCACTAAAATGTTTACACTGAGCCAAAATGATCTGTCTTTTCCAGGATGTCACTACATTCGCTTCCTCAAATCATCCTTACTTGACTAAGAATGTTCCTGCTTTGACAAATTACAAACACTTTCTTAAGATGTCCCCATTTTCCTAAAACATCAACGACGTCCCCACATGGTTCTCCCTCTCTCCTAAAAATATCCCCACTGTCCCCCCCCAAAAAAATCTGTAAACCCTCATCAAAATGTGATTTCATTCAAATGATTCTAATCTTCCCATAATATCACGAGATGTGTCTTTAAGGAGAGCGTAAGGTTTCAAACAGGCAAACTATCTTTGGCAGCAGTGTTTAGGATGACAGATAATATCTTCCAGCAGCAGTTCTGTATAACCGAAATAAAGACAGGCAAAGTCGAACTAAAACTAAAATTCACCTAAAAACAAAATGTTGAAATTAATCAGTTCCCACAGCAGTAGAATTAAGAATTCACACTCATTAATTATCCTCAGTGGGTTAAGAAAAACAAAAAGCTTTGGACAAAACCATTCGTCTGGAAAGGTCTCTTTGGAATTTTTTTCAAGTTGTGATAATCTAACTGGTTTGATTGGTCGAAATATACAACCATCAATAAATTGATCCATGATGAGAATATAAGCAATTCCTCCATCAGTCGTCTGACTATTATCAACTCTAGAGAGGGAAAACACCTAATGTCCAAAGTAATGTCCACGCCTGAACTCAAATCCGGTCTCAATCACAAATGTTAAATTGCTGCAAAGATGACTAATAAAGAAAAGGGATTCAAAGCGTTTTTTGTTGTTTTTTTCTAGGTTCTGGTTTTAGAAAAACTTTCTCCGTCCTGACTCAGGTGACTCACAGCTTCCCTCCATCACGCCATCACCAAACATCAGAGAGCTTCAGGGGAAAGTGTTAGCGTGAGCTATCATCCCCCTCATTGTAGCAGCTGAAATAATAAAACTGATTCAGTATGACTGGCTGCAGACACTCCTCGGCACCTGTTTTAAGAAATGAAAAGGAGTTTGTAATCTTCAAAACTATTAAACTAACGGAGTTTGTATCATTTTAACATCGTCGTATCTAAAAAGTCTTGAAGTATTAAACATGTTGACATCCTTCCACAGAGATACTATTAATCTTATGTAAACGTCAACTGTTCTTGGTTGCATCTATCTGATGTGCTTCTTTCATTCCTTTTCTCCTGTTGTCTCTGAAATGTCTCCCACAGTGGTTTTCATATTATCTCCTCATTATATTGCATTGGTGTAAACTGTTTAACATGGAGGAAATCAGATTGAAGAAATACTGTCCTCCTGTTCCTGCTCTGTGTGCTCGCACTGTCGGTGCAACTGCAGATGTAAATGAACTTGAGCCCACTTCCTCTTCCTTGTTCAGCCGGCTACTCAGCTTCTGCGCGCTCTGGCACAGAAGCTGAGTTCCTAGAAACACACCGAGAGTCGTTGTTTAATGGTTTCCTGACTCGAACGTGTTCACATCACATTTCTGCTGCGTTTGGTGCTTGAGGCAGGTGGAAACAAACGGGTGGAGTCGGCAGAGAGGATGTCAGTCTGTGATCGATTCAGAAAAACCCAAACGTCAACTTTCAAGTTTCTGCAGGTGCATTGAATTTATTTAACAGGATAAATCCTTCAGATGCATCATCTCATTTTCAAGGGGGTCCAACATACCACAGGTCGGCAGGATCGAGTTTGCAGATGCAGACATGAAATGTTTTAGAGGTTAAATCTGGGAACTTAGTTCACTAGTTGCCAAAGAGTCTTGTGTCCTGGTTGACGCAAGAGCAGCTCATGTTAGCTCAGCACACCAACGCTGAGGAGCCACTCCATCCATACAGACAACTTCATTTTAAATCACAGCCGGCTACAGGATCTGTAAAGCCAGGACTAAACAGACTGAGAGAGAGGTCTGTTGATGATGACATGCTTCATATCAACTGTGGAGTCTAATGCCTTCACGGATCTAATCAGCATAACATCTCCATGATAGAATTAGCTTCAATCTGATGTAAAAAGTTCCGTTGAACTTTCTCTGCAAACATAGCTGGTTGATTTCTACACCTGTTGTTGAAGGGCACTTTGGGTAATGTAGTAAATAAACAGAACTACAAATAGTTGTCATCATGAATCCAGAAACCAAAATGAAACATCACAGCCACAGAAGTCTGTCAGTGTTCTGCAAACTTAAAGGAGTTTATGAGGCCCCACAAAGAGTCCTCCTCTTATATGTTCTGGGTAAAAGTCCAGAGGTGCAGTGAGCGTGATCCCTGCAGCCACAACTGCCCTTAAAAGCATTTATTGTTGAATCGGCTGTGTGTGCCGTCTAATGTAAACGCTTGTTTCCTCTAAGCTCTGCAGCACTCAACAGTCTGTGTTACATGAAGTAATCTGTGGGTCAATGAGAGGGTTAATAAAAGCATGTGAACGTTTGCAGCTACTGTCAGAGCTCGGACAGATTTTACACCTCTGAATGTTTAAAACTTTTTTTTTTTTTTTTTTTTTAATCTCTGAGCCGAAACTGTACCTCCAGGGACGTGACGCAACTCCACTTCCTCATAATTACATGTGGGTGTCAATGGAGGAAATTCCCAAGAGACATGAAACACAGCCAAGGTGTGTGTGTGTGTGTGCGCGCGTGTGCGTGTGTGTGTGTGACAGTATAAACTTGGACAGGTCCAGGCCAGCAGGAGACTCTTTTTCTACAGAAGAGATATTTCACTCCAGAAAATCGACTTGTTTTAGAGCGCGCCTGTCTGCCAAAAACATTTCTCGTCATCCTGGGTTTTTTCGTTGGCCAAATTTGAAGTACATAAAGTATTTAATTCTCTATCAGTGTAACTTTAATGTCCCATATGATTGTCTGTATGAATATAATCCAGTCTGACTTGATCATGAACCGATACTGTCACGTTCTGCTTGATGTCCAATCAGTGTTTTTATATCAGACTCTAAAACTTTAACTTCTAAATTTAACCTAAGAAGTCTTTCAGTGAGTATATAGTTTACAGAAAAAATACAAATTCAACATATAGAGAATACAGTTTGTAATATCTTTTCTGATCAATAATCATGTTGCCCTTTGACTCATAGCTTCCCATTGCACATAAATTGACACAGAATGACAGATATAAAGACACTTACGTGGCATCCAATAAGCAGTCATTTTCTCTAGTCCTTTAATAAAAAAAAGGAGGTTCTTTCTGTCCATGTAAACATGACGTAAACACGGCCCGACAACAGAACAAGAGAGACGTAAACTTCTTACTCATTCTAGACAGTCATGACTCAGAGAGATACTGACAAAGGATAAACTTGATTTCTGCTGTATTTATGTGTAAAATATCGCCAGTCTGCCTTTAAATGTAACAACCTGTTATTTTAATGATCAATAGTTTCAAAAAAGTAAAGATGCTTCAAAAAAAAGGATTAAATTAGCAGGAAAGAATAGGAGAGGAATCAATTCAGAAGAACTCCAGCACAAACATATTTGTTTATTTACCCAATACAAGGTGCATAGAGCCTCTAGTCTTTGTTGCTGGGGGTATCAAACAATATAGTTTGATTTTTACTAGTATCATATCCCCTTTTCCACCTTTTCAAACAGTCCCTGTGGTCTAAATGAAACACCTATGCTTTTGTCCAAATATAACATGAATCAAGCACCAGAGGAGGTTTGTGATCCTGTTGACACCAGCTCTCTCAGAACGCTCCGTTTTGGTGTGTGTGTCTCTTTAAATACAATAAGACCCCCCCCCCCCCGAGTTTTACCAGTAGACATCCCTCCTTTGTAGCGAGAATAAAAATAGTGGACCTGCACAAAAGTTCATCTTTACGCCGGTGGGGGAGTCCATGGGTGGAGAATCCCACTGTGATGTCACAAGTTGAGAACATTTCAAACAGAGCACGTTTCTCTTTGCTGTCAGACTTATGCAGACCACAAACAAAGGACTGGATAGGTTTTTTTTAACAACAGTGTGGGTTGGCAGACACTCAGGTGACCCAAATAAACGTTGAAAAACATTGTCAAAGTGGATTTTTCATTATAAGTCCCCTTTCAATTCAACCCTAATCACTACTGTGTTAACTTAACTACACTTATAGCAGACACACTTTCTTTGACATTTCGTTCCACGTTCCAGAATTTAAAAAAAAAAAAATTGAGAAAAAACATGCATTAGTAAATAATACGTTACACACTAAAACAGGAGATAATACAAGAACACAAACCACAAGGCATACAAATATCTGGAGTTTAAGGTTTATTTTCTCAATGATTCAGAAAAATTACATATTTCAAACAAGTCTGAACCTCATGAGAGACTCAGTGAGTCAGAAAGAAAGAACAATCCTCATCCTCCTCCTCACTGGTCACAGCAGAACAACAGGAGGGGTTTTCCCGCCCTGCCGCCTCCACATGCAAACACAACGATATATCAAGAACAACACAACACACACGTGTCACGCAACGGCGACACAAGAGGAACACTTCTCGATGACTTCATGAAACGAAATACCAACAGATGCTTTAGACAATTACACCTCATCTTGCTCGGCTACTATCTCGCCCAAAAGCATCATTTTAATTCTGCTTTCTTTGTTATTATTCTTTATCAGGTTTGACATGAAACGGAGAGTCCAACTGCTTTATCATAATCAAGAGGAGTGCAAAGGTTTATTGTGTAAATTAAGTCCAGCGTGTGAAAAATAACTTCCTCTATTCAGAAAATATCTGCAAATATTGAAACACTAACAGCAACAATTTGAAGCCAAAGAACCGTATCAACTGGCTCAGCATATTACCGCTTTTTGAGTAAATACCTCTCAGCAAGCGTCCGACAGTTGTTTGCTTGCTATTTAATAATTATAAATGTGGTATTTATTCGTATTTAATGCTGATACATAACTGGGGTTAGAGACTTTCTGCACCCAGTAAAGCTACTAAATGTGAGACAACGACATCGATGACGATACAGACTAACATGACGTCACAAGTTTTCATGAATAATATGAGTAGGGAAGAACACTCCGGCATGCGAATGTTGCTTCCCCATGAACCTTGAGAGAGGTCAGAATACCTCACTATAGTGCAATCAGTTTGCAACCATCTGACAGTAACAAAGCCAGCTCGCCGTCAGGCTGGCAGCGTACTGTTTCACAAAGCTCACACCAACGTGTCCAAGCTTTTAGACAATATAGACAATTATTTTCAGGCTTCTTGCTTGGTCACTCTTTCTTCATCTCTTCTTGAGCTCATCAGTTACCATTCTCCTCCGTCTCTAAGCCACAGTCATTGAATTAAACGGTGCAGAGACGAGCTACCTGGCAGCTTTGGAGCTCAAGACTGCCGTGTGAACAAGTGCTATAAAGCCACGAGAGATCCGCCACCTGCTGCCGAAGCTACATCGTGCAATAGGAGGTGAACTCTGTGGACGCCATTCTCTGTTAAAATTATTGTTCTATTAGATCGGAAACTACTATTTTAAAGTGTAAAACTTCCATATTGTTGCTTTAAAGACACTTTTTTTTCCAACAACATTTCAAAATTAGCTTTAAGGGGAATCAAATGTTACATCTGTCAGGACGTGTCTGAAGCCTGGATTCTCTTCAATCATATTTGATAGTTTTTTCAGTCAGAGAGCTTCAGACTGCTGAAGGAATCTGGGGATTTCCCATCTCCTCTGGTTTGGTTGGAACATGCGGGAGCTCAAGACTCCAAACGTACAATCAACAGGAACAACACAACGTGAAATAAAGCTCCTGTCTGTGACAGTCTAAAAAAGAGGACGACTGTCACAGACATGAGTATGGTATGTTGGTCAATACAGACTCCAAGTCAAATAGTTTCAAAATATACTGACGGCTTCCTCTCTTCTCTATAAACCGCAAAACAGAACAGACCTTAAAGCTGAGCTCCTGTTTGAAGTGCAGATTCTGATTTCTGTTGAGTTATTTCATCATGATATATACAGTATACAGCCCAATAAGGTTTCTTATTAGGAAAATTTAAATTTTTGTATTGACTGTGAGTCTCGCTCACATGTAGATTCTAAAAAGTCACCGTCAAGGTCTGCTAAGTGATGAAGAGGCAGTCAGGCTGGAAGTGATGTGTTCTTTCATGCGTATAACAAATCAATGAGTATATCTTTGAGAGCCATATAGCGTTGTCAAAAGGTTTTTGACCACATTAGCGTGAGGTTACATTGTCATGTCAAGTTGTGTTTTTGAATGGATGCTCACTGCTATTGGCTATAGTTATCTGGTTGGCTTTGCAAAGACTTTAATAAATTGACAGTGTTTCTAAATGTGCAAGTTGAACTTTTACAATCTCAGGTCTTAAAGTCAGCAGCTCCCTTCGGCCTTCGGTCAGAATGAGAAGTCGTTAACCCAGATTGGGCTGATGTTCGTCTGAACAGTGGTCTTCACGGGGCCTCCCCTCCAACATGGGGCTTAAAGGGATACTTCAGCCATTTGCATGAAGCTTTGTATCATTAGAAACATGGTAGCAGTGTTGAATGGTTGTGAGTCCAGCCATCATTTTGCCCTGAGACGAGAAAAATATGTTTTTCTTTGCCTGGAAGTTTTCTTCATGTGATGAAATATGACGCTTTTTGCATCACATGAAGAAAACTTTCAAGCAAAGAAAAACATTTTTTTTTTCATAAAAAAAAAAAATCATGAAGGGGGTGGGGCAGCAGCAGTTTACTGTTTTTCACAAACAGGTCATGGAGGTTCTTTGGATCTCCCCCACAAAATCTTGAACAACTAACATTCATTTTCCTGCATTCTGATCAGTTTCCATACATCAATTTATTCACACAACAATGCATTCATTTGAATACTTCTATAAACATGTGGACTGGAGAGTTGTAATGTTTCAGGTCGGGATCATTTCAGCAGACACACTGAGCGCTGATAGCACGCTGTAAAGAATTCATTGTTAGTGGTTTAGACGACTGCAGTGAACGCACCGAGTGTCCCCGGTGGCTTCGTGCAAGACAACAGAACTCCTGTTTTAAAATGCTCCGATCCCAGACCCGTGTGTGGGGAGATTTCTTATCAAGATGCAGCAAACCCAAAAGAGTGCCGAATCACATCTGCAGCAAGCAGCTGCACACAATGTGAAAATACCTCGTTTGTAGTTGTGTGCTTTGTGTTCAAAGACTAAACAGCGGACATTGCTCTTCATCAAAAAATAAATATGTTAAGAGATTTTGAGGTTTTTAGGGGGTTTCAGTGTCAATCAAGGGGACTCAGACCCCCCAAGACCCCCCGTATTTTACACCCTGGTTACAAGCATATTGACAAACCACAACAATGAAATAAACTCAAATAATGAGGACGTTTTACCCATGGGTAACTTTTAATATTGATTATTGATAATGTTGATATAACACAAGTCCTGTCAGTGCTCTCACTCTGCAGAAACACTCACTGTTTCCCGCAAGTCGACCGCACTCTGTGTTCACAGCTTTCTCTCTCTTTCTTTGCAACATCAAATAGTCGTCACTTCCTGGACATCCTTTTAAGCCTCTTGTTTCTATGCTTAAGTTAACATGTCAGCTACGATCAGCCCTGCTTCTCAAACAGGTCAACACACCCTGCAGCTCTGCAGCTGGAGAATCGAATGTGTTGGTTCTCTTCAGAGACGACAGGCTTATCTGAAAGTCGTCACACCTGTACAGAAGCTGTGGCCTATCGGCGTTCCAAGTATGTGCCAGGCATTGAACCGGAAGTCGAACAGCATTAATGTGCGTCTAGCAGAAGTGGCTAATCGACTAGCTGTGAATGTCAAGCAATTTAAATGTCGAGCAATTTAAAAAACCTCATGGAGATGAACTTGACTGTTCAGACAGGAAGTGTGAGCATACTGACAGGTGAGAGAGTGTTACCTTGACGGTGGGGTAGGTCTTCCTGTTCTTCTCACTGGAGGCTCCGGGCAGACCGCCGTGAGACGGACCCTCACAGCCGTACCTGAACCTGAAGCCCCGCTGGAACACAAAGACACATTAATGAGCAAGTGTGTCTTCTAAAGGAGCTCCATCATCAGCTGGTTGTTTTACTGTGTTACTTGAGATACTCAATCAATAATATGTTGGCTTTTTTTTTTTTGCTCTGAAAAATATCCCAAACATTTCATACAGGCGTAGACTGAGGACTCTTTTTGAAGTATTTAAAAGAGTCCTATAAACTGTGTGTGCCACAGCTAATGTTAACATGTTTTAGCTTTCACAGACGTGCCTTAATAAAAAGGACCTCATGTCAGATATTTCAGGACATTTGAACTTTCAACACATCAGGTGAGCCGCCTGTTATCTATCGTAATAACTGTATTCTGATGTGTTGTACAAGCTATCTATAAGTATTTCACATCGAGCTTAATCGTGTAGTAATGTCTGATTTGGTTTTACCTGTTTGGGCTGCTCCACGATCTGCAGGGACGGCCCATCCACTGAAACCAGAGAAACAGATTCAGATGTCACATTTTCAGAGTTTAATCAGCAAGACTATGGAAATACAGAACAGAGTCACTGAGCTGAACAGAGAAGCAGCTGATGAAAGGATCATTATTATCGTCACAGTGTTCTCCTCGGGGGAGCAGGAAGATGTTTCGTGTTAGAAAGGAGACCAAACATGAAAGCAGACAGAACAGGAGTTGTTGGATAGATTTTATTTTCTACTCTCTGAACACAACCAACACCTTCGAGGTTGATTCTTTTTGGGGGCAGTGCACTGGAATGAATGGAGGAGAGTGAGCAGTTGATTATTTCAATGGATTATTTCACTTCTCACCTTTTGTCTTTTTTTCCCTTCTGTCCTTCTGTTATTTTTCTGTTATCTTAAAGCTCCAACTGTGACATGCATACTTCATAAGTCCAACTGGTCATTATCTAAACTTACTTATTTGTTTTCAAAAATGACGTTTTGATCCAAAACAAAAAACGCTGTAAAAGACAAACATTTTAGCACAACTCTTTGCAACCATTACTGGCACCCTGTGGGTGTCGTACAGCAGCAGTGGGTGGTGTCTGTTTTCTTCATGTCATAAATGTGGTTAGCATCAAAGAGTCTGCATAAAACGACAACATGGTAAAGGTTAGGGGAAACCATTTTGGCGGAGGTTCAACAATAAACACGTATGCATTAATGATTCGCCTGTTTCTTCCTGTTTTTTTTTATTTATTATTTATTATTACAGGAAAGCTCTAAAAAACTTTTTTTTAAATAATCCAGATGTTTTGTTTGTTTTAAAAAAAGTCCGGAAAGTAATCTGATAGGGGTGTCAGTTCACTTCCTGAACAGAGGAGCCGATGAGCAAGGCACTGAACTCCCACCAGCTCAGAGGGCTGACTGTGGGCAGCCCCCTCCCTCTGACATCTCTCCATTAGTGCATGTCCACAGGATCCTGTTTGTGCATTTGTGTGCATTCCAGCCTGTGTGTGTTTCATCTTCAGAAACCGAGTGGAAAATTGAATTTCACCTCGCGGGAGTAATAAAGTGCATCTTAGATAGCAGGATGAAGGAGCAAGCTCGCTGAAAAACACAGGACGGCGTTCCACTAAACAACGTCCTCCTGTTCTATCTTTATTCAGACGATCATTCTGTGGACACAAACAGGGAAGTGAGCGAGACACAGAGACTCCGCCCACATTCACCACAAAGCTCAGAAACCAGAGTGTCATGAAAGTCAGCTTTCACTGTGCATCAGTTGGGATTTCATTTCATACACATTCGATTTCTAAAGAGAAAGTTCAGTTTCAGTTGTTGTGAATTTATTCTGTCCACTGCAGCTGTTTCATACCCACAATACCTCACTGTGTTCATAAAACACCTCAATGCTGTTTAGAATTTGTTCCTGTTTTCATTGAATTGAATATTTGTGCGTGTTTTTTTTTTTTTTGACAGAATTTCTTCTTTGATTGTGCAAGAACATGGTTCAACATGAGATAACATCTAAAACGTGGTCAGGTTATTTTTAGGAATCAACAACTAGTGACATCATCAGACAAAAACCGTGAAAATGATGAATTAAACTCTCTTTTTGTTCTGTAAAATGTGTCGATATAATGCATGTGGGACTTTTATGTGTTATTTGGTGGGGGGTAATTATTGATGCATACAAAAATAAACTAGATTTTCTATATTTGCAGAAGTCTCAATATGAACAGTCTCAAGCGCTAGTCAGAGTGCCGTATCAAGCCGCTATCTTTACATCATGTGATGTTTCACCTTCAGTCTGAACGTTGAGGAGGCGGAACAGGGGGACGAAGTGACAAAGAGACATGTCATGGATGTTACACTGACGGTTCGTCTTCAGAACATTAAAGAACATGGAAAGAGACCAGTAATCACAAGACAGTCATTGAAACATGCTTTAAACCTCATGTCTATCAAACTACAAAATCACACATCTGAATATCTGTATCCAGAAAAACAAGCTCGGGGAGCTCGACCTGTGCATGTTATGCTATAACAGAGATGTAGAAGCATCTATAGAGGACTCAGAGGTGACTATACGGGCTAACACATATCCAGACATAACAGAAACAAACATGAAGGTGATATAGCCTTTTACATTCAGGAACATGTACCTGCAAAAAGAAGAACAGATGAATCTGCAGCTGGTGTGGAAGTACTGTGGTTCCAGGTGCATCTAGCATCTAGCTAGGCTGCTGCTAGATCTCATAAATACACAGTACCTTTAGGAAATATGCACATTGCTACAACAAGACACAAACTGATGGAGAAATGTATTTTGCAGGAGACCTGAATAATGCCTCGTTTTCAATAACATTCACACTGAAAACTAAATCTAGTACTGAGTGTGTATTATACTGTAGCTCAGATTGTCAAATGTACCAGCCAGAGATAACATCAGGAGCTCAAGCATGTCCTCGTCAATTTGCATACATCTTTTTTTCCACATGTTCAAAGGTAGTATCTGTTATCTGTAGGCTTCAGTGATCACAATTTCATCGCTCTGGCGGAGTAAAGAAAGACGCCTAAAGCTGGACCCGAGGTGACGTATGTTCTTTGTGATAGTGCATTCATTGAAGACCGACACTTATCAGTGAGATGATGTGAGTAAACTAATACAGAAGCTGCCTTACAATTATTTTTGAAATTGTCTTTATGACAAACGTGCTCCTGTCAGAGAACTGACTGTGTGGTTGATCAAAGGCCCGTAGCTTGATGTGGCGTTAAGATGTTCTATGATAGAGAGGGCTAACTAAAGGCAGCTGGAGTTTAGAGAATAATTCACCTGCTGAAACATGAATCGACATTGGGTCATATAGTGTATGTAGTAGAAATGTGAAATCATTGTTGATGTTTGTGCCTTCTTTTTTTCCCCAAAGATTTAGGCATTTTTAGCCTAACTGTGGACAGGGTCGGAAACTAGGGACAGAGAGAGAGTGGGGATAGACGTGCGGGAAAGGATCCACAGGTCAGACATGAACTCGGGCCGCCCGCGCAAGGACTATAGCCTCAATACACGAGGACACGCACACTGCCACTGCACCACCAGCGCCCCTGATGTTTGCGCCTTCTTGACCGAGAAAAGGCAAAACTCATGTGGATGAAAGACAACAACTCCCAGAAAGCTCAGCACCGCAGGACACGTCTACTGAAGCTACAGTGTTTTATTTAAAGTCTATGTCGTTTCCTTAACCGATTCCTACTGATATGTCTTCAAGAATTGGCATCTTAGAAATTACTGGGAGCAAAGGCACTCTGTTTGTGTCCATGTACGAATGACTGAACATGTGCAATACTTTCTGACAATCAATTAAAAATTAACAAGCATATTTGCTATTCTTACCAAAAAAAATATATGTTTCAAAACTTGGCAGCCATGAATCGATATAATATCACCACACTAGCATGCTGGAATGAGTCCCCCAATCTCTAGTAATAAAATAAAGTCACTGGATGTAATGATTTATTACCAAACCAAAAGATATCGTAAGTCATTGTAATAACTATTCATAAATGATGTGGATACCATAAGGAGTCAAACGTTGATAAAGAATGGTACATTTTCTGAGTCTACAGCCAAAATAAATCCTCAGAAATGCAGAACCTCTGTTTGGACAGTGGATGGACATGAATGTAGCAGCAAAGAAGAGAAAATATAATCCTCGTGAGGTGAACGCCACATGTATAGTTTGTTTAAAAACAAGGATTACCCTTAGACTGGCTAGAATCGAACACCGGTGGTTAGCTTGTGCTAGCATGTGGCAGCTTGCAGTTCAGGTACACACTACATTTGGCAGTGAGTGTGCACTTCTAGTGGCAGTAAGGCCAAGAGGAGGGGCCCAGTTTGAATCTTGTGTTTATAAGCTGCAACAAACAATGCTACTGACTCTACCTTCATGATGGTTTGAAGGTGTAAGACTCACCTGTGCGCAGTGACGTGTTCTGAGACATCACTGGGTAATTTGGAAACTCCCACGGTGAATCGATCATTAAATTTTCAAAAATCTGGGTGAGAAAATAAAACACAAAGTCAGGAGAAACATTACATCCAATATGAACACAGCTGTAAGTATTGATGTATTCTCATGTTTTACTACAGCTGTTAAGTGTTCCAGTATATTGAAGACACAACACAGTGACAGAAAAAGGCCCAAATAAGGACTTCTGATGCTCAGTGCTTCTTCTGTTTTGAAAAAATGAATTGAAGACAAAGATTTTGCTGAAATCTTAAAGAGCTTGAATTAGTTTATTTCCAACAGTCAATTCACTTGTTTTAATATTTGTTTAACAAAGTTGAATAAGAAACACTTCAGAGGTTGGGTGGCTTTTTGCGCGTGACTTGTTACTTCCTGACCACAGAAAATGATCCTCTGAGCTGCACAGGAAGTGATTCTGTCACAGAGTTTAATTTTCAACGACCAAAGCACATTTCATCCTTCTGGATCAGACATCCCTTACTTAATAAATAAAATGAGAACACTGTCATAATGTGCTACTTTCATTGTTCGTTTGCTGCAGAAAGAGAAGAACATCTCCAGGTGAGTTTACCTGGTTTGAAGGATGAAGGTAGTGGTCGTCTCCAGCCATGGTGTCTGCAATGGTCAAACACAATATTAAAAACCACATTTGGTTATGATCACAATGTGATAAGGTAAATAACGTGTGTCTGATGATCTTTACACTGTTTAATAGACTACTCATGTATAGTTCTATTTCTTTAAGTCATTTAGACATTCAGGTTTCAACCCAGCATTTAATTCTACATCGTACAGGGGTAATCTTGGATAATTAATATGAATAAAAACGTTCACTACGATCCCTGTAATGTATTTGTATGATCATAATAACAATAACAAGAATCTCTGTTAGCACTTGTTGCTCTTTGGCATCGCGCGTTCCCGCACCGTTTGCACATGAACGCGCTTGTGCTAGCGCTCTGGCTAACAAATAGCAATTTTGTTTAAGCGTGTGATTTTGTTTTAAAGACCGTTTAACAA
Organism: Symphodus melops; assembly: GCF_947650265.1. Classification (NCBI taxonomy): domain Eukaryota; kingdom Metazoa; phylum Chordata; class Actinopteri; order Labriformes; family Labridae; genus Symphodus; species Symphodus melops. The sequence goes on along the minus strand of NC_136699.1, from coordinate 7,037,266 downwards.
ATAACCAGTATGAAAGGCTCACACTGCCCCAACAAGTATAGTAATTCAGAGGAGGACTGTTTCATTAATTTTAGAATGACCTGACCACCGCGACCTGTCCTTGCTAACACGGGACTAGCCCCTGTCGGCTGGTTCCGTATGCGGATAACGCAGCACAAAACTCCGCTAACAAATGTGTCAGTTCAACGATTCGACTGCATTTAACCCACAAAAACTCACTTTACAATAAATGTTTTGACTAATGTGAGAGTTACACGAATGAAGTGATGCTTTCGGCAAATGTTGAATCCACATACATGTCCGAAAAAGTTGAATAGTTTAAGCTTTTCCCCTGACTTTTCCCCCCATCTAACGCGCAAACTTCTGTCGCCATGACAGCGTTGATAGTGGGAGAAAATGTAGTCCTCCAAGTTTAATAAAAGAACATCATGTTTGATTATGTAAGCCGATTTACCAGTGGATGTCAGACTACACACCACAACTTTCGTGCTTATGTAAAACATCAACATTTATTACTTAACAAATAAAACGTTTAATCCTGCATTTAAAGGATGGGGTTTGGTGTGTGGTCCTCAAAGTTACCTGGCTAATCAGGAAGTGAGAAGCACAACAAAGCAAGCTGCCAACTGTTGTAACAGGCCATAACACCGTTATGAAGCAATTTATACAAAATCCACAGTTATCTAGTTAACTATAAATGGAGCAGATAGTGAACATGATCTTACCTGGTTGTCTAGGTCAGTTCAAAAGTCTGAAGTATGAACTATGAGTGACAGTCCTCAGTCCACTTCACTTCTACACATTATCTCTTCTTCATTCTCATGCTGGACCAGCGGATCCATTTACCAACCAGATTTATTCAGTGCGTCATGACGCCATGTGACCGCGTCATTACAGTTAACGCATGTATATTTATTTTAAACCGATATAATAATCAGATGTTTAAGTCTGGCAGGTGAGTCCGAGTTTCTCTCAGTTGTTCATGAAGTTCGATTTCCTTCCCCTCTGGAAATTCCCTGTGACGTATAGTGATGAAGAGATGGGGTGAAATATGAAGATGTCCTACTCTAACATGATTTCAAATTATATTATAAATTCATGTCATTATCGTTATGGGTTCCATATACTTACCCTATTTTGGCCAAATGTTGAATAGGTGTTCATTTGGGGGGGGGGGGGGGGGGGGGGGGGGGGGGGGGGGCTACCGTTGATGTCCAGCAACATAAACAGACACGTTTATCAAAAAAAAAAAACAATGATGTGAAATTATAAGAAATTAATTCCATGAATGTAATAAATAAATAAATAAAATTAAATCCATGAAAATAAAGTAAGACGTACAATTGACAAACACAGTGAACACCAGAAAAGGGCTGTATGGATGGGATTATTGTTTGTTGTTTTTTTCTTGTACATATTAGTCTTTAATTACTTGTTTATATTTTTAGCTAGTTGTTATTATTTAATGTTTACATTGTACATAGAGAGCACAGTCTACCGAAGTTAAATTGCTTTGGATTTTCAGTAGGAACAGAGGTGGAAGATATAACCTACTTTGTCACCTTGTTTTAGTTTAAGCAAAATGCAGAGTATACTCTTCTACGAATTCCATTCAAAAATACTAATCCTGGGGTGGAATTAGTTTTTATTAGTTAGTCCTAAACGTTGTATTGTTGTATATTTTTTATTAAATGTTCTTATTTATATTTCAATTCTTGAAAAAGAGTGGTATGACAAGCAGACGTTCACGAGGAACGCCAGTTATTAAAAATATCATAATACAATAGCAGAGTGAATCCTCCTCATAGACAATCTTTGATGCGGTGTAAATCATTGACTTTCTGCCCTCTGCTGGCCAAAACTTTAATATTTACAGTCTAAACACAGCTCAGATGTTCTCACTGAATGTCACTATAAATGTACAGTATGAATGATTGACATAGATTAGGCTTATCTGATGAGAATTATTCCAAATGGCAAAGATCGTTTTTTAGTATAAATATAATTTATCGTGTTGAAATGAGTGGAGTCTGTTTGGTTACTTTGAATTTTCTCAACACAGACCCCAGCAGGAACCAATGGGCATGGGCGCAACATAACCAGTGTCACAATATTTGATTTAATGGATCATTAGATTGACTATTTCTGTGCATTTGGTGCTATTCCTTAAAAAATACAAGGATGATGTGCTTTATATTTTTCTGTTCCCCGGTAACAAATGAAATTCCCATGAATTACTTTATTGCTCACCTAAAATTGATCTAATTTTTGAAAAATTAAATAAATTGCTTCCCAAGCTGGCAAATAGTAAGTTTCTTGTTTCTCCTCAATAAATAAAATCAAAAAGCACCATCAGTTGTCAAATCTTACAACGAACATTAAAGCCGTTTCTTTCAGCACTGTAACATGCTAACTGCCTTGCTAACGAAAACATTAAACTAAACTAAGCTACAGATGCCAGTAGTTTAGTAGAACATTGTAGTTGCTAGCCAGCAGTAGAATATTTAAAATAAAACCAGACTTCAGATACTGTATGTTCAAAGACTGCTTTGCTCTATGGAAGCTTTAAGAGAACAATACGGTGGCTCTGAAGGTCAACTGACACATCATTTCATGTCCTCGGAGCGAGGACTGTTATGATCCCTAAGTCTCAGCTCTCTAAGATTTTATTGCACAAAGAAAAATATGACTGACACAGTAATGTGTTTAGTTCTTAGATGGTCTTTAGTTTATTGTGATGAAACACATGTAAGACTCAGTCATTTAAACATATATAGGGTTTATATATTTAACTTTTCAACATTCATTATAACCTGAACGTCACATCTAAGAGCATCTGTAAAACAATTAGTGCAATTTACAGTTACAACTTTACAGATAAAATAAAAAAACAGCTTCTTTCTGCAAAAATATACATATCTATTTAATAAAACTTCAGGTAAAAACCAAACGAAAGGTACAGCAAAAGAAAAAAAAAATTCTAGATAACATCTGGAGGCACGTTAGCTCAGAACACCACTGAACACACATGTTAAACATCAGCGCACTGAGGGAATCAAAGCGTTTCTACGAGGCACTACGCAGACCTCCACCTGCACACCAATCACCACCCTGGTGTCAGGAAGGCGGGCTTAACAACGACATGTGAGTCAGACGCTATGAGGCACGACGGGCGCAGAGAAGCAGAAATAACACTTTAAAGCAATTTTTTTTTTACATTCAGCGACAAAAATACAAGATTATGGCATCAAACAAAGGAAGAAAAATACATTTAGTCTTTTGGGTTTTAAAGTTATGGGATGAAGAAGGAAATATTTTTTTTATAATGTTTTGTTTTAAAAATTTAAAAAAAAACTAAAATAAAAAAAAAACGAGAACATATGAAATTGCTAACAAGAAATCACCCAGTATCTGACCTCAATATTGGTTGCAAGTTCTTATAGAAATGTAAAATTCTGGTATTATGAAAGCCATTACACAAATGGTCTGGTTTAAAATGGCACTAAAGTTATGGGGTTACAGGTTGATTTGCAATGTTGAAGACAGACTTCTACAAAAACTATTGGTGCATTTACGCCGATTTTACTGCTGCCTGATGCAAGATGACTTTTCTAATGCAAAGAAATTGTTTTTTTTTCTTTGAACAATTTCATATGAGATACAGTCTGAGATAAAAAAAAAAAGAAAAACCTCACAGTTATTGATCTGTACGAGCGACGATGACAGTCTGACAGAGCGAAAAGGCAACAAAACACTGCCATAAATACATGACCCTCAGAGCTACAGTACTTCATGCATGTAATAAAACACTGTGACAGTATCTCTTATGTGTATGCAACTACTCACAGCTACATTTACAGTCAGCACACAGAGTCAGCAACTCTGACTACATACTGAAGAAACTTAGTTTACTCCATTGTGAACAAAGATTAACAGTGAATGCCAACTGATGTATTAACATCAGTCTCCGCTTTTTTCATTCAAGGCCAGAAACCCTTAACTATTCTTCAAATCATCAGTTTAATGATTAAATGCAGCTACCTGGGTTACTCCCAGAATAGGTCTACAGTCTGGCTTCAGGCCATTAATGAAACGGAGATTGTTGAATTTCACATCAAACAAAGAAGTTTAACATTTTGTTAACTTCGAGCACCAAACACTTAAATCACAAAATAAATCATGAATATATCACAACCAAAGTACAGTCATCCAATACTGCTGGGGCTACATTAAGAGCTGGGACCTTCAGCATTTTAATCCCTTATCTATTCCAGTTTGTCTGTACATATTACTTTGTATTCTCATCTCTGGGAATGTGGACGAAGCTCATAAAATCCTCCTTCATCTCTCTGTCAGAGGCTGTTTACAATCGGCTGGCAGCTGAAGCTAACCTGTTCCTTAATGCATGAAGAGCGACAAAAAGGAGACATTATGAAGATGAGTTTTGGATTTGTCTCTTTTGTAATGTTTAATTGTGTCTGAAAAAGTAGCTTGCACCATATTTGATTAATCTCATTGCGATTGTTGGATATGAAGAGGCAGCAAAGTGAGCTAATGCAGGCATCGACTGACTTGATCCTGGAACACAGTAACAGCATCAGTGATGAGATAAATAACTGAAATGTTATAACTACCATTGAAATTGTTGGATTATTACACAATGGTCTCTGTACAAGGGGATTAATGTTAAAAAATAGTCTAGGTAATAATTTTATGTAAGGAAATCCTTTTCTTTATCTCACTTATTTGGAGCATGAGGTGGGTAACAGGAAACAAAAAATTCCTCATCAGATTATACGGAAAGTTTTTAACTACTTTTTTTCCCCTTGTGATAATGACTACATTTAATTTGTTTTCTAGAGATCTCAATTTGTTTATCTTGTAATCTCAAGATAACTACCAGTAGCTGCTTTCCCCATGAGAAGATAATGAAATAAATACTGTAAATTGAGCTCTTGAGAATAAAATAAAGTGATTTTTTTAAAACTTCATTTAGCTAGTTTTCCAGCTTGTCTATGTAATAGTAGCAAAACAACGATGCTACATTTTGCACCACATTTTTTTTATAAATTACTTGATGTGGAAAAGCATTTTTTTCATTAGTAAAGTTGTCTAGTTTTTTTAAGCTCACCAAAATGTTATTTCCAATGAGAAACTTTGATAGGATTTTCGGGTACATCCTCTAATCATATAAACTAAATATCCTTTGAGCACATTGTGTGTGTTTTTAAAAGCTATTTTAAGTCTATTAATGATGCTAACTTCGTCATTAAATTAGCTGAGTAAGCCATGTATTCACTATTTTAAACTGTTAGCACAATTTTAAAAAACACAGATTCACTTCTTTTTGATTCTATATTCTTATAATTTTTTTTAAGGAAGATGTATACTGTAGAAACTACAAATATGCGTTTCTTGTATGCTAGCAGTTAACCCCATTTAAGAGCAGACATTGTTCATGTAGCTTTTGTTTCTTTTGTCAGTCTGAACGGATCCTAAGAAGGTTTTTTAATGGTTTTCTAAAAAGCTTCCAAAGAAGCTAAAGTTATTTTCTCTTCAATATTGTGCACAAAATCTATTAAGATCTGCTCAAACAAATCTTTCCAGAAGTTATTATTGAACAAGATCATGTGTAGCAAAACAAACTTTGTCAGTAGGGCGTGTTATTCACAGCTGCTGTGCTTCAGGCAGTTTATCTCTTTACAGCATTGATCTAACTTTAATTTTCTCATCACTTTCTTGGCTCTTAAACTTTCAGTTCCAGTGGGCACTGTGGTTTCAGATAATCAGGGATTTTCTTGTTGGATTTTGTGCGCTCATTAGCTTTGGCAAGCTTCACCACAACATAAATGTCCTCTAAAACCAACATCACCAAACAACTTTACAAGAGAAGAAGAATAAAGCCAGTTCAGCCTCCCATGAGATTTATCGATTTATAAACAACTTCTCCTTAGGAGTGCTTTGATATTTCTTCATACCCTCTGTTAAACATACAAGACTATACAAGAGGTCAAAATCCCTCTATAGCTGCACTAACAAAGTTATTTCAGCTGACACTGAGACTACTGCTACACATACTGTATACATTAAGACATTTTTAAACTTCTGTTAAATACTTTGTTTGTTCAACTCTGAAGCTTATCCATACTGAGAAATTGTCAAAATTCAATATAAACTCTATTTTCATATAAGCAGTCTATTCATTTATTGTTATACGTGTTTCTTTTTTTGTTTCTTTTTTTAAAGTTAACATTCAAAAATTACTGAATATTTACCGTGGTTATTGTGATTCTGTAAGTGTTTTGTCAGCAGCAGGTGGACTTAGTTTGATCCAGGACTTCCTCTGTCTTCGTGTTCAGGCAGTAAACATTAAACCTCCTTCAGTCTCATTGTTGATCTGCGGCTCGTCAGCGTTGCAACAAAGCTACATGAGTAAAATCACAGCTGGCTGATGGCACCAAATTGGCCTCCCAGGTTCAACGGGAAGCAGGTAAAAGGCAGGACTCGGGTTTTCAGCGTTCAGTGTCCTCCGTCTCTGGAGGAAGGACTCTCAGAACGTCCGTCTTTCACGCCGGCTGACGACTTCTTCTGCTTATGCTTGGACTTTCTCAGCATCCGAACCTGCAGACGGAGCACAGGTACACATAAAATACAGTAAAGAACAGAAACAACTACGGGTAAGCCAACACAATACAGTGAAGGACCTTTGGACTATGGGTAAAAGAACAGTTGAACTATGGGTAAACAAACAACCTATTACAGCATAGTTTAACTCAACATGAATAAATAGAACTACAGTTATAAAATAATGCACACCAAGTACAGTGAAACAGATACATTGCTGCTATACACGAGACACAGTTAATTCCTGTCATTCAGCAACTTTGTTGACTCCCAGTTATATATTTCATAATTCTGCTCCTCACCTTTAAAGCCATCTATAACCTCGCTCCTCTGTACTTCTCTGAACTCCTGCACAACACAACACACCCACCCACACTCCCAGGTCTTCTTCTTCCACTCATCTCACTGCACCACTGTCCCGACTGTCCACCATGGGGTGCAGCAGGGCCTCCAGTCGTTCTGGAACTCCCTCCCACCACACGCCCATAATACTGACTCTCCCTGCAGTTTTAGATCTCATCTCTTTTTAAATAGGCCTAGTCAGTCTGATCATTATCTATCCGGTCTCATGAATCTTCTCCACAATGATTTCCTGTAAATGTGTCTTTGAATTGTTAGTTTTATACATGTTTTGTTACTTTGTTGTTTTTATCTAAAAAAAAAAAAGAAAGAAGTATACCTTGGGTCCAGCAGCAGAGATGATAATGTGTCCTGGTGGTTGGATCCACGGTTCTCCGTCCACCTGCACAGGTATGGGTTTGCTCACAGTCAACCTGATGTAGTTCCCTTGAGCAATACGAATCCCTGAGCGCATGCCGCTCTGTACTTGGCCCTGCACACACACACACACAAACACACACACACACACACACACACACACAAAGTTGAGAGTTCTGAAAAACCTGGTAGGTGAACCTTGAGTTGAGTCTGTGATACTGTGAATGCTTTTTTCTTTTCACCATGTGGACCACCCCGGTGACACCGACCACCTCCAGCAGGCCATCATCTATCCTTGGTTTCCCATGGTGACCGTCTGCCTCAGACCCCCAGAGATCTGCACCTGAACCCCAACTACAAACACAAGAAAACATTTCATAATTAGGTAGCAGGTTATATTGAAACATGGCTGTGTTTTTCTTTCTTTTTTTTTACCTGGGTATATTTAAGAAGATCAGCCCCTCTATGTTGGGCAGTGGAACGTTCTGAGCGTCCACCTGCAGCTGCAGCTCTTTGTGGAGACTCCTGGTGTAGCTGATCTTTTGCAGGCCGACCTTCACGTACACACTTTTGTTATGGAACCTGTGGAGGTTGAGGAGGAGACATCGTTGGCGGTAATAGGAGTCACACTCTAAGGGAAACGCATCTCAAACGTGTGCACAACCTGAAGACAACAGAAGGGTTACCTGCTGGTGAATTTATCAGGTTCGTCTTCTCGGGCCTGGTGAAAGTCCAGGCTGAGTTCTGCGTCGATGCCAAGACCAAAGTAGTTGTTCATTTGCACAATCTAAGAGAAAGAGGCAATATAATCAATAACAAACAAGATACTTTTCTCATTTCACCAGAGAGAATATTTAAGAATGGAAACTAAGGATTTTTTTTTTTAAGTACATAATACAGGTGAACACCATATACTATAAATATACTTAAATTAATGCACGTTATAATCAAGTACAAATAAACTGCTGGTATGAACACAAAGCTGTATACCAAATTGGTGATTAACTACAGGTATACATCATAGATAGATTACATAGATCCTCTGATTCATTTGTAAGTACATAAAAACTACTAGAGTTCATGCAACACACTTTATAAAGATGAATTATTAACGTAAAAGTATACACACAACGCAAGAAAGGTGTACACAATAAACATATTTGCAAATAAACTTTAATATATAATAAAGTACAAATAAACTAGAAGACATACTAAAGTACAAATAAACTACTAATATAAAAAAACAGATACAGATGGATTTATGAATAAAGAAATAGAAGCTTCTTTTCATAATCTTTTAACCAGGAGTTTTTATATATATATATATATATATATATATATATATAAAACATTTCTCTGATATCAGCCACATTCATCTCTTCAGCTCAGATTACAAACGAGACTGGAGGAACAGCTGTGTTAAAGTCTAACCAAGTGTAAAAATGTTTCAGATAGTCAGTCTGGACCTTTGGAGGCTCCAGGAAGCCGTTGTCCTTCCCGTCCTCAGAGATGTCTCGAGCGTCCAGCAGGATGGTCCATCGGTCCATCAGGACCTCGTCCGCCTCATCGACAGAGACCAGGATGTGGTGGGTGTCTTCGCCGCTGTAACCCGTTCCCCAACGCAGCACACGAGCCAAGTCATTACCTGAAGACATCGGACATGCATCAGCACCTGTTCACCTGTTTTTAGAATCAAACTTTGAATGAACACAGGGAAGTGCTCCTCTCACCTGTTCCCAGAGGGACGATGCCGATGGGCGGCTCTCGACACACCAGTTTGTGACGGACTGCCTCAAGTACTCCAAGCACCCAGCCCACCGTCCCATCCCCTCCACAGACCAGCACCCGGAACCTGGGAACCTCCCGGAACGTATGCAGGCTGTGGAAAAGACAAACAGAGAACAGAAGGAATATTTCAGTTCAACATCGTGATGATTTAGCAACCGGCCACAGCCTGACAAGCAACTATGGAATATATTGTATAACTATCAATAAAAATACATGATATATGTTTTAATAACAAATATTCTAAAAACTGAAATATATAATAAAACAGACAGTATTCTAGGATTGATGTATTTTCTTAAATAAATCAGGTTCTTCATGCTGTGTTGGTGTCCCTCACCCAGCCAGTGGCCCTCCATTGGTGATATCAAAGACCTGGTGAGGGTTGAGAAGTTTCCGGAAGCCGTAGAGAAGCTCTCTGCCCTTCAGACCGCCGCTCTTTGGATTAACAAACACCAGCAGAGGACAGACGCCGTGTCCCAGCTTGTTGTGCTAAAACAACAACAACAGAGATCACAACTTCACGATCAGAGCTCGTGCGGTGAGGTTTCAAGTTGTTTGTTTTACCGCCAACATTTCCATTACTACTGCCAAAATATAAACATCGTGATGTTTTGCCTTTGAGCCTCATGAATCTTTCATTGTTCGATTATTAAAGCCATGGATTCTACACTTCTTCTGTTTTGATTAACTGCAGTTGTGTTATTATGTGACTGTTCCTGCCTTGAATATTTGTATTTGGCTCATTTCCCTTTATCGTTCCCTTTTTGCACGTTTTACGTCACCCTTCCTATAAACCTGGATTTTTGGTGACTTCTTTTTTACCTGCTGACTTTAAATTTTGTTGCCCCTCTATCAATGAAGTGTTTTACTGTAATATCTGGAGTCATGTCCTCTGCCCCTCATACCCTCGTACTCCACCACAAGAACCTCAACCCACCTGCATTTTTAACATTAAAAAGATATGTTTCTGTCTGTTTGCATTAGGGTCCATTCCCCTACATCAGTGTCCTAAAAAAATATTTACACCAGATGAAATCTAAACATACACAGTTCTGAGAACAAAGTTATTATGCAAACACATTTAATTGTTTGCTGTGTGATGAATTGATTGTTACCAGGATCTCTGGAATGACGAGTGATGTTAGCGTCTTGTTGTTGACAGTTGTGTCTTTAGCAAGCATGTAGATCCTCTCCGCTTCAGAAAAACATGAGATCTGCAACGCCACTGCACCTACACACACACACAAACAAACACACACACACACACACACACACAAACGAGAGTGTGCAGGAGTTTGCATTTATTTTAGCGTTTGAAAAAAAATAATTCACCAATAGTGTGCCAAGGACTTCAAGGTTGTCTCCATATCAACCTACTCACCCTGACTGCCATAGATGTGGCTGATGGTGACCAAGTGACCTTCAGAGAGAGAGAGAGAGAGACAGAGAGAGAGAGAGAGAGAGACAGAGAGAGAGAGAGAGAGAGAGAGCGCATAGAGGGAGGGGGAGCTGTTAGATGATCCGTGCTGCTGAGAGCTGTTTTTAATAAGACTGGAGGTTCATCAGAAGCGCTTCTTTGGAAAATATAAAGGCTCAGACTCACTCTTGATGGTCAGGTGTTCCTCGATCAGCTGGGCGTACTCCTCTTTGACCAACAGGGGGGGCAGTCCTCCAATCAGAATGCTGACCTGCACCATTCGGTTGACGTTCTCCACAACGTAGAAACGAGTCTGATTCATCTGACGAACAGACATCTAGGGGAAACAAAAGCAGCTTTATTTCACCTGTAAAAATCTGATCAAAGTAAGACAAGAACAAAAGACACAATCACACACAAGATGGAAAAATGTGATTGAATGGAAGCACTGAAGGGAAAACTATAAAGCTGTGATTCCAGATATTTTATCAGATAGAAAACTTGATGGATATAAAAGAAAATAGATTTTTAAAAATGTACGAAAATAAATACACAATAACTATAACAACTACAGTGAAAAACACAATACGAAACAGGGGGAGATGTTGTCACACTCACAACAGCAGACTTTTAAGCCCTGAAATTCAAACAGTCAACTGGCTTTAAAAAGAGCTGGCGCAGGTGCTTCAGGCGAGAGATTTTTAACCGGGTTATAAAACATTTTATCTAAAACTTGGAACACAGTTGGTCTGATATGTTACCTGTCTGGGCAGATTAAAACTCATTCAAACATCTTTGTAAACGTTGAAATAAAAATAAAATGTGTTGTTGCAGCACTTATCTTTCTGCTACCCTCTTACCTTTCTGATCTCCTGCAGCTTCTCCAGAATGTTCTCCTGAGGGCTCAGAGTCTGTCTCTGCACTGGAGGACAGAAATAGAGGACAGTTCTGATTTGACGTCTTGCTTATGTCAGCATTTCAAAACTGCATTTTTGTCATCAATATCATCCTCGGGAACTGAAACGGTTTCTAGCGCACAAACTATGAGTTAAAGACTTTAGACTTTATACTTTATTGTCCTCGAGGGGAAATTCTTTTTCACGAGAAAAACAGTACAGTTTAAGGGCTGCGCACCGACAGGGAGTGACAGACAAACATACATGGGGGACAACAGAACATACAGTGCATATGGTTATGAGAGGACCGGGGAATGAAACTGAGGTGGAACACAAATAATAACGGCCACCAACAACTAGTTAAAGCTACTCTAAATTGCTAATATGTGCTAATTTGAGTATGAGGAGTTGGACGGAATAAGGTCTACAGTACATACCGACACAATATGATAAGATACAAAACCTTCTGATATGATCATAATGATACAATAGTTTGGGATACAATACTTTTTAGTACGATACAATACGATGTGATGTGATACAATACGGTACCATAAAATACTATAATTTACTACTTTATGATTTGATACACAAGGGTCTGATATGATATACAGTAGTTTGATATCATACTGTACGATAAGATACAATATGGCCCAATACAGGTACATAAGACAGGATACCAAAGTATATGATATGATACAATGGGATACTTTATGTAAAGATACAATACGCTTTTTTTTTTTTTTTTACATGACTTTACAATACAATATGATATATCTTTTATGATTTTTTTTTTTTCCATTTTCCTTCTTTTGTGTCCTAAATATTTCACAAACTGCTCACCTTGTTTGCTGCTCATGTAAACCTCCATCAGGCTGAAATTGGACAGATCTTCTCCCTGAAACGACACACAGTCGTCAACAGAGGCTCTGACATCTAACAAACAAAGATTCATTCATCCGCACTGACAGCTGTTTTATCTTACAGAGATTAAATTCCAGGAAAAACATTCAGCAAATCTTTTAGTCATAAGGTAAGCCCCCACAGAACTCTACATGTCTCTAATAGTAAAGAAGCCTTTTCAGTTTTATCCGGGGTCTTTTATTTTGCCAAATAAATTGAGACAGCAACTTGTTGGTTGTTTTAAATGTGGACGAGGGAACCTCTGATGAAATAGTTTTTCACTGTGATTTGAAGTTACCTTTCTGTCAAGCTGATTGAGGACCTCAGAGAGGACTGAAGCTGCCGTGCTGCTCTTCGATACGGAGACAGAGACAAAAGCCGCACCTGACCTGAAACACAAAACAAGAACAAGCACAACAAGACTGGAATAAACGTTATGTTTCCACCATATTAAGGGATTCTTTCCTGTTGAAACAGCTCGCCTCACCTGGGCCATCCTGCGTGCACCTGGATGACCTCGGCGTCTCGGGGTTTGGCTCTCAGCAGCCAGGTGTCTCCTCCGTCCTTCAGGGAGCTCCTGTTGTCTGCACTGCCGTTACGGTTGAGGATGTCGTTGCTATGGAGATGCTGCATCCCTCCAAACTCATGCAGCTCAAAGTCCTGAGGTTCATCAGGGAGGTAGAAAGCCCTCAGTGCTGCCTCCTGTGGGGCAACACAGGTAACAAAAAAAAGGTTTTAATGAAAACCATTGGGACAATGTTTCAGTTTTTCATAATTTTTTTATATTAGATACAAAAGTAACTTGATACAAACTAAAATGTAGTTTTAGTCAACAAAAGAAGGCTTTGTATTGTTAATGAAAAATAGATAATTCTGTGTAAACTGAAATAAGTTCTTCTTGCACAAACACTTTTCTTGTAAGCTACCAGTAAATATTTAATTATTATTATAAAGAGAAAAAGATTTTGTAAACGCCACTGTACAGGATTGTTGCCAACAAAGCCTTCAATTAATTAAACCCCTGCAGTATATAGGCTCTTTAAGTATTGATAGTAGTTTTAGTGATCGAAATAAAGGTTGTCGTAGGAAGGGGCGGAGCTCTCACCACCACTTCCTCGTTCCTTGTGGTTCGGGGGATGGAGACCAATCGGAAGCAGCTGCGCTTAATGGCATCGTCGCCATCAAAAACCTTCACGGACTGTTTACCTGAGGGTCAAAACAAAAAGCTGTTCTCTTAACTTCTTGAATGCCCAAAATCTGGGTGTTGGATAAAGATGTGAACTAACCCGACTCTGGAGCGGCCGACTGAGCGTCTTTAGACGCAGCAGCAGCAGGCGAATCAACCTCATCGGAGTTATCTGCTCAAAAAAACACAGAGATATCAAAACAATAACTCCCTGATCAGCGACTCCAACGACATAAATCCACTGCCTCCTTCATCTTAGTTTTGTTAACAATGCTTTCATTTGACAATTTTCATAACTCATCAGCGATTGTAAACTCCTGCATACTAAAATTTGCAGAAACAAATGCTACACTTGACAAAATTTGAGAACATCAGTAACACTAAAATAGTAATACTAGTCCAAGAATAATTCACTACAAAACCCTAAACAGAACAGTCAAACATGCACAGTTATGGCTGGTCATAAGTACATGAACTAAACAGAAAAATCTCTCTATAACAGGTCAGCTCAACAAATCACATCAAAACTTTCCTCACTTTCTTTGCAAGTTTCTGCCCATGAAGTTTAGTTTTCGATAGATCAATGGTTTTTTTTGCACTGACCCTTTAATTTGTAACAACATTTTAAACACTTCTTATTTTCACATCAAGATTTTAGTTTACAGCTCAAAGAGGCAGCAGAGGTGTGCAGTCAGGAAATGAGTCAAGTGTTCGTGGTTCACACAGAGCAGCATCACAGAGGATGTGGTGTTTATCTATGTGTGTGTGTGTGTGTGTGTGCATGTGCATGTGCATGTGCGTGTGCGTGTGCGTGTACCCAGTTCTTGGTTGCAGCTCTCTGTGATTCTGTAGCAGTGCATCTTGCTGAAGTTTCTGGAGTCGAGGCGGACGCAGGCCGGGTGCAGCAGCATGGAGCGCAGACGTCCCAGAGCGCACTCTGCTGGAACGCTGAGGTAACAAGCCGCATGACTCTGCAGACGGAGAAACGGCACAAACACGCAGAGAGTTAGAACTTACGTAGTTTCAGCTCAGGGTTTTGAGTGGACTTTACACCATAACTTGAGAAACAACTTACACAAAGCTGGAGCAACAGGCCACTAATACGTTCTATGTGACTGTCTTTCATCTTACACATGCATCCTGGGTGTTCAGGGTGGATTCTTACTGTTCTCTGTAGAAATATGCTTTTCTCTTCAGCAAATGATTTCTTTTGATTTTAAATACGGGTAAGTCCATCTAAACAAACATTCTAAACATGTAAAGACACAAACGCCACCAATAAACACAGACAAGAGGAGCACTTTGTGAGGACAACTTAGCTACCTCATCCTTACACTTTATGAAGAGTCAAAAAAGGTAGCATCCTCCATTGTAACATAGTCAGTCCGTTTCTTCCACTTCTTGCTCCTTAAAGTCTTATAGAGACATTCATCTTCATCACAACGATGTCTTCATGATTTACATCTATTCACTGAGCTACGGGGCTTCAGGGTGGTACAATTCCTTTGTTATTGTTTTGTTTTTTTATGCAAGCAGTAACCAGTAGTTTAGACGGATACCAAGCATTTCGTGAAACCAAGAGAAAAGATCTTTACATGTTTCATTCTTTCATGTTTAAAGAACATGGCCAAAGGACTTTGAGAGTCATGTGTGAAAGAACAGCTCAGGAGGATTTCAGGAGCAACCTGTCCTGAAATGTTTTGGCAACTTTTAGGATTGCATGTGTGAAAACGGCTTTAGATAGACAGCTTTCAGAAACTGAGAGGGATTGATAAAAAGGGGGAAAGAAGATAAATACCCATGTTTTGATGGTTCATGCATCCTTGTGAAATGATACCAGTCCAGGAAATCCAGAAAAGTAAACTTCTCTCAGTATAACGGCCTACTCACAGTAATTGAGTGTTATGAAAACATGCAATTATTAGTGTTCTGTAGTGTTGACCTGATAAAGGAAGTTAAACTGCGGCTCTCCACCCCCCAACCCCAAACTGTGACTCTTCAGTGCCTCAGGCCCCTCCCCCTCTCTGGAGCTCTCTCCCTGACAAAATCCGCAATGCTGCGTCTCTCAAACACACTTGTTCACCAAAGCTATTAGTCTCAGTTAACAGTCCCCCTTCTTCTTTCCTTCATTTGTTTTGTGTCCTTTTATTTTATGTTTGTTTGTGTTTTATTTATTTTTTGTTTTCTCCTATGGTAGACTCCCTTTTCACTACAGTTGAGCGTCCGTGGGTTTCTTGAAAAGCGCAATATGAGTCCAAGCTATTACTATCAGAGATTTTTACAACCTTCAGTTGATCTGCATATAGCGCATATTTTTAGACTCAACCTTTCCAGTATTTCAGACAGTCAGTTGGTTTCTGAAAAAATGACTAAACACAAGTATTACGATTGAAAATATCCAAAATGAGCATTTATAAACTGGGATATTCAACTTTGTTTTCCCCAGTCTTAGCCTCAGGTGTTTCATTCCTGCAAAATAAAATACAATCAACTCTGTGTTTATCGTAACCTTCGAGGCAAAACTCGGAGACAAACAGGACTGAAGAGCACTCTCTGCACCTCTCACTCCTGCTGGTGGAATTTATTACTTTGAAAACAAGGTTAAAAAAAAAAAAAAGAGCAAAATGCGTCAATGGGCTGCACATTTGTATCACCTCCTCTCTTCTCTCATGCTGACTTTCTTTGCTAAAGGATTATATTTCACTTCAGAGCTTATTTGTGCTGAAAAGATATTGATGTTAATTCCAACAAAAAATAATCTCAATAACGACTTTTATCAGTTGGCACAGGGTGAATTCCAGACGCGTGTGGCCGTCTGTGGTAGAGTAAGTGAACATTTTCAGGTGGGATGCGTTTAAAGGTTATCTCACCGTGATGCCGCACCACTCGCACCTCATCCCCGCCATGACATCAGACGACCCGCAGGAACGCCGACACACCTCACACCTGGATGCTGATGGCATGTTCCCCTCCCTCCAGTGGTGGTGGAACGTATCCTGCAGAGTGAAAAAGTAGATCCACAGTGAACAAAGAGAAAAGGTCTACAGTTTTACAGAAACGGTTGACTACATTTGTTTCTTTTGTGGTAAACTGCTCTTCACTCTGAGTATCTCGGCAGGAGTCTCTCAGCTTCATCTTATTGATGATAATCAGCGACTGTGAGCGATCAATCACACTGTACTGAAGTCTTCATCTACTGCTCCGTCTGTCTCACAGGAAGACTCGTGGTGGACTGATCAATAACACACACACTCACGTTTGCCATTCATCTGAAACCACACACACACCCCTGAAGACACTTGTGTATGTGTCAACACTTTAACATATAAGCACTGTCATTTCCAAGTTCCCTTTTTTTTTTACGTGCTTTTGCAAGTTATCCTGATCTTACTGCTTCAAATTTAAAAATGGAATTGATATGTATTGTTATATTTGTATTAATTGTAAACATATTATTAGATATTTTTCCCAACCTTGTCATAAAGGAAATTCTGTAAAAATATGACATCTTGTTTCCATCTCACTTGCTATAAAGGTTAACAACATTTCAAGTAAAGACTTTTACTCCTGAAGAAAAAAAGTCTGCTCTGCTTGAGTGTCTTTTTTTTTTTTTTGTAACTGTCCAGATCATAATAGTACATGTAAGATTTTAGAGGACTATGAGAGGTGTGAGTTCATAAAGAGAATTAGCTGTCCAACATGCCGGTAGCATTTGTTTATGGTTTAAACAGCACAGTGTGTGCGTGTGTGCCAAAATTAAACATAGATATGACACGATTAAATCAAATGATATTGCAGCCTGTTTTGATACCACACCAACTAAAACAGAAGTCCTGAAGTCTTTCCAAAAAAAGGGGCCTAACATCACAATCTGGTATGAATAATATCTGCAGTAATGCACACTCTGCTGTTGTATTGATGCTTTCTCATTAGCTGACAGATCAGAATACGTACTTGCTGGGCAATAGTGCGACCAGTTTGTAACTATCCAACATTAACAGATCTAGCTTGATGTCGAGCTTGCAGCCTCCCGTTTCATGAAGTTTTCACCAATGGTTAAAAGCCCAACATTAACTCTAGTCCAGCTCCTTGCTCTGCCACTCTTTCTAACTCTTCATACATAATGGTCTTCTTCATCCAAAGTCTTAGTCATTGTATCAAACAGTACACAGACCGGCTGTGCAGTATTGTCTCTGCATTCTAACTTACCTGCTGCAGAGTGGCGTCCAGGTGACTGCTGCGACAGTCTGCACAGCTGAATACGGCACAGTCAGCGTGGACATGCAGCTCACAGACTGAAACACACACCACACATGTTATTTGATGTCAGGAATGTGAGAGGTCAAAGGTGAGCTGCACCTCTCTACACTGAACAGTCTGAGCAGAAAACACAGCAGAGCCTCACTGAGCATATGTGCTGATTCACAGTCAGTCACACTTAAATCAGGTTTGAAACATGTTCAAATACAGACAGGGTGTTTCACAGGTGCTGCTGGTTCAACGGGTTTAACTGATGATGTTGAACTATTCCTACCTTCACAGCGTAGGGCCGTGTTTACTTCTGTTTGTTTTCTGCAGACGCAGCAGAAACGTTTTTTATGACCCGCCGGACCGAAGCAGTGAGCCACCGGCACCTGCAAGGGGCAGCAACAACATTTTTACATTACAAAAAAAAAATATATATATATATGTTGATTTGGTCTTTCTGCTGACAAAATCCCTCTTTGAAACACTGAATATATTTATGGCGATCCGCATAACCGAAATGCTCTTTCAAACAAATATCTAGCCAACCTAACGTCAAGCTAAAACTGGAGCTGAGACAGGTTTTTTACGCCTCCGGAGTCCATTACACTGCACCCGCCTGTCAGTCAGATCAGATATGCACCTTATTGTGAAGAACGCTAATCCTTCATAAAATAGAAATGGATGAGTCACTAAGATATTCCCTCCTGTACAGAGAGTGCAGATCAGGTTTTTCTGAGAATGCAGAGATCTTAAAAATGTGTCTATGAAATATGACAGATTTGACTCAATAAGGCTAATTAACAAGGATTTTGTTTTCTATGTTACTGACAATTGAGGAGCATTTGCATGAATCCAGACAGTTTGTTAAGCTGCTTTTAGATATTTTTACCAAGTAGGTTAAGAAAAATCCTGAATTAGGCCTGATCGTCTATCAGTGACGAATAGTAAGAAAGCGGGATTATTTTTAGATGAAAGACATGATGCAGAAATTGCATCTCTGAGAATCACCTGAAATCAAACTACCTGGTTGAGTTTTTTGTCTTTAACAAACACTCTGTCACTACTCGCTGATGTTTATTGCATCTTTATAAAACAGTGCAGCAGTTAATGAGGCTCATTGATCGGTGCTGAGCCAATCAATAAACATCACATTTGTGTGTTTGATACTCACCCGCACAAGAGACGGAGTCATGCAGGTACAAACTGATCGCAGCGTCTTCAGACATTTCTCGTGACACATGAAGTTACACACTGAGGAGGAGACAGCATAGTCAAACACAATAACAAGAGGTTGAGCCTGTCTTATTGTGCATTTAAACTCAGACTGTTAAGTCATAAAGGACCCTTTTTACTCTTTTCCCACTGCTGTTAACAAAAGAGAATCTTTACACATAAAGCAACAAAAGAAGAAACTGCAGATTTCAGATGAATCTCCGAGGTCAGGGATCCTACTTGAACAGTTTTCTATCAAACAAAAATGTGCTGTGATATCATGAAACAGGGTGATGCTTAAATTTAGACACTTTCATGAAAACAAAAAAAACCTGTTGCTTTTAGGAGCCAAATTAAACTGTGTGTTTTTGTGTCTCCACCTCGCCTGCTCTGCCTGTGTGTGTGTAACTGAACTGACAATAGTTTGTGGTGTTTCTCTGCCTATTCTGTCACGTGTGGTGAACCTCACATGTTCGCTCAGGCCAACTTTCACACACTGATCTCTTCAACAACGGTCAACCCCTCCTGTCTCTTTCAAACATGTTCTGTAAAAAAAACAGATCAGCCAGGTTGTTCCTGCCCGAGGCTCCAACACAACTCTCATTCATCTGATAATAACTTTAATTCAATACCAGAGAGAGTCAGCAGAGAATCAGCTGCCTCTTGAGATTACAGTACAGATTGCTTACAGTCAGAACCTCTTTTACAAAATGCTTGTTTATAAGGTTGAACTAGGTTTCATAAAAAGAGATGTTCTAACTGTCCCTTGCAAGTGTGAACACATGATGCTTAGTGTGAATGAAAAAGTCTTCTTAGTTAGAGCTACCGGCTTTAACAGTCTAAAGAAAAAAGAGACAAGGCATCTTTAAAGGGTTGTTCTGGATTTTTCTTTCTTACTGTCCACCTATTTTGACACATTTTGGGTCGACAAAACCGGAAGAAGCTAAAAGTTTGTGTTTTGCAGCATAGATTTCTACATCTTGGGGTGCTGGTAGCGTAATGGTTTGGTGCACGCTACACATGTGTCGAGGCTTTTGTCCTCCAAGCTAACGGTCCCAGGTTTGAAATCTGTAGCTCAAATCGAATTTCCTATCTCTACAACAAAGGCGCTAAAAAAAAACTATATACACACACACACACACACACACACACATATATATATATATATATACCTCACAGAAGATATTTACGCACATTACAGCCTGTTTCACTTCTTCAGGCTGAAATAATTTACTGCACACACTGAATAGTAACTTTGAGTCATTTAGATCCAAAAATCATGTTTTAAAGGATCAGGTTTAAAAATACCAGGGTTATGACCTTTCGTTTGTCACAACCTTCCCAAGATCTAATGGACTGAAATGGACTCAAGTTGCACTAACCTGAAGGATCCTGCAAGCACTGCAGTTTGTTTAGCAAACATATGATGTGTAGATGTTTTGTTAAAAGAGGTTTGGTGTGTGATCACAGGAAATATGAACAGGCAGATGAAGCACTTTGATGGCCTCACAGTTTGCGTTAATCCATCTGACAGATTAAAGATGACAAATGATGTTGTTACATAATCCATCCCAGCTGTGACAGCATGCATGCAGCCTTGTTAATGATGTTGTTGTTGTTGTTGCAGCTTTTAATGCATCTGCAGCTGCGTGTGTTTGTGCGTGCGCGCGCCTTTGTATGAGTGTTTGTGTGTATGAAGAGGATAATGATGATGGTCACTTCTCTGCCTGCTCCCACTCACGCACATACACACACCGCCTGTTTCCATGACAACCGGAGGAAAGAAAAATCAGGACTTGACAACTGTGATTGCGCAACAGACTCTTAACACCTCCCGAGAAACACACGCACGCACACACACACACACACACATTGGAGGGCATGGACAACCAGTCGGAGTAACTGTGCAGAGAGGAGCGCGTTTGTTATTGTGTGAGTGTTGGCTTGGATCTGCTTCTACAGAGTGCCTGTTGAATTCATGATGAAGTTGTGGCTTTGTGAGAGGGAGGAGAGGAAAGAAAACAACATGACACGGAAAGAATTAAAGGAGGGATTGACAATAAAGAAAAAACAAATGACAGGGTGTTTAAAAAAAGAAAAAGAGGCCAGCAAAGGAAAGAGGAAAATAATGTGAGAGGGCAGGAAAAGGCAGAAGATGGAAGGAAAGGATGAGAGAGGGCATAAAAGCAAATCAAATGATTAAATTAGGAGAGAAAAAAGGGGAAAGGATAATATGAAGAAGGGAATCACTCAATATGGATGGAAGGATGGTAGAGGAGTAAATAAATGAAAGAATATAACATGATAGGACAATGTTCGGAGTAGAAAAGATAAACGAGAAAAAGAAACAGAGGTCAAAAAAGGAAAGCTAAAGAGCAAAGCAAAGGATAAGATGGGACGGAAAGGGAATGGACAGAAAAAGGAGGACAGGAAAAGACAGGATGCCTTCCTGGTTGCTAATTTCTACTGCAGTCGATGCATCTTTCAGTGCACTCACTCAGGGAAACTCTCTTGCATCTTTCATTACCTTTGCAAGTTTAATAAATCCACATCCATATCTGGAGAGATCCAGTGTCATTCACATACTATAGCCTACGACTTCTTTGAATAAAATGGCAAAATGACAGTTTGGTTTGAGGTTTGTTCAAATGTCCTGATTGTCCTCTGACAGAGTAGAGACACAAACACACTTGGTTCAGGGTCATCTGCAGCTGCACAGGCAGAGCAGGGATTGGGAGAACCAGAAGATGCACTTGTGATGGGTATGAGTTCAGCCTTTCATAAATATTAAATATGGGCATCTATAGGCTGTTGTAAATAATACAGGAGTTACAGTGCAGATTTCTACCTTTAGGTGGGTGATTACCTTCACACAGGAAGCCGATGAGCCCCCAAATGAAGTCGCTGCAGCTGTGGCAGAAGGTGGGTTTGGTCAGGGTGACTTTCCTGAAGCAGTGACCATGTGCGGAGTTCTGGTACTTGGTTCGGGGACCTGGGGAGTGCTGAGCCCTCTTCTTCCCAGCCACAGGGCTTTCGGTCCAGCTGTCCGCGGCGTCAGGGTCCGCCGGTCTGGCCCTACCTGATTCCGCCATGTCCTCCTACACAAGCCTACACAGAAACACAAGGGCGACACTACAGAGTACGTGTGGATTAACTTCCACTGCAGAAAAGCCCAGAGACATCCCACCGGGTCGAGCACAGCTCCAACAGCCCGGGGACAGAGCGCCGTGCTCGGTGTGTTTAATGGAGCTGTCCCCGCCTCAGAAGCGAATTATCCAGTCCAAGAATACAGAGTAGGCAACCAGGTCACGACTTTGTACTCCAAACAAGATTAGTTTTCTAAGGTGACGTCGCTAACCACCAGCGGAGAGTCATCCCACCGGCAAGACCCAGCGGTGCCACCCAGCGGTTCTGCCCGGCAGAGAGGCGCTGAGGTCGGCGTGTCTCCCGGAGCTTACCGCCTCACAGGTTTGCTTAATATCCAAGTCGTTAGATATTAATCGTGTATCCAGCCGTCTTTAAAATATAGTTGATGGTCCTTGAAGGCAGTGAGGCTTTGTTTTCTTTCGAGCTTCGTCTTCTCACGGTGAGGAGACCGTTCACGCCGAGATCAGAGTCCCTCCGCCCGGAGACAGCGGTGCCACCCAGCGGCGCTGCGCGGACGAGAGTGCGCCACGCTCGGCGTGATTCCCGGAGCTTCAAGCTTCGAAGTCCAGATGAATAAATAATGAAATATTGATCCAGTAGGCTAGAGATGGATGCCGAGACAGTCCACAGCTTTATAAAATGGATGAATGGTTTATTTTCAGTCACAATAACAGCCGGTCTGTTAGTCAGCCGTGCAGCATGATCCAGCAGCTCCACGCCCGGGAGAAACACGGCACAATCCGGCTGTGAAATCGTCCAGAACCCGCTTTCAGGTTTGGCTGTAAACCTTATTCAACAAGTGTGAAATCAGACGGAGGGGGTCCGCTTCATTTTGAGGTTTCTTCTTCCTCCTCCGAGGCTGATTCTTCTTCCGCGTCAGTCTCAAACAGTGATTTACTCCTCCTCCCTCCCTCCCATCTCTCCTCCTTTCCTTTCCTTCCTCCCTTTATTCCCCATCCCTGAATTACCCTGTAGCCTTGTAAATAAGTGAATGAATCCCAGCCAATATGGTTTTTTTTCTGTCACCTTTCCTTCCTCACTTTGTTTCTCCTTTGTAGTTCTTTCCTTCCTCTTTGTGTACTTCTCTCCTTCCTTATTTAGACCTATTGTTGTTATTTTTAGTTTTATCTCTTTCTCACACCAAGAGCTGACAAGCATTTTTATGAAAAAGTCAGTGTTTTGATGAAACATTTGTCACATTTGTCACCATGTCATTATTGTGGTTTCATATGAAACTCAGACACACAAAAACAGATAGCCTACACACAAACTATAACCTTAAAAATAAACTATAACCCTCACAATTAAATCAACACACAGACCCTATTCAATTATACAATCATTTAAATTTATTTTGAACAATGATTATATACAATATACTGTAATAGTATCGCATAATGATAGCCTATAGATTGTGGATGCCAGTGCTCAAGTTTAGTTGATTTTTGATCTGTCCTTCAGGACCTCAATGGTTGCAACATGAGCCTATTCAAATTAAGAGTAAACCTCTGATATAGCAGATTTAATTCATTTGAACATTCATGTCAAGAGGAATGAAACAAACTTTGCCTTTTATGGACACTCACAACTGCAAAGGTTTTACACTATTTTTTTTATATAAAAGTCTGCAGTATTATTTGTGTAATAGTCTGCACATTTTTGTCAGCATTTTCTAAATACTATTCACATTTTATTGCCAACTGTGCATTGTTGTTTTTTTTCTTTATTCTTAATTTGCTTATTGTAGCCATTGAAATCTCAAGGACCCAAAGATTCCTTACATCCTGTTTGGTAAATAATCTAATTCATATTTTCTCCATTTTTGCAACGTTCAAGGGTTATCGAAAGTTGTTTGGCTCAGAAAAAAATAAAAATAAAATTGTGACCATGTTTTATCATCATTGTGTGTGCATATGTGTAACTCCAGTTCATTATTGCATGCACCAGCAAATGTATGTAAGCTGGCCCTGTGCAATAGGTTATGTGCATACACATCTTTGCAAAGTCTGTGCAATAGGACGATGTGCAATAACACCAGCACTTTAGCACTTTGCCTCCTGTCTCTTTACGCACTTTAACTCTGATAATTACTTTATCCCTGGTTTGTTTTGAACAAAATCACATAGACAGTGTGTGTCTTTGTGAAGTGCTGTACAGTTTGTTGTTTGGTTTTGTTTGTTGTTGAGCGATGTGTTTATGAGAGTCTATGTACATCTTGTGTGTATGTGTGTATGTGTGTGTGTGTGTGTGTGTGTACCAATAAAATGCCAGCCGATTATGACGGAAGATCGCCTGTGGCCATATTGACATGTTTATGTT
Source organism: Symphodus melops (assembly GCF_947650265.1). NCBI lineage: Eukaryota > Metazoa > Chordata > Actinopteri > Labriformes > Labridae > Symphodus > Symphodus melops. The sequence continues at coordinate 7,012,809 of NC_136699.1, read as the reverse complement.
CATTAATATGTACTGTTCTTATGTAAAATGAGCATGTACAACATATATCCTACATGAACAAATATTGTTTTTGTTTGTCACAGCACAGAGTTGTACCTATTGTTCATGAACACTAGATGTCAGTGTGGGACAGTGAAGCGCTCTCCACAACAACAGAGGGAACTCCAAAACAGAGATATTTTCCAAGAATGTGGTATATCCTCAGATTAGAGTTGGAAAAGAGATTTTAAAAACAAACACAAATTTAACAGATATTACTACAATGCAGTTTTCCTGTTCATATAAAATGTCCCTTTCTCCATTTTTAAAGCATTTTTATCCACGTTTAAATGTTACTGTTCAGCAACTGGCAGGCTGCAGAGAACTTTCAACTGCTTGCATCAAAGACGTTGTCTGGATTTTTAGCTCTTAGACATCTTTTCTGTTGTCAAAATTGCACTTCAAACAGTTGTAATAAATATCTCAAAAGGACATTTGGGTTGGCATTTTATCAAATAATGTTTAAGTCAACAGTGGTTTAGGTTATATGCTATGGTGAAAACATTAATGAACGCAACAAACCTTAAAGAAATGCATTCAAGAAACAAGTTTCAAATCATATTTGATCCATTTTTTTTAGAGATCATAGATTAGAGACAAATGGCATTGGTTCAATTTAATATGGATATTTTTGATTGGGCAAACATAATATTGATTTAGGGTCAACTCACATTGGGTCACTGTAATATATGTTTGATAAACTGAATTAACTGTGATGAAAGTTTTAAAATACGATTGGAAAAATATGAATATTTCATGCTGAGATTTTGTACAAAGTAAAAATATGTTGAAGTAATGAGTCTTTTTTTTGCCTGTGTTTTTGACAGTTGTGGGACCTTCTTTGGGGTCCTGACCCACATTTTGGAAAACAATATGTTAATCACTGAGTTATATTAATGTTACAAAAAGGTGCAATAAAGACTGGAGGATGGTAACAACCAGATTCTTATTTTTTTCTCTCTCATCTCAAATCAAAAACATTAACATTGATTTTCATAAAGCGTCCTGTCACTCAGTTTAAAGTTTTGAATTCTTTCAAATGAAACTCTGCCTGTGCTGAAGTATATTCTGATCCTGATTTCAAGGTTTTTTTTAATTCAGCTTTCAGTTTTAACCATTCTTTAATAGGTCACAATCTCACAATCTCTCAGTTGTTGCTAAATTGGCATCCTGACCAACAGATGGCGCTGCTGACTGTGTAATAAAGGACTGGGTTCTCTGTAAAACAGCCAAACATGAATAAAACTTTGACCTTTGCTTTGAAAAGGTCTCAGCTGGTTTAGTTCTGTCTGAATTAAAAAGAAAAAAAACCCTCAAGCTTTAAACACAACAATTGACACTTATGATAACAATCTGAAACTGCCAGTGATAAAAATAAAATCAAAATAAACTTTTGAAGAACACACTTTGAGCCATTAAGGGCTAGGTTGAAGACATTTCAGCCTGCTTCACTGCAGGCTAGGGAAATCTACAACTACTTGTACCTGTCTGAAATTATGACACTGAAATACGCTCTGTAGCTACAAATACTGCTTCTCAGCATTCAGAGAAAGGATAACAGTAAAAAGAAAGTGAGTGTTTGAGTGTGGGATTTCTGGGGCTTCTGCAGCCAGCCTCGAGTGGACGCTCAAGGAGCTGCAGTTTTTTTGGCTTCATTTTTCAACACTGAAGGTTGCCACTTGTTTCTAATCCAGCTGTCAAGGTTGCTATTTGACAGGGGAAGGAACAGCTGGTGACACAAACGGGGAAATCTTTCTTAACCAGACATCTCATGCATAGCCTGCATCTACAAAAAAAAAAAAAAAAAACCCTCGGTATATTCAGTAATTAAATAAGTATGTATTTATCTGCCTCCTCTTCCACTCTCCCTGGGTCTCTCTACCTGTGTTTGTCTCCTCCCCCTCCCTCTCTCTCCCCCTCTTACTCTCCCTTTCCCTCTCACTCCCTCTCTCATTCCTCAGTCTCGCTGCTGCTGCTCAGACGGCAACAGCTCCGCCCGCCTTACCGTATCTCACTATCTCTCTGTCTCCGTCTACCTGTCTCTCTCTTTATCTCTCTCTTATCACTCTACCTGCCTCCCCCTTCCCTCCCTCCATCCCTCCCTCCGTCTGTCCCTCTCCTCCCCCTCTCGGTACGGACATGCTCCCGGGGCTCCGGAGATGAGGCTCCGAAATGTCTCCTTCCTGACGGTCTTGTTGTTCGGACTGTGCGGGCTGGTCTCCCTGTCCTGGTACACAGCCTTCAGCAGCTCCAGAGGTAAGACCCGGACCCGGTGTGAGTGTGTGTGTTTGTGTCACGGCTCCGCACGCCGCGGGCTGCAGAGGAGTGTCTGTTTGGTTGCAGCTCGGCTTTTGTGTTTTTGGATGTTGCAGAGAAAAGAACCTGATGGTGTTGATGTGAAGAAAGACTGCAGATTAAAGGGTCTGGAGGTAAAGAGGGGCGGCTCGATTTGGGGTTGGTTACATGCCAGATGAGAGGGTCCACATGCAGGAGAGTGAAGGGGTAAAAAGAGGAGGGCCTTGGTGATTTTGTTGCAGCTCGACTTTGTCTTCCAAGAAAAAAAAAAGCACATGATGCTGATGATGAGAGGAGACCTCCGGCTGGAGGCTAGAGATGGGTGCGATTGTTTTGTCATACAGTTCAGCTGAAAGGAGAGGGAGTGAAGGGATTGGGGAAGGGAGAAGGGGGGTTCGGTTGATTTTGTTGCAGAGACAACACAGGTGCTTGAGCATGAGGAAGGGAGCTCCAGCAGTGAGGTAATGAAGGGAGCGCTTGATTTGTGATGCATCACATCCCATCCCAGTGTCCAGTTTGAAGGGGTAGATAAGTGGGTGGTGGGGGGGGATGTTTGTTTTGATTGTAGCTTAACCTGTGCAGGTAAGAAGGTTCTGAGGTTAATAAAGGGGATGCTTGGTTTGTGATTCATCACATGCCAGCTGAAAAGAGAGTTATAGACTGAGGAGAGAGAAGGTGTAATAAAAGCAAAACTAGAATGTGAAACAAAATAATGCATTATGAGGTTCAACTCCTGAGACCAAGAAGGGAGCGCTTGATTTGTGATGCCCCATATAGGAGATAAGTAGTTGCTGCCTGGAAGGAACACTGGGGTTACTTTGATTTTGTTGCATCAATGCTTTGCTGGAAAACATGTTTGATTTGAGGGAAAGTTCAATTCTTGAGGTAGGCTTGTTAAAGAAAACACAAGGTGATGAGGAGGGAAGCTCCAACGGCGTGGCAATGAAGGCAGCGCTTGAAATGAGATGCCTCACATCCCTTCAGTGTCCAGGCTGAAATGGCAGATGGAGCGGGGCAAGAGAGGATGGCTATGTTTGCTTTGATTGTAGAGAGGTGAATCAAGGGAGCGCTTGGTTGGTGATCACATTTGTCATCCCATGCTAGTTTGAAGGAGTGGTGGAGATGGAGGCAGAGATGATTGGAGTTGGAAAATAAAGCAAAGCTGTATTGTCAAACAAAAGATGCAAGATAAGCTTCGACACCTGAGGCCAAAAATGGAGCACTCGATTTCTTAAGCAACACAGGACATAAATAATTGCTGAAGGGAATGGAGGGGGATTTTGATTTTGTTCCAGCAATGACTTGTAAAAGAAATAGTAATTGCTGGGAACCTAACTTCATGAGCTATTCATAGGAGGAGGATTTTGTTGCAGAGAAAACACAAGATTCACGTGCATGAGGGGGGCAAGCGTGATTTGCGGTGGATTTGAGAGACCTTATAGACCTGGTCAGAGAGGAGGGATAATTTGGCTTAGTCGCTGCCTCATCATTGTCCTTCGATGAAAATGCTGCAGAAAAAAAGAAAAGGATGGTATTCATTTGAATAGAGGCTCCCCTTCATGAGCGCTTATAATGCAAGCTGAGGAGAGAGGGTTCAAGTTGAAGTGGCAGAATGTGCGTTCTTTTTGATCGAGTTGCAGAAAAAAACCTGGCTGTGCGGGTGAAGTATTCAGTATGCTCTAACGTTATAAAGGAAGCGCTTGATTTGTGATGCAACACATGGGCTAAGAGAAAAGGGTTGGTTTGATCGATTGATTCAGTCACTGTGGTTCAGGTGCATTGAAAGTTTAACCCCTTAGGTATGGTTTGGTTTGTGATGCAGCACAGCTTAAGGAAGGGGCTCTTTCACTTTTTTTTTTTTTTTCCCTTTTCTGGGAAACTGAGTGTTGTAATTGCCAAGGAAATCTTGCATCATGAGTTTTGTGGTTCACCTCCCCTGTACAGAGGGGTGATATTGGAAAGGACATGGAAGAAGTGTTTTTTGTTGACGAAAAAGACAGTAGCAGCTTGGGCACATGAAGAGATCTGTAGCTGTGAGCTAACAATAGGAGCGCTCAATTTGTGCTGCTCTATGTGCCATCGAAGAGGCGGTTGTTTTGATTTTCATTCAATTCACATATTACAGAAAAGAACGAGGTGCTTGTGCATGAGAAGCTTTAACTCCTAAGGGAATTATGGGAGTGCTTGATTTGTGATGCACCACCACAGATAGATAATTGGAGAAGTGATTTTATTGCAGTCTCATTCTGTTGAGAAAGTGTTAGTCATCTCGAGAAAAAAGAAGAAGTAAGAGGTGTTTTTATGTGTGATGCATCATACTGAGGGGCTCTATGGATAAAATGGGGAAGGGGATGAGATTTGGTCATTTAAAAAAAAAAAAATGTTCAGGTGCATTTTTTCATATAAGCAGAGGCTCCACATGCCAAAGAAGGAGACTTTAGGCTAGTTTGATTTTGTTGCATAAAAAACTGTGCAGGGAACGTGCTGACATGATAAAGGGAGCACTTCTGGTGGTTGGTTTGTGACGATCTGCTTGCCAGCTTGTTATATTAAAGGGAGTAAGGGAGAGGCAGCAGGGTGCATGGTTTTTGTTGCAGACTCACCTGGGGCTTTTTTTGCATGAAGAAGGAAGCTCCAGGTCATGAGGAAATACAGGAGGGCTTGGTTTGTGCATGAAGCATGAAATCTTTTTGCATCAAGTAATTATGTTTTTGCATGAATGTCAGATCGACTATTGTGGGGATAGCGGGGACAGCAGCTCCAGGCGGGATAGAGAGAGCGCTTGATTATTATTATAACAGAAGATAACAGAAGGGGCATCTTGGATTGTTTTGCTGTTGCAGTTTGTTGAAGAAGAACACAAAGATGTTTGGATTGAAACCGAGTTGTAAATCGCTGTGAAAGTAAAGGGAGCGTTTGATTTGTGATGCATAACATGCCAGAGGAGAGGGCTGTTGATAAAAGAGGGGTGGAAGGATGAAAGGGGAAGAATGGGTTTTATGGGTATTAAGGGTTCCAGTCCTCCGATATTAAAGAGGAGAGAATGGAAGTGCTTGATTTATTTAATTCAGAGCCAGTGGGAGGAAGGATGGAGAGGAAATAGTTTTGTTTAGATTTGTTTTTATTTCTCGGAAAGTCTTGTGTGTGTGTTTGGACTCCGAATGAGGTGGAGCAGCTCTTGAGCAAAAGGGTGTGCTTCATTCACGATCCATGTCAGGCCTGAAGAGGGAGGAAAAAAGTTGATGGTTTTGAGTTTATGTTTCGTTGAGGCGTGTTAACCTCTACAACATAAACTGCTCATTTTAAGACCTTAACTCAGATGTTATCTGCAGGCTTCACTTTCAGCGGCCTCAGGAGAATAAGGGAGCTCTTGATTTATGGGGCACTACAGGCCTGATGTGGAAGCGGTTTGTTTTGTGTGTGTTTGATTGTTGTTGTTTTGTTGTGTGCTTGTGACGTTTGGATGCAATAAAATCAAGTGTGTTTGCACAAAGCAGCACTGCAGGCTTATCTGTTAGCTCCAGATAAAAGGAGAGCTCTTGGCTTGAGAAAGCTTTACAGCCGGGCAGAGACGTTATAACAGAATGGAGAAGTCGTGTTTTCTAACTTTTGTTAGGTCCTTGTTGAGCAGAGCTATGCAGCTATTTGAAGACGTCACACTGTGATTTGTCACACAGTAGGGGAGCGGGGTGCAGCTGTTGTGCAGCAGATGTTATGGAGCTTCAGTCTGCTGTGTTTGGTGTGTTTTGGCGGGCAGGTGGTGACAAGGCGGCTCCTGAGGAAGGGGAGTGTTTGGTTTGTGACATGACTTTTCCTGGGTGGGTGGTGCTCAATACTTTGACATGGTCAGTGTTAAATCTCCGTTTATCAACACTACATGCTTTTGCTTGTTAGTGTATTATGAAAAAGACAGACCTTAAGTGACATTCTGCTGAGCTTTTTTTTTTAAGTTTAGTTTAAAGAAAGTGTTTGCTAAAAGCGTCCGATTCTGAAGTTAAGAGGCTCAGCATCTTTTAAAGGGGAGCGCTTAGTATAAACAGCAGTACACACCAGTGGGTAGGAGTTCAGGTGCAGTCAATCTGAGAACAGTTTTTAGTTTTTTTATCTTCATTTTCTGAACTTGTGGAACTGAGAAAATCTGGCCTCAAGATATGTTTCCATCATTGGGGGGCATGCCAGATGTAAACCAATAAGCAGTGATTTTGTGAATTTAGCACATCCATAGTGAAGGGGGTGCTTGTTTTGTGAGACATTACATACTAGGTGCGAGGGGTGGTGTTCAGGTTTTGTTGCAGTGTGAAAATGTTTGCATAAAGTTCAGCTGAGAAATCGGAATCTGAAGGTTTAGATGATCAGTTTCTTGAGACGGGAGGTGCTTAATGTAAAAAGTAGTGCACACCAGTGGGAAAAAATGTTTAGTTTGATGGACATGTTTTCTCAACCTTATCAAAGACTGTGACCTTTCAAGCTGTCTTTAGCTAAACTCCCTTCCAGCACAACAAATGCCATATGGATTGTTATTGCCCTTTGCGTTGTTTTTCTTTTGAATAAATGATTTCTTATGCTTCAGTTGAATGCAGCCCTTCCCCAGTGTAAAGGGGGTGCTTCATTTGTGGCACATCTCACACTGAAAACAGATGAGGCGTTCTACATGTTTTGTTGCAGTATGGAAAAGTTTTAGCTTTCATAAGAGTTTGCAGATTTGTAGACTCAGCAGTCCTGTAAGGGAAGTGTTTGATTTGAAACAGAGTGCACACCTGTGGGGTGGAGTGCTTCATATAGAACAAATAACCCCGTTCTCTTTATGGACTTAATTGTTCCGTTAATGTGTAAAACGTTTCCTGCCTTCGATCCTCTTGTCTCCGATTCATGGAGAAAATATTACGTTGGTTCTGCTGATAATCATCTATTGATCTGATTATCATCTGCTGTGTGACTCATATACAGATATTTCAATCTGACAAACACCTGACCAGAAACTCATTAAGGCTGCAAACTGATTCAGAGTCTGCCTCTCTTCAATGGCTTCCTGTTACTTATTGGATTGGATTAATGATATTGCCTGAAAGCTTTTTTTTAAATTCCTGGACGTTTGACTCAATAATAGAGCTTTCTTTCTTTTTCTTTTGGTCTACTTTAGTTATGTTATGACGTAGCTTATTATTGATTGTAGAGCACGTACGCTTCATCTCTACCTCTTGATCATGACAGATAGATAATTTGCTGTAATGCCGCATTCATGTGCAGAAGAACTCCATTTATGAGGAGGCAGCTTCATTGCACATCATTTCCTGCTGATACATCTGTAACTGTTAGCCTGTTGGCAAATATCCTTCAATCTACTTTAATTTCATAATTGTGTTTGCTTTTTCTTTTTTTTTTTTTAACTTTCATCACTTCCTTTCTTTAAAAAAAAAAAAATCCACAGACAATCAGTCAGTCTCTGTTAGCACAATGTAGATCTGGATTAATCCAAAGCGTCAAAGTAAAACAGGCCGAAAATCTCAAAAGTGATGGATATTTGTTCTGACTGTCTGAGTTCATAAGAAGAGTGTTATCCCTGCTGACTTTTATGAGAGCTGTTGGAGATATTGGGCGGTTGAATGAATTGTCTGTTAAAACAAACATTTCCAGCTGTTAAAGAATAAAACTTAATCTCCCTCACAGCTGCTCCGATAACTCAAGGATTCCTTCATTTACAAACTTCTGAGTGTGATGTCAGCCAGGAGAGAATCAAGCCGCTTTCCTGCAAACTGTGGGTTATTTTTATTTTCCGAGACGACTGATGTCATGGCTATA
>NC_136699.1:6742176-6999676 GCF_947650265.1 Symphodus melops | reverse complement strand
GAATATTTGATGTGGGCTCTGTGAGGTCGGGTTGCACTCTGCAGACACGGAAGCCATTTGAAGGACTCTGTCGTTGCAGCTTCAGAGAGTGTTCTGCCTCTCGTGTGTGGGAAGATACTTGTAAGAGAACAATTTGAAATTCATTTACACACATTTTATTTTAGTGATTCATTGATTGACTTTATTAAGACGTAAGAAGTGTTGCTATCCTCCCTAAACACTAAGGATCCACAAACACTCCAAATAGGCAGAGTAAAATCAGGCAGGTTGTTTTTAAGTCCGGTCCGGTTCACTGAAGGTCCGATCTAACAGGTTGTCCGTTCATCCACAAAGCTGATAATAAAAGAGGAAAGTGCAATATTAATGAATAACATGGACCTATGAAAACGACCTAAGGTCTCGACAGAGTGTCAGTCAGAGAGTTCAAACAGCACTTTCTGTATGTGGGTGTGTGTGTGTTCCTGAACTACAGATTACCCCTTCACACACTTTCTCTCTGTAGTAACAGGGTTGATGAGTGTTTGGTTTAAGCCAAAGTGCTGACAATGTACACTGTGATACGTCAGTGTGTGTGTGGGTGGGTGTGTGTGTGTATTTGTGGGCACTGAGGTATCAGGAGGACAACATGTGACCCAGTGCCTGGAGCATGTGACTGTGTGTGTGTGTGTGTGTGTGTCTGTGTGTGTGTGTGTGTGTGATTTGATGTCTTTGGACATGATGTTAGACCTCTTGTTCTGCTGCTTTCTGGATTCTTGTTCTTAGTTTTCGTGCAGCTGTTTGCTGCGCAGATGATCACAGAGAGGATGTCTGAACATGATTATGTAATCATCCAATAAATTCACACTATTCCCAGTCACTGATCACTGAAGTCATTTATCAAGTAAAGAAACATTAGCTATGTTCAGGTTTTAAAAAGCAATTTGAGGCCTCAGTATTGCAGCGTCATCATTTTTTTTATGTCTTGAGAGGATCTTCAGGAGATTAAACTAGAATAAATCATCATCTACATACATTCTTAATGGTTCTGACTGCAGCGTCCTTCTCACGCCATGACCTGCCACCTGAAGCAACCCTGAATGTTTCTATTGGCTCACGCTGCCTACGCAGAAATAGGCAGGTGTTTGTTGGAATAAATTCTGGCGGAAGCCAGACCAACAAAAAAAAATATGTTCACACATTCATGTCACACTGAAAATGCAAGGACATGTTTAGAAAAACAGCAATACAGATTTTAAGCACTGAGAAGAATTTCACTTTTAGAAATAAATCTGAGAGAGAAAGAACTGACGAACAGAAAGAGGAGTTGACAGGGAGTCTCTGTACTGCACCAGATCTCCTTCCTCACACAGTGAGAACCATCTGTCCACCAGAACTGTGTGTGTGTGTGTGTGTGTGTGTGTGTGTGTGTGTGTTTGTGTGTATGATCTCTGCCTTTTCATTTACTACAAAAGCGTAATGGCAATGTCCAGGCTGTGTGTGTGTGTGTGTGTGTGTGTGTGTGTGTGTGTGTGTGTGTGTGTGTGTGTGTGTGTGTGTGTGTGTGTGTGTGTGTGTGTGTGTGTGTGTGTGTGTGTGTGTGTGTGTGTGTGTGTGTGTGTGTGTGTGTGTGTGTGTGTGTGTGTGTGTGTGTGTCACTTTCAGTGGATTACTGAAATCTCTCTAAGTTTCAGGTGTCTCTCTGTTTCCTCTCAGACGACCATCTGCCTCCACGCTGTGTGTGTGTGTTTATTTGCAGAGATGTGTGTGTTCATGCTGCAGGATTGCGTCTATCATCCAGAGGATGTTTGTTGACGATTTAAAGCAGATTATTGATCATTAGCAGAAACACTGAAGTAAAAACAGCAATATGTTCAATATCAGCAATATCTTTTCTTTCTTTTTTTCTTTCCATCTATTGATGTCATTTACCTAAACTAACCACACATCAGAGGTGGGAGAAAAGGAAATGAGTCGTAAAGTAAAGTTTGGAGCCCACAGGATGTTTCACATACAGTAGATGTTGGCAGGCAGGGTTAGTCTTTGAAAGTTTGGTCTCCTGGTCTCTTTTTTCTAATCAATCAAGTATCTTTTTTTGTAAAGCACCAGTTCATGACAAACGTTATCTGCAGACACATTGGTAACATTTGTGCATCACCAGCTACAACTACAACAGGCCGTAGGGAGGTCGGAGAAGCTGCAGACAGAAACTGCCTGTTGTGGGCAGGGTTGAAAAAGAGGGGTATAGCATGATCAAGTGCAGGATCAGAGTGGATTAGCAGAAAACTTCACAGACTGATCACTTTAAATCGGACCAGATTGGCCCTGCTGTTTGTACCGAGATCATTCATTGTCTCATGTTGTGTTTTTTTTTTTTTTTGCTCACTGTCTCCAAGAATCACTCATGTCCTTTCTGCACATGAACTCACTGTAACCATGGGTCAGACTGATAAAACGACTGATACTGAGTTTCTGGGTCTGTGAGTAAATATTGAAGCTGCCATATTTGGTCTGTGAGATAAGAACGTTAATGTGACAGAGTTCAGTCCAAGACCATGAGAAAAATGTAAAACCTCAAGATAGGGCTGGTAAGGAAATGTTTTCGGTTTGTTTTAGACCAGATATATTTATATTTTATAAATCCCTGAGGTGAAACGTATTGCTGCAAACACACACACACACACACACACATGCACAAATATACACATGCACAAACGTACACATGCACAAAATGCAATTAATGACGGGACAAAAAGCAATAAAACAGGGAGAAACAATAAAGAGAAAATAACTAAGATAATAAAATGTGCAATATTATAGCCATGCATTTATGGAGTACTATGCAAACTGTCTGGCAGATTAATCTGTATTTATCACGTTAGAAGTTGCTGTGCATAAATAATGATCAGGATCACTTGTTCAGTCCTGCAGCAGCAGCTCTGTGAAGAGAGACAATACAACAGCTTCACAGATATAAATGTAACTGAAGAAACGTTTTAATCCCTCCAAACACATCGCTCCCTTGATTTTCTTTCAGAAAATGCGCAGATGCTTTAGGTAGGCATCATGGAAATTGATGAACAGGAGATCATGTTGATATTTAGCTCAGTGCCCACCAACTTAGTTTCTTCTCACAGGCGCTTACACTTAATGTTAACTTCTGCTTCCATGACCGTTTGATGTTTTTAAATTGCTCTGTGTGTTTAATATTTTTTCTGGATATCTCACCAAGAAAACATGAAAACAATGTGAAGGAATCCTGTACTGGCATCGGCAGAAGCTTTAGACCTGATATTTTACCTTGAAAATGAGCCAAATGGGTTTCTCCTCTGCTGTTGTAATTGACAAAGCTGAGATCAGAACTTCTTCATTCCCTCTTGGTCGATGAGGGAGACGGGAAAATGAAAAACGCAGTGGTGTTCCAAAAGTTAAACTTTTTAAACTGAGTACTGAAAACAGCTGACTCAGAAGGCGTTTTTGGGCTCAGTACACTAAGTGCAGAAGACACTAAACACTTTTGAATTGGATTTCAAAATAGTCGCTGCAGGGGTAAAAAATTGCCTTAATGGGCACAGGCCCTTTGAGGCAGCGGTGGAAGAAAACCGACAACTCCTGTGCTCTGTGAGGCAAAACTTCTGTTTCTGTCAATGTAGTCTGGTTGTCCGAATACCAATTATTATTTTTTTAAAGAGTTTTCAGGCACCTTCTTTCTCCTTCTGTCCTTGTGTCTAGTTTCCATGGCAGCTTGTAAGGACAAAGGGGTGGGGCTACAGTTATTATTACTTACATGATGTCATCCCAAAAGTGGGGTGGGGGTCTGTGTGTGTGTGTGTGTGTGTGTGTGTGTGTGTGTGTTGGGGGGGGGGGGGGGGGGCGGGGCGGGGCGGGGCATCCTGAGCTGGTGGAGACCGGGCCGTGAGAAATGTGTGGGACAAATATCTTCTGCTGGTACGTGACGGTCATAATGCTGCTGCACTCACTCTATTTTTAGACCACATAGACCCTAAAGGACTGTGTGAATGTCACACACGCACATGCACACACACACACACACACACACACACACACACACACACACACGCACAACCTCGTTAAATGTTGGCTGTCTTTCAGCCTTTAGGTCAAACTACTAAACTGTTTCTGTTTCTTTAAGAAGCTGAAGTGCTGGAGGTTAAGTCAGGCCAGGGTCTGAGGAAAGCTGTTTAAAGACCTTTATTACTTAAAATAACAAGTAACATCACACATCTAGAGACACTTTGTTGAAATCCGTTGCAGTGTATTTGTCTTTTAACGTCCTTTATTCTAATTGTACAGTGCTTACAAACTTTAATCAAACCAACTTTGTAACACTGCAGTAAAGTCAGGATGTTGTAGCTGCAGCAGGACTGCTCCTGTAATTATCTGAGGAAAGAAAATTCCTCCTTACAGGATGTCTGTAATTTAGAGTTGCACTTTTTAGTTTCTCTGGAAGTCTGACAGCCGGCGGCTCAGGTGTGAAGTCTCACAGGTGGAAACAGAAAAGTTTCAAATCAGTCAGCGAAGGCAGAAAAAAGGAGAGGAAACTCCAAAAGGGGGCAACGGAGAATTTAATGATTTCAAACTTTTTGTTTTGGCAGGTGAAATTTTTACCCCAACTGGATGTAGCCAGTTTAGATACAGCATACTGAGACCCAGTCGTCTCCCCCCCCCCTCCTCACCCCTTCTCTTCCTCTTCTCCACCCGTCTGGGAGGCGGAGGTGAGCGGAGTCAGGTAGCAGCTTGTGAATGAGAGGGTTTGTGGAAAAAGACTCCGACACAAAGAGGGCATTTAGAGAGCGAGGGGCCACATCTGGAGGGAAACTGAAATACCAACCAATTAACCACAACACCTTATCCTCAGTGTGTGTGTGTGTGTGTGTGTGTGTGTGTGTGTGTGTGTGTGTGTGTGTGTGTGTGTGTGTGTGTGTGTGTGTGTGTGTGTGTGTGTGTGTGTGTGTGTGTGTGTGTGTGTGTGTGTGTGTGTGTGTGTGTGTGTGTGTGTGTGTGTGTGTGTGTGTGTGTGTGTGTGTGTGTGTGTGTGTGTGCGTGCGTGCGTGCGTGCGTGCGTGCGTGCGTGCGTGCGTGCGTGCGCAGAATCATCAAGTTTCACCGCTTGTGACTTTAAATGTAATTTAATTTGTGTTCTACCTGTTTCTGGTTTTTAACTCCAACAACAGAGTGTATTGGTCTTTTCTGACAACTTAAAACTTTTTTGATCTAAGAAATGTTATTTCGAAGGCCGGCATTGGGGAGAATTATTATTTTATTATCTGTAGAATGTTTTTAATCTGACTTTAGGTCACTCTTGGGTTGTTTTTGATCACATTGTTTTTACAGGCGTAGTTCTTTTTGGTGTTTCATTCAGACAAGGTCAACACTCTTGGGTGTTGTGACTTGGACTTGTTACATTTTCGTTTGTGTTTTGATTGGGTGGATTTTTACGTTCAACGTTCAAGCTCTTCCTTGGTTTGTGTTTGAGTCTGACTTAAGTCTGAATTAATCTTTTTTGTGTATCATGTTAAGCCAAGACATTTTACAGAGACCCAACATTAATCCACCTCATGTGAACACACCATGAATGTTGTTTATTTTTAAATAGACCTGTCTCGTGACCATGGATTTTTTTTTTAATTCTAACTTGTCCAAGGTCTCGTTTGTAGTTAAGTGGGACTGTTTTGGGCATTTTTACTTGGACTTTGTTCATTCTCATGGTTATTGTGATTTACTGGTAAACTTGTGTAGCCTGGTGGCATCCTCAACTTGAACTTTTGTGGTTCACATTTGCAACATTCAGTTGCAAATGTGATGAAAAAGTTGTCCTGCTCTGTGTAGTTTGCTCTTGTTTTGTGTCTGAATGTGGAGAGAAACGATCTACACCTTTACTCTGCACTCGCATGCTGGCGGAGCTCGGCGCTGCCCACATCACCGGTGCACAGAGACGCTGTTTGATCTCAAGTGCATGTTAGCGGAGAATGTAGCCCTCGTGAGTGTTTTGTGAAGTAGTTGATGTCTTTTGAACTCTTTAGCATATCTTCAGCCAGTGCTTTACTTTTTGTGAATCAAACCCTGAAAGTTTTCTCATTCCCGATGGTATTTTGAGTCAGATTTAAGTCATGTAGGTTTAGGTGTTTAAACTTGAACTTGTCGTGTTTTCTCTTGGACTTTGTCTTGATTTATTTGTAGTTTTTAACTTGATTTGTTTCATTCTCTTCGGGCAGGACAGTTAACCCTAAGTTGGTCCCAGCGGTATAAAAGTGCTCTGAATAGTCAAAAGACTAGAAAAGTGCAATACAAGCTCAAGTCCATTTACCATTTTTTTACACACACACACACACACACACACACACACACACAGGAGGTGTACTGTAACGTCCTGGGTCACACACACCCCCAAGGAAGAAGCTGATTGGCTGACAGAGATAAGAACTTTCGTTACCACGTCAACGCTCAAGTGCTCTGTCCGTCAAGCGTCTGTTCCCACGGTAACAAAAGCTCCTGTTTCCCCCCTCTGGACCCCCACACCCCTAAACCCTCCACATACATACACACACACACACACACACTCCGCCCCCACCCCTGCAGAAACTAGTCTGTCTGGAACAAGATTAGAAGAAGGGTAGTTTAAGGACCTCAGGAATTTTCTGTGTCATGTCGCTGAGAGTCCTCACACGTGTTTTATTTTGCGGTCAGTGTGAATGTTTTCATTGTTAGAGCAGGAAAAGCAAACTGATCAAAACACACACACACACACACACACACACACTGGTTGTGTTTCTGTCTGAATATGGAGCTCATTTAAGAAACGTCTGCTGGCAGAAGTTGCTCTTGCAAGAAATAAATGCCTCTGAGACTTTACACGCTGACGAATTTCCACTCCGCTTTGTTCATGACAGTCCTGAAGTCTGTAGTGTAACTCTGATTTTTCTGTTACAAACAAGACAACAACACTGAACTCCACCTCACAGCTGGATGCTTTCTAACAAACTTCACATTTCACTGAGGCTTCATCACAAAATCGACGTTGGCTCCGCTCCGCTGACAGTCGAGATTACACTCACGCTGACTGACAGACGACTCAGATTACATAACTGCTGTCATTTCTCTTTTTAGCCAATCTTCCGAAGTGCCTGGTTGCAGTTACCAAATGTAGATTCTAATTTATAAAAATAATTGTGATTGGTGAGATCCTAATGGTTGAGATAGTTGTAATATGAAAGAGTTCACTGTCATGCTGTGACTTGTAGTAGTATCGACCATCCAGGGGTTTGTGGTTTTGTGGGTTTGTGACCCAATATTGGACGATTTCTCGTTTTAATTATTGAAAATTGCTGGCAAACTCATGTGAACTGTCTTAATGGCACAAAAACATTGGCCAGGGGGATCAGTACCAAAACACTGCCAACATATTTGTGCGATTTTAAAACAGTGCTCTGTGTCTTTTTCTCGCTGCAGCTTTTGATTAAAAATATGATGGAGGATCTGAAGTTGTAGTGAAAGTTTTGGTACCTTTCTATACTTTTGTTCATTCAAAGACTTGATTTTATAGTTTTAAAGTACATAGTATCGAAAAGTATCGATTGAAGTAACACCAATTTGGACCTCGCTCCCTCACTAACTGGCTCACTCTGCTCGAGGGTATGGAGGGACACACTGCTGCCTTGTGTCAAGAGAAGTGATACTTGAGCTGAATTAGTGTTTGTGTGAGAACAGACCGCTCAGTGTATAGTCCACTCAGGGAGCCTGAGGGCCACACACACACACACACACACACACACACACACACACACTCTCTCTCTTTACTTCGTGAGATTCAAGGAAGAGCAGCTCAGTGAATTTCCAGTCATCAAAAATCAATGAAATCTCTGTTGGTCTGCAAACATTTCCAGTGAAATGACTCTGTGAACATTACCTACTGTATGGAGGCCCAGAGCGCTCAATGTTATATGACGTTCACAAAATATAGTAAAGGTAATATGGAACAATGTGGTTAAGAAATAAAACTTGCTTGTTCATCCTGTCTGTTCACGTCGAGAAAATATTTATCAGGACGATCAATGAGGAAGTTTTAGCGGATGCTTAACGTCTGCAGTTTTTATTGATAGTCGAGCCGAACTGTTGTTCTGAGCCTTTTACCTTGCATTATTCACCTACAGTGTCACACTGTGATGAAATGTTTGTTTTCGTAAAATGATATTCTTGCATTTCGTTGGATGTTTTTGTGCTTAGTGTGATGTTTTATGTTTCAATCAACATTTTGGGATTTGTAAAGTGTTTCTGTTTCTGATGAAATATTGTCACATTACTTAACATCTTTAAAACAAGTCTTGAGCTCTGTAACCTGACAGACGAACAAAACAAACAATATTCACTCAGTGTGTCTTGATCCTTGTGTTACCATTTCAACAACTAAATGATTGTCATGTTTGAAATCGCTGATGAGTTTTAGCGTCGCAGCGAAAAACTAATTAGTGTTCTGGATGGTAAAGCTAATACTCCAGTAATTAGGCTGGCCCCAGTAATGAGTAACATGCATTAAAGAGATCTGATGCTGACATTATAATTCATACAGTAATTGGATGGTGTGTTTTTAATTTGAACATGTTGAGTAATTTGTGAATATGTGAGTTGGACTGTTGGTCTGTGTGCATGTAACGTGTGTGTGTGTGTGTGTGTGTGTGTGTGTGTGTGTGTGTGTGTGTGTGTGTGTGTGTGTGTGTGTGTGTGTGTGTGTGTGTGTGTGTGTGTGTGTGTGTGTGTGTGTGTGTGTGTGTGTGTGTGTGTACATGGGGGATGGAGGGAGGAGAGATACAGTAAAAGCATCTTCTTCACCGCCCATCGACCGCTCGGCTGTCAGGTCATGAACAGGTTGAAAGTTTTAGACCTTCAACAAACCACAAAATGAAGCCTTTGACCCCCTGTGCTGACAGTTTACACCCCCCCCCCCCCCCCCCCCCCCCCCCACACACACACACACACACACCTCTCGTTCTCTCTCTGTTTAAGGTCATCCCCATCTATATCTATTTTTCCATACACACAATATGAACAGCTGATAATAATATGAATATGAGTATTGTAGGTTCCAATTTCCTTCACTTAATTTCAGAGAAAACTACGTTTAAGTCTACCATGTTGTTTCCAGCATCGGAGGAAATGTTCTGATTGATATATTTGAAGAACTAACCACTGCCACACACTGTGTTGTCTGCAACATCATCAAATCTTAAAGCATCAATGTGGAATAATTTGATGTGCGACTGCACCGTTGGAAAACACACAAAGTGCTCTTTATGAAATGTTCACAAGCGGAGAGAGACAATGTAAAAAAGCCAAAGAAGCATGTCGACTGAAGGGGGACAGTAATATTACTGGATTTTGCACAAATATGACTCTGCTAACAACTACAGCCCATTGTTTGCAAACTGTTTGCATGTGGAGCATGTGCACATTACTCAGATGTCCAACAGTAACATCAGCCTTAAAGAGTGTACTGTTTCGTTTTTACTCTTACTCAAGAATATACAAATGTTTTTTTGATTATTTCTTGGTGCAGCAACTAAAAATGATTAATGAAACTATGCTAAACATAAAATAACATGAGGCGTCTTCCCAAAGAAAAGTGCATCTGGTAGGTTTATTAGAGCATTTCTTATTTTGTTATAGATGTATTTTAATGACAGCTTCTCCCTCTGCCCTGAACTGAAATATCGAATAAACATAAATAAGTCCATCAATTAAAACAAACCTTTTGATATAAAGTGCTGACAAGTTTTTAAAAGCTTCTTACAGAGAGCAGCTGAGTGCGTCTGCAGACATAAATTATTTATTCATATGTGTATTAATGTTAGTATTCACAGTGGTGCATTTAGAGCACACACTTACTTGTGTATACAAACAAAATGTGTTCATGTGAGTACTCGTACACTTTTATATATAATTTTAAACAGCTGCGTATTTTAATGACACAGTATTCAAACTTATCCAGACAGACATGACGGAGAGTTTCTTTGAAAATGACGACATGGGGCACTGAATGGGATTGATTTTCTTTTCATAGGATCAACAAATACTAAAAGTATTCTACCTTTCCTGGTTTTTCTCTAAAAAGGTGTTCAGAGGAAGGCTTCGGCAGCGTATTGCATTCACAATGAGAAAACAAAAATTTGCTCTGTTTTTCTGAATGAAAGAGAAAGCAGCCAGGGTCACAGTTGACCTGGAGTTTAATGAAATGGGGGTTTAGTCCCATATGACTGACTTGCACACAACGGAGGACATAAAAATCCAGATCCCTCACTAATCTGTGGTTCTTTTTTTTATAAAAACGACTTCTGTGATTTCTTTTACTACAGAAAAAAATATCAGTTTTTATGGATTTTTTAAATGTTCAGAATTTAACAACTAAATGACAATGCTTTCAGTGCAAATAAAGACACAACTGTATTCATTTTTGGGTTTAAAACCTGAAAGTGATTAAAAAGAGCTGATGAAAACATGAACGTTTTAAAAATCATACACCAGCAGGCTGTACGTTATAAAGAGTACTTTGAGTCTATGTTGATGAAAACACTGATGTTCCTTTACTTCAAGAGTGTGTCTTCACTCAGGTCCTCTAACTTTAGGAAAATATCTGAAGGCTTTCTGCTGCGCTGCAAAAAGTGACAAACAGCAATGACAGAAAAGCAGGCTTACATTTGTGTATTTGAAGTTTTCTTTATAAAGTGTCTGTAATGATGATTTTTTTGTTTTACTATTCAAACTCATTCATTAACTACCTTCATGTTTGATCATGCCGTTGCTGGTTTTACTGTCATGGTCCTTGACACTGCTGGTTTCACAGGTCACATGTTAAAACAAGTCTGCTCAGCTAAACAATCACGGATTAGGGCTGTCATGGTATCAGAACTTTAGACTTTGATGTGGTACTGCTAAAAATCAAACAATATTCAATCGTGATTGATTAAGTTTATAAGGTTGAGCTGGTGACAGGACACAAATGTTCTAAAGGATATTGTGTCTGTAAAAGGAGCACACAGACACATTGTTGTGTTTATACTCTGATCTCTTCAGGCCGCTTTTTACAGAAAAAAAGGCCAATGTTAACTCTGACCTCAAACCAAGATCTGTTAGTTCTGGTGGTTAAACCATAGGCTGTATATAAACATGGAAGATTTCTCAGGGACGTCACCCATTGGTGACTGAAGAGGACTTTTGAACCCTTTTCTACCAAGGATCATGTAATCCAGCTTGCTTTTATTCCACTGTTCAAAGAAGAACTGGATGATCACCCTCATCCACGAACAGACATGTAAGGATTACTAAATCCAGATTATTAGAGCTTTAGAGGGGACTTCACACTGTGCACTTTCATCTCATGGGGCACGAAATCCTCACAGACATATTAAACCATTGATGTTGATGCCTCTGTATTCTTAAAAAATGTCTTAAAATATCAACTGTTTTTGAAAAACATTAGTTTGTTTGAGCTTGTGATTGGTTTTTCTTGTCTTTTTCCCTCTAATCCAGACGGATTTCAGCAGTCTGCTGGAGGTTTGCTCAGGAGTAAAACAAGGATTAGATTACCTGATCTTTTCCGATAGTATAATCCTTGTTATTTTATTTTGAAAAACCCAATTCCAAAATGTAATCTGATGTGATAGCTTTAATCCTGTTGGATTACTTTTGTAAAACCAGGCCAATAGTTTGTGGACAACTTAAACCGAATGTAACACATTCAACAGATGAACCACGTGTTCTACATGTTAGTCTGGTACCAACATGTAGCTTTAAGTCCCCAGCCTTCTGGAGGTGAAACATTTCCTGGTTTAGTTACACATTTCTATAGACCTCTAAATATTAGCATGGCTGCAACAGCATGCCCCATAGATAGTCCAAGCTACATTTTCAAATCAATTGGTTGGTTTGTGATTAAATTTGCCTCATATATTCAACCTGCTGGTATCATCTGAAAGGTCCATATTATAGACCCACCATGAAGTTGACTTTTGTAATCATGCATTAAATATATTTGCAAGGTTATAGTGGAAACTTGTTTCAAACATTCATTCTTGTGCTTCATTTTTCTCTGAGGGCCGGATTTGTTTTCTTTCTGAAAAATTCTGACGTATTTTACATTTTATAATCGCAGGGAGGGTGCAGAGAAAGTGACTTACAGGATGGAAAGTTTTCATTAATTTGTTCTTCTTATCTCAACTGAAGCTCAGTTTTATCCTCGGGGACTCCCAGTAAGTAAACAGGAAGTACCCAGGCTCAATCATTGACCCTTGTTGGGTCCCTGTGTGTTTGTGGGTAATGTAGTCGGTCATATTCAGCCTCCTGAGAGCTGTATACAGGTGGATTTGGAGCAGCAAGTTTTCGTCCCGCAGCGCAATAAGGCTGCAGCAGGTCGCATGTTGCATAATATCCGAGAGGATTTGTTTGCATTTCCCTTCAGGAGGGCGCGGCATGGAAGTAAACCTGCGTGAGAACAGAAGAGATGTTAATCTGAACGACCTCTTGATGAAGTGAGCCGCGTCGGAGTGCAGGAAGCTTTTATCTTATAGACAGGAAGCTCCACTCCCTGCAGCATATGGATAGGAAACCTATCAGACTGGAACACTTGAGAATGACTGCATTATACACCACTTCCTCCACGTACAGTTTGCTCTCTCATATAGGAAACTAAGTCTGAATTAAAATGCACGGATTGCTCATGTTTTAGCCGAATAGCCAAGTATAGGGTGACCAAAACATGGTCTTAGCATTGGTGGTGTTACAATAACTATAGGAGCCACTATGAACAGCAGCACAGAAACATTATATAGATTATATATAGCTGGCAGTACAGTTACAAACAATTCAAGCTATTTTAAAGTCACAGGTCGTTCAGTGCAAGGTGGTTATAAATGTCAATCTGAGTGGTTACTGTTACGATCAAATAGTTTCTCCAACATTTAGAAGATGTCCCAAAAGCCGCTCCAAAAGCCACATTGTAGCTTAAACCACATTAAATGATCTGAACTGTCCTGAAAAGAAGATCCTGAAAATGATGGAAGCTTGTCCTCCACTTTCTTGTCTTTCTATCAAGAGCGCCCCGCGTGTTGCGTCGCTTTGTTGTGCTGCTGAAAATGTCCCCTTAGTTTGATAACTAAAAGTTAATCTAATGTTCTCCTAAACATGCTAAACGCTGCTGAAAATGCGAAGAGAAAGTCATAATGTGATGATGTATGCATTGTACAGTTTGTGGAAGTAAATATTAATTTGATAATGTTAAGATGCAACCAGGAAAATGTTCCAACAACCTTTAATAACAGATCTTAACGTGGCTATTGTGTTGGTGTTAGTATTCAGAGGATGTCACAGCGTGCATACACAGAACATACCTCAGTTGTGTGTGTGTGTGTGTGTGTGTGTGTGTGTGTCTGTGTGTGTGTGTGTGTGTGTTATCACAGGTTGCAGAAGCAGAGAAGCAGCAGGGTGATGAGGACACGCTTCACAGTCTAGAGGACATCTGATCTGTGTGTGTGTGTAAGTGTGCTGAGTGATTGGACATGGTGTGAGTCAAGCTGATTCCTACATGCACACACACACGCACACACATACATACACACCAAGTGGTTGTCATGGTTACCAATTGGTGCAGCGGTCCACAGACTGAAGTCTGTTAGCGTCTCTGTTGGCTGTGATTTGCCCGTCTGTTGCTTTGATTTTTTTTTGTGTTCATTTCCGGTTTTTTAGTCAAAAGTCAGAAAAGCACAATCAGTCTGAGTTTGTTTTGTCCTGCTGTCTGATCCTGAAAGCTTTGCTCCCTATTCCTCCTGTCACTGAGATTTACGTGCCTTTCGTCTTGATCCAGATCATTTATGCACGAGACCCTGAGACGTTGCTCACATTCTGTGGATGCACAGACACACGCGTATGAATCAGCAGGTGAACTTTTTCTTACCGGTAAACATAAAGCATTATTCCGCCTCTCTCTAAAAGGTGATGATGCTCATCTTTATTTGTTGTTTTGTCTTTCTGCTTTTTCTCCTAAAAGGTTCATGCAGACTGGCTCCATGTTTGGAGCTTGACTGCTGTGGCTCTTAGTCCTGCCTTTCTTCGTACATTTTACTTCAATAACTCTGTAAATTACATTTTTACTTACTGCTTTACTTAGATTAATAAATGTAAGAAAGATAGAGTATCTACAGGAAAGGGTAATGAGGCGTGCGCTCTACTGGAAATCAATAAACGTAAATAAAGTAAATGTATGAATCACTGTCCACCCTTGCAGGCTGTGTCCCACATTCACAGATTGTTTCGAGTGCAATCCGGGGGATGGCTTTATTAGAAAATGATTTACATTAAAAACAAGTCATCAGTCAAATAGCTCAGTGGATCTGTCGTGTCTCCCATGTACAGAGACTGTAGTCCTCGTGGCAGCAGCCATGGGTTAGAGTCTGACCTAGGCTCTTTGCTGTATGTTGTCCCCCACTCTCTCTCCTCCAGCATCTCCTGTCTCTCCTGCACTGTCCTATGTCATTATAGCAGATAGCTTATTATTAAGAAGATGGACTTACAGTGATTCAATGTGTGAATGTGTTTTTCCCTATTTTTTCTCGTATTCATGGTTCTTTTGGGTGCCTTTTCAAAAGGCTCACAATGATCTTATCAATGTGCACTTACTACACATACCGAGCAAAAACAACTCTTCAGGTTAAGGGAGACACGAGGAGACGAAGCCAGTGACACTTAAATGAGGCTATTATTATTGATAAGATTTTGCAGTTCTGACTGCAAAGATAATTATTACTCTGTCAGGAAATATAAGAGCACATACTGAAGGTGACCCTATCCTGGCCCTGAAGATAAAAATCTATACGTATAGACAGTCATTTCTTTAAAAGATAAACTAGATTATATTCATTATTCAGAGAAAATAAGCATCAAAAAATCATTCAGTCACTTATTCCCAGTGAAACCAGTGAGTTCATCTGGTGTGACAGGATGGTAGGAACCAAAATCTGGCAGAGTTTTGGTTCCTACCATCTTTTTGTCTCTGCTCCTATTGGATGTGACAGCTCGTATTGAAAGGAAGCGACACGTGAAAATATCTCAGCGCTGCCAAACCAACCAGGGTGTGTGTAAGTGTGTTTGTGTTTCTGTGAGTGAGAGTCATATTCTTAGTCAGCCATCAACGTGCATGCACACACACACACACACACACACACACACACACACACACACAGATGCTCACACTCAGACAACAGTATTGACTAAAGGCTCAAATAAACACAAATCCACTCCACATATCGACTGAAACCAGAGCTCAGATGTTCTGCTCACACACACACACACACACACACACACACACACACACACACACACACACACACACACACTCACCACTTCTATCGATGAAGTCATAGTGTTACGTGAGACTGTTTGGGTTTCAACTTAGGAGACATTGTGTTCGATTCATATGATACAAAATAGTGAATAGAATTCCCGGTTGTATGGGCGATAAATAGGGCTTGTGGATAAAATATTGTCAACATACTGCATCAAAATGTATGTGTAACAAAAAGAAACAAAGGTCATGTTTGCTGAATACGGATCAGGGATGTGGTTCTTTCGGGTTTATCCTATGTTTTGCAGACACACAGATATAGCTTAAGATACAGCACTTGTTTTGGAATTAGGGGGAACGGTACAAATGTGCTGTCTTTCATGGAGAATTGCAACGTAATAATACTAAAAACTTTAAATCAACCTCGGATGACCTGTAGTTCTGTTGGAAATATTTAGGAAAATAAATTGTTCATTGTCATTTTTTTTGCCCAACAGTTTTATTGTTTTTTTGTTTTTACAACATAAAAGAAGAAAAAACAAACATACGTTAACAGTTCAAATGACATACATTCACATACTCACACGTTTTTAGAGTAAGAAATATTTCTTTTTTCCAAATACCAAAATAAATAAAATAAGATATTCTCTTCACTTTTACAATGTCTGTTCAAGTGAAGCCTACATTCCTGGTTTCTAAAATGTTCGTATGGTTCCCAGAGCTGGACAAAGTCTGTTTATGGTCAATTTTATTTTGGGTTTAAGTTGTGATGATTCAGAATCATTTTAGACAAAGACAGTGACCTTTTGTCTTGTCATTTTCCTGGCACCTGTTTCCCAACATCAAATCAAACCATATGGTGCATGCATCATTCTAAACTAAATTCACAGTTTCCGTATAAAGCACCATCTGTTCAGTTTCAACCGACACCTGACAAGTGATTTGAATTTTCCATCGATGTAGTATAAAAACTTTAAAAATATCTGCAGTTTTTCTTCCAACACACCTGACTGAGAGCAGACCAATGCTTTCAAGCTTTCTCTCCATCGTTGTTCTCTCCATCTGTTCGTCTTAAGAGGAGAAAAACAACCTGCCTTTGTTTATTTCATCCTTTTTGGCGAACATGCTAATGCTCCTAACAGCTTCTTTCTCCTTTGTGTCTGCTTTGCTCTTTAGTTTCTGATTTTTCTTTCTGTTGCCGGGTTTCTTGGCCGTCGTGAAGCTTTGTCCTGTGCTCTCCGTCCTTGTTTCAGTCCGTCTGGCCCCGATGCTAATGCTCCTTCCAGTCCTCGGCACTGATCTGTGTGAATTCGAGGAAGAATAGTGCTTTGTTTTTCTGCTGCTTTTCAAACTCCAGCTCCTGTTCTGAGTTTCTGTTTCCCTCGCTTCAGTTTTTTTTTTTTTGTTCTCACACCTGCAGATACCTGTCAGATCAGGAGATAAGACTCAGGATGTCGACATTGATGTGCATTTAAAATAAATTAACCAAGGAGCAAGAGAGAACGACTTCTCACTTTAGTAATCAGTGTGAACAGTGGAGGTGGATTGTGGGAGTCTTGTGAAAAATCACAGGCGAGGTGTGAGCATTTGAAGTAATGTTTGATTAACTTTCTTCAAAGTTTCAGTACAGAAGAGCTGTACCACAGACACTGAATTTAACGGATTAATGATCGATCTGGAAGTCAGAAGTCGGAGCTGGAAGAAGTCGTCACTCCTGAGTTTAGTTTGTGTTTTGAAAACAAACATGTCCACAGGTAATCATGGACAGGAAAGCATGTGCAACTGCTTTGATGTGACAGACGCCAAACTATGGTACCTAAAACAGCTTTCATCGCTGACACATGGGAAAGACATTTTGGATTTTTAGGGTAGTTTAGGAAAGTTTTTATGATCTTTAAAGTTTAAATCTGAAACCTCATGAGATGCTCGCTGCTCTCAAGATTCTTCAGTTGAAAAACATTTTGCAAGTTATGGTGGTTTTCAACCTGACAGAACACGAAAATAGAAAAAACAAGAGTTTCAATTAAGCTGGGTACAAATTCTTAACATCACCAAAAGAGAAATGTATTATAGAGATAGAGATAATAGATTAGCAAGAAGGGCCACATTTTTGCTACTAGTTAAGTAATGAAGGAGTAGAAAAATAACTAGAAGTGATCTGCTTTTTGTTTGGATTAAAAGAGGACTGATATAAAAGTTTGAACATTTGCAGACAGAACTGAAAACATCTGTTAAACTCATATTTTCTTTCCATTGTTCCGTCTGTCAGAGGTTGTTTGTGCGTTTGCTGATATGAGGTGATAATTTTGGCTCTATACAGATGAATTTAGAAACACTCTGTGGGTCAGTGCTTCTGCCAGATGTACATGAACACACACACACACACACTCTCTGAGCTTTTTCAGTGAAAATACGACTACTTCTTAGTCCCACAGAGCTGTACATGCCGACGGCTGGTTCCTGAATTTCATCAACGATAAGATACGATAGAGGCACTTTATTGTCTCCTTCAGGAATTTTGTGTTCGAGTCCAGCGCTGCCTCCACCCCTCTACAACCAGATCCACTTTAAATAGTTGTATATTTTAGTGATGTATTCAGTGGTCCTGGTCCACATGAGAGTATTGTAAGGACTTTCAGTGATTAATATTTTGGATAAGTGTTGAGATTGGAACTGTTAAAAACCACTCTGGGACAGTGACCAGCCCATCTCTCTCTTATTTCCTCCTAATCTCACACTTTACCCTGACTCAGCAGGTAAAACACAGCGCTCCACTTTCCTGTCAGTGGTCCTGTTTCTGCTCTGACATCCTGTTATGACATTTATTTTAACTCCCTCTGGTTTTTATTCCGTTCGTCACAGTGTTATTTTGAGTTTTGAACACTTCCTGCTGGGAGCCTGATTCTGTTTCTTTAGTTTGTTTCTGCCTTTCAAGACAAATTGTCAGTGTGGATACTGTAGACTTGTTATTACTTGGACTGTTAATAAATAAACTAACTGTATTGTTCCTTTAACACTTTGGCTGTTTACTGTCAGTCATCACATTTTTTGACGCTTTCAGTACATCATTTTTTAACCAACGCATATTACATATTGGATATTTCGGTATTTTGTAATATATTTTCTAACTGAGACAGGATTTCCAGCCGATGAGCCTCTGCTGTAACAAATGGCTGCTGTCACTCAGGCTTCATGCATTAATATGTACAATCTATCTGTTCAGTTTGGACCTTTTTGTCCCTGGAAGGGAAATTTGATTTACAGCAGTGGACACATCAGATAAACATAAATAGGACAGCGCAACACAACCTGATGTAATACAACCAAGGATTATAAGAAAATGTTACTGTTTGTTATGATGTAGATGGAGCACTGAGGGAATGCTCCTTTCAAAATGCTAGTTTTCAAAAACTACAAACCCTGCCTTTAAGAAGCGAAATGTTGATAACGCTTGTTATCAACAATGTTTTGGGTTTATCGGACTTTACTTCGATCGTATTGAGGTTTAAAATTCTGGCTTTGCATCAACCCTAATCGCTGCTAATGTGCTCATTTGCAGAGCAAGTGATAAAAATCACTTGTCCATTCATTTATTTCTGTCTCTGCATGTGTGTAGTGTGTTTCTCTCTCTGATTAAACACCATCTGTCAGGGGAGAGAAGGTGCTGGCGAGGAAGGGGGTTGGAGGGTAGTTGAAGGAGGGTGCAGAGAGACCCCCTCGTTACAGACCTTGTTAGTGACTTCGTTAGAGAGTGCCAAACCAATCTGTCCCTGCAGCTCAGACATGTGAACAGCATCTTCCATTTGCTGTAGCATGAAACCAAAACACAAAAAAACACACAAAGAATACATTTTCTCCAGGACAGCGTTAACATTTCTTACAGGTATCCATTTCTCGTCGAGGGCACAAACTCTATTTCCCTCTCAGTGAACTGGAAAATAAATACAATTACTTAAAGAGATTAATTGACAAAGATTTATGAATGCATGCATTTAATAACCATTTTCAAAGTGATTATGAAAAGTAGAATTCATCAGAACATGGATTTATTCATCTCGTTCTGCGCCGTACATCTGATTATAATTCTGTGGTAGATTAAACAAATCAATAAATGTGATATATCTGCATCAACTGTGGTTCAAATAAGACTGTTGCACTTTGATAATGTATTCTGCATATTATTCCAAAAATGTCATGCACACACACGATAGACAGAATATTTCCATTTTTGCCCTTATTCCTTATTAAAATAAATACTAACTGAGCTGTTTATATGGCTTGCATGTCAACATGCCGCTGTGCATACTTTACCACAATGACCATCTTTAAAAACGGATGTTTACAGGATGTTATGGTAGACGAATTGAAAAAAATCTGAGCCTAACAGTTAGGCTAACCAGAGAAGTCCAGAAAATTCTGCAAAAGGCAAGAACAAAACGCTAACACAAAAGGTCAAAAAGAATAAATGCCCTTCAAAGGAACACATCTAGAAAAGCAATAACGCAATACAACTAAAACAATCAATGAAGGAATAAAAGCAAATAATGTACATAAAAGGTTCATACAATTCTTGCTCAATCTGACCATAGGTTTCAGCTTCTGCTGTTTGATTCTATACCTGCCCTGTTTTGCAATGTGCATGGCAGTGACGGCTCGTCAATAGAGGGCGCTGTCCAGACACTCATCCCAAAGAGAATGACCTTCAAAAAATAAAATAAAGTATAAATATACGGATTGGTGTTTCTAGTCTTTGCCACAGTAGTCCAGCACTTCCTCTGTTGACGCTGCTTATAAGTTGCACATGCTCATTTGCTCTGCTTCAAAAAGAGCTTTGATGAAGAAAAGAAAATGCTCATGAGTACATTAAAGTAGATCAGACAAGCAGGCCAGATTAGCATGAGTCATCAGTTTGTCTCCAGGACACATAGTCCTGTATGAGTGCACATGGAGGTTTCTTGTTGAGTAAGTTAAGTTCCTAAGATGAACACATCCTGGATGAAAATGTACCAGCTGCTCCTGCTGCAGAGCTGCCCAAAAAACACACATGAAACAGAGAATCCAAAACTGCAAAGTAACAAAAACAAAAGTTTGTTCTTAACACACCATATCTGTGTTTTATAATAATAATGCATGTTAAACTAGAATAGCATTTACATCTCAAAGGAGTGACAATTTATATTCCTTACTTAGGCTGTTTATTCCCACTAATGAAACTCACAGCTAACTCCAAAAAAGAAATAAAGTTGGTATCTGTTATTGTTAGTACATTCCCTCTGATGTTTTGTAGCTCGTCCTTACACACATTTAGCCAGAGAGCCCTCGACAAGTGAGCAGATATTCTCAACATGTCCAGATATTCTTTATCCTTCTTGCATATGGGTTGTGGTTTCTCTTCAAAACAGAACATTGAAAATATCGAGCCATAGTGAGCATCTGTTTAAAAATGCAAGATGCAACATGTTTTGCATAGGTTGCATTTTTTTAAGGATATTTTTGTTGCAAAAACTGAAATCATCTGACTTTGGTTGTTTGTTCCACTTTTGGTTGT
Source organism: Symphodus melops (assembly GCF_947650265.1). Lineage (NCBI taxonomy): Eukaryota > Metazoa > Chordata > Actinopteri > Labriformes > Labridae > Symphodus > Symphodus melops. The sequence continues at coordinate 6,978,806 of NC_136699.1, read as the reverse complement.
GAATCAGTTTCATGTGGTGAGCAGTATTTGAGAAATAGTTTTGGCAGATATGGAGCTGTTCAAACATTTTGAAATATCTGCTGCAGGTGCTCTGAAAAATATGTCATATAACATGTAGGGTTCTGTCCTGGAAGCATCAGATAACTGACTTCTTTACTCAGAATCAGTCAATTAATCAATCAGTATCTGACTAATAATCAAAAACAGAGACATTTATTGATCAGCGAAGAGGGTCAGGACTCATTTGCAACCCGACCACAAACACCGCCTCCTTCCTGTCAACTGCAAAACCAGAAGACCATTAAATGTGACTCATCCTGTAGTAATCTGTGTGTGTGTGTGTGTGTGTGTGTGTGTGTGTGTGTGAGAGAGAGAGAGAGAGAGAGAGAGAGAGAGAGAGGATGCTGGGTAATCTCATTACCTGGGTGGTCTCCACTCTGTGACAGGTGGATATTATATTATATTATAACATACACACACTTACACATACACTTGCACACAAATTGCACTTATACAGCGTAGGATGACCACCCTCTGAACCCTGCTAAGAATGTGTGTACGTGTGTGTGTGTGTGCGTGTGTGTTGTGGTATTACAGTGCAGGATTACAGTGTATTAGTGCTGTTTATCCGTCTACATTGAGCTATTGATCTGAGCCAGTCTAAGTGTTTGTGTTTCTGCGTGTGATTCTGTTTGTGTGGATTGAAAATTACTAGAAAAAAAAACAGAAAACAGAAAAAAAATCTCATCCCCCCCCAAAATCTTTAATTCAAGATTTATTTTATTTTTTATTTTTCTCACATCTGCATACATGCCAAATATAAAAAATGCTGCTCTCCCAGCCAACAGCGGTATAAAAGAAAAGCAAACATTTAAACATTAGTCTGCTTACACGACAATGAAGGCCGTGGCCAATTAAAGGACAATTTTGTGATAGGTTGACACTTCGGCAATATGCATTAAAATATGTACAAAATAATAATTAAAAAAAATGGATGTTCTTTTTTTAAACTGTTGGAAACAGAAGTCCTCACTGAGTCGTGCTCGTTATGGTCCACTCGTTCTTGTGTTTACAGAAAGTGTGTGTCATGTCATTTCTGAAGCCACTGATGTTATTGTCTTTGATCAATTATTGAAACAGGCTGAGTGAACGCAAACACACAAATGACCTCAGTTACCTCGGGGTCAAAGGTTAACACATGAAGGAAAAAGGCTTTAAAACGTTCTTTGTGTGTTTTTATCTCTCACAAACACACACACTGTGTTGACAGTGAGTTGATTTGCCTTTAAAACAAATTCAAAGAGGAGGAAAAAACCTCCTAAGTGTGCCATGCAGGCTCCCCCTACAGGCTAGAGAGCGTATTACAGCCGGTTATTCCTGGTTATTCAAAAGGTTGAATCTGGATTAAAATGATCTGGATTTGGTAATCTACTCTTTGTTTCTACCAAGGACCATGTGACCGTTTTTTCAAAAAGATGAATCCAGGCCTCTGCTAGCATCAGGATCATCCTGAGTTTTTTGAATCAAAGTTATCACAATCCTCCTCAAAAGCTTTGAACAACACCAACTGGAGGTTTGAGCAGGAAAAAAGTCTGATCCTATCCGATTTCATAACGCTATTTTTTTTTTTTTTTTTTTTAACAACCCGATTTCTCCATGTAATCCTGTCTGATAGCTTTAATCCTGATTACTTCTGAACAACGGGGCCCAGGAGATAAAGATGTACATTTATGACGAGAGACTAATGGGGAATCCTCGTTGATCAAAGTGAGTCGGAAAAGAGGGAGAGAGGTGGGAGAAAGAAACACGTCAGGAGACTGGAACAGCTGTATGCAGCTGTTTATTTTTAAACTTCGTTATTTCAGTTTCAGCAACTTTTACACATATATTCACAGTTTCCATTTTTTTTCTTTCTGTCCTTACAGCTGTATCTATAGTTTTGAGATTAATTTAACAGAATTCAAACTAAGGTCCAGCTTTAGGTGCATTACCGTAAATTCCGTACTATTGAGCGCACCTGGATATAAGCCGCACCGGCTAAAAATAAGTAAATAAATGTATTTGTACATATATAAGCCGCACTTGATTATAAGCCGCAGGTGTCCACGCTATAACAAGAGCTATTTACACAGACGTAGGCTACCGGTAACATCCGCAAATACTGTAGCGTCCGTACGGACGTTAAAGGACGACGAGAGCGTTCAAATAATAACTTTTAATAAACCGATCACTGTCGGCCGTGACCACACCGTTTACAGCAGAGAGCAAAACCATAACTTGCCGTAACAATCCAACTCTCTCCCCCAGCGTTCTCTCATACAGCCACTCAACACGTTCTCGCTGGTGCATTCACTGACTCTCCACATAATCGGAATTATGAACACATTATCAACTACTGACTTTACAACATGAACCGTTACAATACGAAGCCTAGCCGACGGTGTCTGTAACACGGCTGATGAAAAAGATGACCGTAATATATTTCACAAGAAAAAGTCCATCCATTCACTGCCTCAGAATGACTTCATTACTCACTTCCTCAGTCTCTGTTGTCGCTGTCAGTGTCATCTTAACGTGCAGCAGCTCTGTTAGCTTCTTTGACAGCCAGGTCGGTCGCCTTTAACTTGAAAGCTACATCATATGTATTTCTCCGTGTGTTTTCCATCATGAGGGTGCGTGCATGAAGCGCAAAATGACTGATATTAAGATCCGACGTGACGAAGTCAAATGTTTTTGCGGCAGAAGCTCATTGTCCCCCAAGAAAAATCCATGCATTAGCCGCACCGGAGTAGAAGCCGCAGTGCTCGAAGTGTGAGAAAAAAGTAGCGGCTTATAGTCCGGAATTTACGGTACTTAGAAACAAGACAAAGATACGCAGGGTGCATTTTTTCTCTCAACAGAAAGTGTTTTTTTTTCAGTGGAAGTGCAACAAAGACGTGTCATCACATTTTTTTGTACTGTAGTTTTTAAGAACTCTCCATGTGAGCCACAGACGGAAGGTTTCTTATCACATACATCTAACAAATGTGACTGTCAGACTGTTTCAAACAGGCAGTGTCAGAACTTTAGAAACACAAACTTCCATCAAAATAAAAGGACTTTAAATCGTTCTCTTCACTCCACAGGGTTATGTTTATTATCTGTCTGTATCCACTCAGATCTTTACGATCATCTGAAGCCACTCTGCCCTCCAGGAGACTCGTCCTTCAGCTCTACCCTCAGGGGTGACAGAAGCAGCTGCTGAGAGTCTGCACATTTCTGTCTTCATTCAGTAGCTCCATGTTTGTTTCTTCTTCATGAGGACATCTGGTCACTTACAGTACAGCTTCTGTGACATGTCGCCCAGATGTTTCCCGTTGATCTGCTCAGTGTCATTGATCTAAATATTCATGTAAAACAGTGAGAGCTTCTTTTTTTTCACCAGCCACCATACAGGGAACATCTGTGGCTGCAGGAGAGAAGCACCACACCCTGATACTGAATTTTACACCAAGCTCTAATGACAGTTTTAGTCCTGGTAAATCTTCCAACAATCTCTGCAAACATTTGTTCAGTGTTTGCTCTTAGTCTTTATAGACAGGAAAAGAAATCTCCAGGGTCTGTTAAAACCCATTTTACAGAATACAGACATATTAAAAATTATGACAAAGCCGATGCAAATAAATTTTTACTGAACTGACAAAAAAGCTCTTGTTTTCAGGTGTCTTAATCGTTGTGGATTTTATAGATCAATTACATTTTCCTTTCGACATCAGCCTGACATTAATACATTCATTATTTTATAACATTAACTATATTGTCTCTTTTGGCACACTGTTGGTTTGTAAAGGAACAACTTTGCTGCACCTTAATGGCTCATTTAACTTTAAGTAGTAACTTAAAGTAAAATCCACGTCGTCACATCACCCATTTCACAGTTTTATGGTTCCCTTCAGCTGTTTTCACTGACGTTTGGATCCGTAATGAGTTCCTTTTTGCTTATTAAGTACTTTAATAAAACAATAGAGGCAGGTTTGTACTTCCTTCCGAACATAGCTGTTATCCTGTTCCTTTGTATAGTGTTTGTTGGACAGTGGCTGTCTGTCTGTCATAGAGTTTGTCTTTAGCGTGCAGGAACTCTGAGTTCACAGACTGAGTGCTGCAGAGAGGAGATTATTTCATCAGTGCAGATAAATAACTGGGTAGGAGCATCATTAAAAACCCATCAGCCAGCACAGTGTGTGTGTGTGTGTGTTTGTTTTTGTGCGTGTGCGCGGTCACACACTGCCTTCAGTTATCAGCAAAACAGATGTGACTATTGTGCTCCATTAATGAGGGTTTCGGGGAACAATTACAGCGAAATGAGATCGTTTCGGTCTGTTTTTACTTTTCCATCAATTAAAGTTCAGCTGAGAGACGCACAAAACACAACTCTGATTTTACATGTGCAAAAACACAAAATATCTCAGCAACTGCTGCTCACCCTAAAAAGTGAAAACACTTTGATATTCTTGCAGATACTACAACCACTACATTTGCTGCTACACATAATTCACCTCTCACACCATTACAGGCACAAAAAGAAAAAAAGCAATACGTGACATTTTGTAAAGCAAAAGATTTGCTTTCACTGTTCATGTGCCACTTTCTCCAGTTACATGTAAAAATTGACAAAACTTTCAAAATCCTCAAAACTTTTTTTTTCCTGAGACCTGAGGTGTTCAGGTCTAGTTGCTGAATGTTGACTGTCCCACAACAATCGATAGATCAAACCCCCCTTTTTACTGGCGCTGTATTTAGGCAGTAAAAAAAATGCATGTGTGGTCTCGTCCCGCTGAAATGTGTTTCTGAGCAGTCGCTGATCGTCACCCCACTCTCAGCTTGTCTGAGCTGCTGTCTGCGTTGTCGGAATAAAACAGAACAGAATGAAACATCAGCGCTAATTCTCTCACACATTTTACGTGGGAGATTTTGCACAACCCCACAGCATTGGATACCAGGCAGTTGCAGAATGTTTTTCACTGGGTGAATAAATCAATCTGCCTCTTCTTTCTTGAATGTTCGCACAATTGAAAGTCACTGTAGAAGTATCTGCTGAATTAATTAGCTGTATTACACATCAGGGTGGATTTTAAACGTTGCTTTACAAACATATGACAAAATGTGACAAAGTGAAGTCATACACTTGAACTATAAAATATAAAGTAAAGAAAGTAAGATATTTATCAGATGGAAAAGTTTAGAGTGATTCTCGATGTTCGATCAAAGTATAAAATGAATCCTGTAAAGGTCTTACGCATCCATGTTGTCATTTATTTTATGAAGCCCATCACCCTCAGACAGTGGTGACATTAAAGTCAGAGCGCTGAATAAAGTGAATGGAGATGTCTGCGTGTGGGCCTTACAGGGATTACAGCAGATTTACCTTCACACAGCATTAACTCAGCGGGATGATGGAGGGATGATGGATGATGTTTGCTGCAGAAGATGAAGGATTTTCATGTTTTTACTCAGATTATGTCGTCTTTTTTTCTGCACCTGTTGATCGGGACAAGCTGGTACTGTGCAGTCAGTCCCATCAAATATCTGTGTGGTGTAATCCTGTGAAGCCGGAATCTGTCCAGTTTTTCTCTTGGTCACTAACTCCTAACAAGGAATTTAGAATATGAAGTCAGAAATCAAAGAAATTAGATTTCAAACAGCATTCATTATTTTCTTCCTGTAGTGTCGTTGATCAACAAACAAATTCATGATGCTTCAGTCTTAGGTTATCAAAGTAATCTATACTGTTTTGATAATACATGTTCTAAAATGATACATTAAACAAATTCAAATATTATCATAAATTACAGAATCAATCATGCACTGGAGAGGAATGGTATTGAAAGGTTGCCAATGTATTTGTGCAGCCGCAGTGTTCCTGCAATTTGCAGCAATACTGGTGATTATTAAAAACAAATTACCCAATATTGCTGCCTGAGACTTCTATTTTCATGACAACCTTTCTTCTGTCGATTACAGATTTGTTTAAGATTTGCATCAGCATAAAAACAGTTATTGTGACATAACTGATGGATGATGACAGTCTGAAGCGTTTACCTCCTCAGCTACTCGATGCAAAGAAAAACAAATTTGTATCAAAAAGTGAAGTCTGGGAAAAGTTCAGGGACGAACAACCAATAAGTCTGACGTTCATTTGCCAAGTGTTTTGTCCATGAAGTCAAAAACAGGCACAAAAAGAAAAGCCTTCGACAATTTTCGACAGCACAGAGCTAATCTCATTAAAAGACTTTGTGGTCTGATCCAAAAATACAACAGACAAAGCAATCGACTTTCAGGTGTGTTCCAACAAATATGAACAGGCTCAAGGTTGTCCCTTTGTCCAATCTTTGAATTCATGGTAATCTCTACAACACCGTTGCACCTCTGCAGGGGTTTCCAAAGAAGATTAGGAATGTGCATGACAAAGACAGAGCAAACTGACCCTTAATCCACCAGAGGACGTTCTGGGGAGGATTTTCAGAGAGAATCTGTTATAATAAGGCAAGACCAGCAGGTCAATCTGTGTGTGAAGGTAATCGTTATCATGACGGCCTCAGGAGTCCATTAGAAAACAGATCAAATCAAACAGCTCCACCAATATAATAAGTCAGGGATTTCACTCTCCAAACAGGTAATTAGTCATTAACTGCCCCGTTTAACATTATTATATTATGTGTTTTAAACGTATTTTAGCTTTAGCTTATTTATTTTTTAACGAGGGCTTTTGGCATTCAAGAATTAATTGAGTTGTGTTTGAGGTCTGAAATCAATGCTTTAATCATTTAGAATCTCATTAATAGTGAGCCAATCTGTTCGTTTCAGTGCACCTTAGTTAATTCACCATCTCTCTGCAGGCTGCAGCCAAAGTGATGGTAATAAACAACACGGCGCCTTTGAATGGCTCCGAGAAGTCAAACGTAATATCCACCTTCTGACATCAAAAATTCAACGTATTTACCTTTCAGTTTAGCTGTTTTCATTCCCTTTTCAATGAGTAGCGAGAAATCAATGTAGCGTTATGAATATGCTCTGCTGCTTTGAGTTTTTTCGCACAGCCCTGCTTATGAAAGCTCACAGAAAAGGAAGTCTTTCATTTTGAGCTGCTTGCTCCATCAAAACACCCAAAAGTTAGTCGCTGCTATCAGAGGATGTTTTCAGTCTCTTTTCAAAAAGAGCTCATGAGGTCCCTCTCTAACTCACAGCTAAAGCAGAGTTATGTGAATCAACAGGCTACTAACCTCCTCCTCCTCTTCTCTGTGTGCAGGAGATGTGGTGGATATCTACCAGAGGGAGTTCCTGGCGTTGAGGGAACGCCTCCACTCAGCCGAGCAGGAGAACCTGCGTCGCTCCAAAGAGCTGAACCTGGTCTTGGAGGAGATCAAGAGGGCCATCGCTGAGAAACAGGCGCTAAGAGACATCAACCGCACCTGGAGCAGCCTCTCAGGTCAGTTAGATTTAAGCTGCTTTAAAGTGGAATAGTCTGGTTTACGTTTAGTCTAACATGATTAGGGTTGTCACTAGAACAGAATTGGCTACTTTTTTGTGCAATTCAGAAAGTGTGCAGGAGTTTGCATGCAATTTTAGATGTATTAATTCTTCTCCTGTGCGCCTGTCTTATTAAATCGATGTTTCAGTTCTTTCTGTAGTGCTTTTAAAATCTTTAATAGATTGACAGAAACTGTATTAATCCTTTGGGAAGGTTCCCTCATGGAAATTCAGGTTCCAGGAGCGGTAACACCAAAGGAGTGCTAGTGTGGTCCAGAAGAAATCTAAACGGGTCTAAACTGTAGTACAGTTTCCACATCCGAATTTACTGTTCTGACCTTCATTCAACAAACATTTTCTCTTTTCTTGGGGAGATTCCTGACAAATGTTGTTACATCAGCAAACCTAAGAGCTGTTGTGCCAAAATTTCAAAACAAGAAATATCCCAATATTGGGTATGTAGTTCCTCCACTTTTGTTGTCATGGTATCAAAACAGATATCTATACTTGATTTGTAGTAGAATCATGTCAAAGTTTAAATAATGATAATTATAACAGTCCTTAAAAGTCCAGTAACATCAAAATGTTCTACTCATGTCAAATATGGTGTCAGCTAGAGTAATCTGCTCTATCCTGGTTTGGTTCTATGTGTCTTAGTCTCCTTTGGTCTTGTGTGACTTGATTTTTCTGAGTCTCATCTGGTCTGTACTAATTATATCCTGTTGAACCTCCCACCTGGTCTAATGGTCTAACAAGCTCTCCTCCTGGTCTCGCGTCTTATTTCAGAGGAGACCAGGCTGAAGTTGTGGAATGTGAGCAGCAGTAAAAACGTGCTGCAGCTTCCCTCCATCTTCCATCACCTTCCTCACCTGCTGAACCGTGAGGACAGCCTGCTGCCCGCCGTGCACCTGGGACAGGGACGCACTGGAGGTAAAAACAACCACACTCGTTGTCAACACTGCTATAATACTATATTCGTATAACATGATTCAGGCTTACCTATTACACACACAAACTTGCCTCCGTTGGTACAGACCCGGGGCAAATCTCAGGTCCTGCAGCCCAGGCACAGTGCATCTCTCCTGGGGAACGAGCTCACTGAGCCGCCCCTGATACACTCACATCCCCGAGAGAATAAAACAAACAGCTACCACCAAGCAGGCTAGAGCAAGGTCACTGAGTGTGTGTGTGTGTGTCAGCTCTAATTTATTTATAAAGCATTTTTTCTGCTTAGTAAACCATTTCCTGACAAGCCTGCTGTACGCACAGAGGGCATAAAAACAGATAAAACCAGTGAGTACAAACACATCACAAAGATATTAGCGTGTGTTCAAGTGTGTGTGTGTGTGTGTGTGTGTGCAGTCAAATGTATTTATGATGCACTTTGAGTAAAACAGGTTAGTCAGACTGAAAGTGCTTTATTGTGCAGCAAGGACGGAGAGATAAAAAAGAGAAGAACCACAGCAAGAAATTTATACGATTTATCTGATTGTGTGTTCTACGTGTGTGTGTGTGTGTGTGTGTGTGTGTGTGTGTGTGTGTTACCGTTTGTGTGTGTGTGTGTGTGTCCATGACAAATCTGATTTATATGTTAAGTTTCTGAAACTAAACAGGCTCAGCACAAAGTGTTTTTTCCCCTGAGCAGTGAAGAAAGAAAAGCACGTTACAGCAGACTGAGAGGCTTGTAAATGGTCAGATTCAACACTTCAGGGTGTGTGTGGTTTTTTGGTTTTTTTTTTTTTTTCGTTGACTGTGTTTGCATTCATTCTGATTTTCTTTTGGCCAACTTTTACAGGTTGACCTCAAATGCAGCGTCATTTGGCCAAAGAAAAACTGGAAGTAATGTACAAAATGTTATCATATGTCCCAGTAGGTTTCTCCAGCCTGCAGCAGTAAAACAGACTGTAATGACTGTGATGTAATCCTCAAACCAACAGTATGTAGGAATTTGGCACCAACAAAAGGTCTCTGAGTGCAACTGCACTGTCGCTAAACAGACATAGAGTGCTGCTATTGTCTCACCCTCATATACAATGAGCATTTGTTGACAATCAATAACTCTTCATTTGTATAGTGCTGATTCTCTAAACGCTCCGTCACATCACTGTCACTTCCTCTCTTAGCTTTAGCCATTTTATCAAACCGTACCGAGATGGGCTAACTGGTTTCTTTTTGTCTGAAGTCTTGTGTGTGAATTAATGCTGTAAAGCTGTAGGCACTCCTCATGATCAACAATGGCCTGCTTAATCCTGCTGCCAAAGTTAGATAGTGCAGTTAGATAGAAAGATAGAAAGTTAGATGTGCATCGTGGTAGTCATGCAATAGGGCCACTCTGTGGACAAGGGAGACAAGGCGTTCTCCCTGTTAACTCTTTATAGGGCAAGTGACTATTTTTGGTCAGTTCCACAAACATTATATATGGCCATCTTTCTGCACCTCAGTAAGGTCGAGAAGCATGTGATCAGCCAATCAGAAGAGATCACCCTATGTCACTGATCCTGCTATTGTGACATTTGAGCAGGTGGTGGTAACTTTGTCAATGTTTATTACACTTACAATTTTTGAAAAATGTTATAACAGAAATATAGTTCTGTTCTGTCCTGAATAACACTATGAGGTTGACTTTTTGGATAAAGTATTTCAATGAGTGCCCTGTAAAGGGTTAAACGTTACTCTATTTTAAGGTGAGAACGTTACCTATGGTTGGTTTTATTATTATAAATATGTCCTCTGACAGGTTCAGATTGTTAATATGACAACATTACAGAAAGGATCCCTGCAGAGATGTGAGGAGGGCTTCAATAATAATCAGATCACTGCAGAGAACTTCCTGTTTGCATGACTAGCTGTCCCCTGCCCTTACCCTTTCATTTCAGAGCGACACCCTCGTCACCTAGCAACCGCAATATCCTGATTATTATCGCTCAATGCTTCGCTGACAAATAAATGAACAAACAAACTGCCATAAAACACTGAAATGTGTTCAAACTAAACAAGTCATTGTGGATTACAAGGTTATATCTTGATTCCTGATTAGACACATGATTTTTTTTTGCTGTCTATTTTGATACCTTGCCATTTTTTGTGTTTTGTATCTGTAAGTGACTCATGCTTCTGTAATTGTACTCTATTTGCCAGTTCATAATTGTAATGTCAGACTTAAAACAGTGCATGTGACGGATCAATGAATGGAGACGTTTGGCCACAAAGGATAGACCGGATGTTTCCTTTGTTTGCCATGGAAAGAAGGACACATCGGTCTCCTGCTTTTGAAGGAGCCTTTGAAATGGGACAGCCTTTGAACGCACCACTGTGATGTAATTAAATTTCAAACGCACACTCTGAAAGCTGCAGCCCTTGCATTGACACACAACCAACTAATAACAATCTGAGCCTGTCAGTGATATCAGCTTAAACATAAAAAAGCTTTTTGGGACACACTTTGATCCATCAAGGGTTATGTTGCAGACGTTACAGTTTCACTGTTGCAGGATGATCAAATCCACTGGAGTCATTCTACAACATTTCCTTCCTGCTAGTCATTTAGATCCTATACATTATGTTAAAATATACTTTAAAAGGTTATTAACAGACTTTGACCTGCTGTTTGTTTGTTGATATGCCGACAGTCCTGGTTGATCTCTTTCATCTGTTGACTTTATTTGAAAATGAAGCACATCTGTTGTTTTCCTTCTTCGAGCGTTGTCACCATTTGTCTTCTGTTGTTTTCTCTGCAGCTTCAGCTCCATCTGTTCCTGCTTCAAATCATTAACGCCTGGGCTTTAAAAATCACCCCCAAAAAATGTCAATCTCCTCTGTTTGTGTGCATGTGTGTGTGCAGTTTCCATAGTGATGGGGGTCCCAAGTGTGAAGAGGGAGGTTCACTCTTACCTGACTGACACGTTGACCTCTCTGATGTCGGAGCTTAGCGCGGCTGAGAAGGAGGACTGCGTCATCGTGGTCCTCATCGCTGAGGTCAGTCAGTGTGCGTGTGTGCGCTTAAATGTGTTTGTGTGTGAATAATTGGCCGTTAGTGTGAGCGTGTGTTGATGCGTGTGCCTCCTCGAATGATTTCTAAAGGTCAGTGGTTTGGCTAATGAACCTTTGCAAACTGAGTGATAATGTATTTAGCTTCCACGCTAATGCTAACCTCAGAGTGCTGCAGGGACGCAGGATGACGTGTGTGTGTTTGTGCATCAAAAGCTGTGAGGTAACATTAGTGTAAAGTGCAAGCTCCCCTTTACATCGCATCAGCTCTTCTGTGTGTTCGTAGTCAAAGTGATGAATTTTCACTCTGAGCTGTTCGTGCTGCAGCTTCTAATCTGCTGTTCATACTCTCAAATCTCATTTATGTAATTAATTTTCTTCATATATTAAACAAATGTAAAGAATGAAACCAACAACATGTGGGTGTGTACTGTATTAAAGACTTGTCCAAATGGGGAAATTCTTTTCCACAGCACCGTTACTGTCCAAACAGACAATGCCCACAAAGAAGGGTGATTAGGGTTACAAACTGAAGAACTTACACAAACCCTCCAGATAAAATATTTATTTATGGGCTAGATATGGTCCAAATTTCACATCCACATGTTTTTGAATTCATCCTTAGCAGCGCTCAGTCCAGACTCCGCAGGCTGCCTGGAATAACACGTCAATTAAAGTGATTTATGCTGCACACATGTTATATGCAGGAGATCTATCAACGCAGGACTTTTTCTCCTGTTTATGTACACTTTGATCACAGCTTCTCTGATTGTGGTACATAGATTGAGATGAAAATGAATATTGATCTGGAGCAAAACAATGATTAAGCAAACACAAAATAATCAAAGTTTCAGAGTCTAAGGATAATTTCAGACAAATAGATCATTTGTCTGAAAGGTAATATAATAATAAAATAAAAAAAATCCCCAAAAGGCTCCTACTGCACAAACATGTTCAGAGGTTCAGCTCAGTGACTGAATTAGCTGAGGTGGCTCCTAGCAGACAGCTAGCAGCTCCCACCTGGGATTCATAGAGGCCTCTAATCCTCTTTAAGCCTAAAAAGAATTTAAACAGGTAAGTTATGTAAAAAGAACCAAACTGAACCAGGCGGCAAGCTGCTGTAAAGCTAGACATTTTAACATGGGGCTCAATGGGGATTGTTTCCCTGCAGGAAACAGCCTTCGAACTGCCGATTATTGGATGAATACAAAATAAATTATTATATAGACATATCTATGGATTTTAGTAGAGACATACTGCACAGCATATGATTATGAAACAGTAAAATAAATAAGAATTTCTAAATACTTCAATATATTCTTATTATTGATTATCTATATATTATTGAAACATGTATCTTTCATCAGACCAAAGGCATGACACTGCAGATGTTCTTCAAGTAGCCGCTGATCCCAGACCTGCTCCTGTGGGAATTAAATCATGTGTCGTGGATCTACTGAGTAACGTCACAAGCTCCTCGGTCATGTAAAATTCATGTTACACATCACTCCACTTTAAAAGCTTTAAGTACTTTGGTTGCTCGTTGTTCGTGTGCAGAAACAAACCCTGAGAGACACAGAGCGTCGAGTTAATCCTGAAGTCCGCTCACATCTTAGGACGTCCAAAATGTCGGAGTGAAACAGGAACTGAGCTGTTTGATCTTCTGTCAGCAGGAAACTGTGTCTGAGAGGTAAAAAACAAAAACCCGAGAGGATTTTAAACATTATATCGACCTGGTGGTAAAAGAAAAAAAGAAAAAGAAATCAGGACACAGATGAAAACAAATGCAAAGAGCACAAGAAATAGGAACATATGGGAGTAAAATGCCTAAATCTGAAATATGCCTTTGGTCCAGATAAAAACTCCAGCTGTTTTCCCAAATATATTCCAACTCTTCTGTTTCTGTTGTTGTCGAAATTTGTCACTGATGCTGTTTCTTACAGGATAAATGTGTTTTCATTAACACGTCTTCCAAGTGAACGACAATAAGTGGTTCAAATTAAAGTGGTCCAGTTAGATTTTTATTTTTTATTTTTTTGCAAAGTTCATGCAAAACTAGGACTGTCAGATGATTATTTCCAAATGTAATATTTTTTTGCATTTTTTGTACTGTATGATCGAACAAAACTTCCCTTCACTTCTTTGACCCAAACCTGCTTTTATGTAAAAAAAAAAAAAAATTTAAAAGATAGATGTGTTATAAATTGTGGCCGAAAGAGCGATTTGAACTCAGGCTGCCCGCTTCAAGGACTACAGCTTCTTTAATTGGGGCGCACAAACTAAACTAACTCACTGGCACCTTTTTAGAAGTGAAATCACCTTCCTCGTATAAAAAGCTCTATCTCTGAAAGGAACCTTTCTTTAATGTTTAATGTCTTAGAATAACAATCTGAGTCCTGTAAAAACAATAACTTTCAATAAACCCCCTCTTATCCATCAAGAATGAAGTTGAAGACGTTACAGTTACTGTTTCACTTCTTTAGGATGACGTAATCTACAGAAGACTTTCAAAAACTTTTTTTTACCTTTTTATTCTTTTAGAAACTGAAATATTTAAACTTTTAGGTTCAGGTATAAAAGTGCAGCATTTTTTTTTGCTTGAGAGGGAAGGTTTTAGTTTCCATCAAAGCCTAAAATGTTTTTTTTTTTTGTTTTGTTTTTTTTGAGGACCAGACTTGCACAGAGGGATGCTATTGGTTGACTACTGGCCCAAATGGAAAGCAGCACGTAAACAGAGTGCAGCAGCTTTCTGGGGTTCTGTGTCAGTCTGGTGTCTCTGTCTTTGGAGGTTTACAAACAAACTTTTGCTGCTCGACTCCAAACCATACCCCTGATGTGTAAGCTTTCACTTCTATCGACCTGTCTTCATCTTGTTTTCGGCCCGCCATGAATCAGAGCTGTTTCAGGGTCTTTGAATGCAAATAGAAGCGTCTTTTTGTGTTAAAATATGAAAAGTGTCACATACACAGCTTTCAGTGTTTGCATCATAAACTCTTGAGGCTAACGAAGCGTGGATCCTTCAGTAAATATTGGCAGTTTAGAGTGAGAATCCTAATCAGCGAGCATCTCTAAGCTGCGTCTGCTCCTCGTTAACTTTGAGCTTTAAGCTCCACCCAGCTGGCACCTCCAGGACGCCAAAACAAACCACAAACTCTCTACAGAGACCCGTCACGCTGCAGCTCTGCTTGGCTGCTGGAAACTTGTGTGTGTGTGTGTGTTTCTGTGACCGCACAGCAACCTTCACAGCCAGATGATGAAGTCCACTAGGAGCACATGCTGGCGCTGATTGGCTGAGCACGAGGTTTAAGGATGATGTCATAGATTTCTCAAGTTGTTGTCGATGTTCGAGTTGGGAGTAATAGTGTGTATGTGTGTTGTGTTTTGTTGCAGAAAAGCATAAAAATATTCAGATGATGTCAGTCTGCTGTGTGTGTGTGTGTGTGTGTGTGTGTGTGTGTGTAGGTGTGTGTGTGCGTGTGTGTGTAAAGGGACTCTAATGAAGACAGATGAGTAGACCCTCCCACTTTTCAAAAATAGAAAACATACCTCTTGTTCCATCTCCCGTCTGTTTCTCAGGAAACAAGTGACAAATCTGCGCTCACAAGAAGAATAAATCCTCACATCAACACAATCTATCCAACAAAATGCATTTTTATTACAAACGACATCCACAATAAGAATCACAAAGTTTAAATAAATCCTCTCTTAAGCACTTCTGACGAATTATAAGCAGAGCGTAGGAAGGATTTATTGCAGGGCTGTTGTATTGGACCCTTAGATAAGGGATCAACTGCCAGTTGGATGATTTTGTCATATTTCAGGATTAAAAAGTGCAGCTGTGTTTAGATAAACAAAATCAAGACAGCCTGTAAACTTTAGGGCTCCTGGAAAACTATGAGATCAAATTGAAGGATCAAATCGGGCTTTCTTGAATGCTCAGTATGGGGTTTAAGAATATTTAAATCTGATCTGCAGCTTTTCTGCATCAGCAGCTGTTCTACTCAGTTTTTTTATTCTGCCGTCATTTGCATCACTGCCTCCTAATTTTGGATAAAGAGAAGGAGGTAAATGTCTTTGATGAGCCAAACCTAAACCTCGTGGCTGCTCAATTAAAACCAAATTGACCCATCTCTGTGCCTGCATCACAGAAGTGTTAATGGGGAGATGGGATCACTGCAAAACATCGGACCATACCGTGTGTATATGTGGAGCTTAAGCTGCTTATTTACACCTCGTGTCTCTCATGTCTCTGCAACGCAATGGGAAATCAGAAACTGGGGCACGATATTACAGTTTCAGAATCGCGGAAGAGCTTAGTTAAGGCACTTTTTCAAAATTGCAATCCTGTATGAGAGCCAAATTGAGGATTTCTATGTGTGCATTTAATTGTAATGTTTTTAACATACTATTAGTGTCGTTTTGTTGCTGGAGTTGGCGTATAATTGACAGGAACATAACCGGCTAGCTCACTGGCTAGGTCAATTCAGGAGATTATAAAAAGTCTCTGACATGGACTTCTATTTATATTATTGCTCAGGAGAATGAATAGATTAGATATTAGATTGTTTGTGTTTGAGGCTATTTAGAAAGTGCTAGAATGAGAAGAGTTGTGAGTCTAAAACATTTTAGGTTTAGAATAGTTTAACTGGAAAATGTAGTGCAGTATATGGCCTGCATCTGGAGTCACAGCTCTTTCTAAAGCACGTCTTCCTGTTAGTGATGTCACAAAATCACATGACACCTGAGTGTGTGTGTGTGTCTAACATCTTGTTTTCTGTGTGTGTTTTCAGGCTGACCAGCAGTATGCCAGTAGTGTAGCAGACAACCTGAAGCGCTTGTAAGTCCACCTGCATGACGGGATCCCATTTCCATGGCAACACACCTTAGAGGGAATTCTCCACTAGCTGCTTGTGCTCTGTCTGTGTGTGTGTGTGTGTGTGTGTGTGTGTGTGTGTGTGTGTGTGTGTGTGTGTGTGTGTGTGTGTGTGTGTGTGTGTGTGTGTGTGTGTGTGTGTGTGTGTGTGTGTGTGTGTGTGTGTGTGTGTGTGTGTGTGTGTGTGTGTGTGTGTGTGTGTGTGTGTGTGTGTGTTTGATGTTGGCTCATACGGCAGCCTTTGATCGCATCGTGTGTATGAACAGCTGTGTTTTTGTGTGTGAATGTGAATGTGTTTGACATTGTTCAAAGCAGTCAAAGTGCAACATGATTAATGTATTACACACATGCACGCACACACATGCACGCACACACACACGCACGCACACACACAGCCTGAAGGATGATGTTTTAGCAGCAGGAGCCTTTTTGTTTAAACATTTTCACTCTTAAATATCAAACATGATGTTTCCTACCAAGACCTACACATCCTTCTTCATCTCCTTGTTTTCTTTCCTCCATCCTCCTTTTTAACCTCTCTAGCTGCTTTCTACCTTCCCTCTCCCTTTCTTTTTCTGTTCCTTCTTTTTTTATTTATTTGCATTTATATTTCCTTCTTTATTACCCTCTTTTTTCTTCTTTCTAGCCCTTTAACTCATGATTTTCAAATATCTTGCCTTCTTTACATCCGTTACTCTTTCCCTTATCCTTTGTATTTCTTTTCTCCTTCCACCTTCTTTCCTTTCATCCTCCCTTTCTGTATGTGAAACCATAATCATAATCAGTGAAAAAAAACTAACAAACATTTTATTTTTCTTTAGTTTTCCAGCAGAGATCCAGTCTGGTCTGTTAGAGGTCGTTTCTCCGTCCGTCCACTTCTACCCCGACTTCTCCCGACTCCGAGAGTCCTTTGGCGACCCCAAGGAGAGAGTCAGGTGTGTGTGTGTGTGTGTGTGTGTGTGTGTGTGTGTGTGTGTGTGTGTGTGTGTGTGTGTGTGTGTGTGTGTGTGTGTGTGTGTGTGTGTGTGTGTGTGTGTGTGTGTGTGTGTGTGTGTGTGAAAACAAGCTCTTGGTTTATTTAACACCTTGCCAACAGTATGACTCAGACTTTTTGGAACAACCTGGCATTTTGTGTGTGTGTTGTGGGGGCGTGTGTGTGTGTGTGGGGGCGTGTGTTTGTGTGTGTGGGCGTGTGTTTGTGTGTGTGTGTGTGTGTTTGTGTGTGGGCGTGTGTTTGTGTGTGGGCGTGTGTGTGGCTCCAGCACACAAAACTTCTCTTTCATCATAAAAACATTAAAGTCTTTTTTCATAAAAATGTGAATCATCAGAATTGGTTTTCTTTCAGAAGCTTTTTGGGGAAAAACAAAGAACGTCTCACACTTGACTTTCTTAGTACGATAATCACATATGTTTCCTTTTGACTGTTTAAACATCTTCTTCAGAAATATGCATGAAACACAAAAATGCAACCTTAAAATAAATCTATAAACATCAGTCCTCTGCTTTACTTCACTATAATCTTGTTCATACAAGATAATCCTAATTTAATCCTGTAGTGAGTAATGGTTTGTTATTTTCATATCTTACATGTTTGATATTTAAAAGCCGAATATCTCTGAAATGTTCTCCTCTCTTCATAGCTAACAAAACATTTGAATCAATTTAGATTTTAAAACTCCTGCACGCTATGTTCAGGCGCTTGTGTTGTTCTTTCTCTCTGATGTAAATCGCTTTGGATAAAAGCGTCTGCTAAGTGAAGAATTGTAGTTCATAGGCTTGAAGATACTGTAAAGTACAACAGAGGAAGGATGCATTGATGAAATAAATAGTTCAATATAAACAGTAAACAAAAAGCAAAGTTTCCATCTGACACACAAAGTCTGAGACAGCTGCCAGAAAGAAAAGAAACTGATCCAGAAGATCTTCAAAGAGACAAGATATGTCAAAGTCATCTCTTCTTGAAACACTTCAGAACGATCAAACAGACAGACAGATGTTAGTCGTCTCTTAAACACAGTTTAAATGCAAACTGAATTGTGTCTCTCTCTCAAAGGAGAAATCATTAAACACATTAAAATGTGTTTTCTGTCAGGACTCAGCAGCAGGTGGAGGACGGTAAATGAGCTGCAGAGTCATGTCCTCGCATATTAAACCTCTCAGCTCAGCTCGTAAAAGGCTAGTCAAAGAAAAACTTCTGTTCTAGGTTTGTTGTGCGATTACCTCCAATAAAGACATCAGACCGTTGGTGAGGATTGTCCTTGTCAGCAGGATCATAAAAGAACTGTTGTTATCAGTCTTGTTGAGAGTGCAGCAGAAGAAACTCGTTCAATGTAGGTGCCGATCTGCCCAAATGTAATTATTATTGTTTTTAAAGATTCTATCCAGACTACACAGCACTTTGCAGATTTGAGAATCATTAATAGTCCAGAACTTTGTTGGTGTTGAAGCTGTTTTTGACCTTGATAAAATATGATATTTTTAATATTTTTTCTATTCAATTATTATACTACTATCGATGTCAAATAAAAACTTAGCATTTGGTGATTTATTTAGCAGTTCACCTAAAGTTAGGGAAACATTTTCAAATATATTTTACAATTTTCAATTTCTGAAATTTAAAACAAGTAAATTTTTTTAAAAAGTCATTCATAATTTGCTTCAAACTTGAACAGAACTTTAACTGTTGGGTCTTTCTGAATGAAGCATGACCTCTGGTCCTTTGAACTTGACTCGTAAAGGTTGCTGACGTCACTGATGAAGTTATTAAAGACAGCAGCTAAACAGAGGTGGTTTGAAAGGATGTCAGAGTCACACTGTGGTCACGCTCCAACTTGTTTTATGAAGAAATAAAAGTTTCTTTTTACTGTTACACACTGTTACTGTTGTAGCGCGGTCTGTGGTGGAGAGGCAGCTGACGTGTGTGTGTGTGTGTGTGTGTGTGTGTGTGTGTGTGTGTGTGTGTGTGTGTGTGTGTGTGCGTGTGTGTGCGTGTGTGTGTGTGTGGGAGGGTGGTGTCAAGGCTGCTTCTGTGAACTTTACTGTTTTTCTATAAAAGAAAATTCTTCAGGGTTGTTTTTTTTTGTCTCGGCGGGATATAAAAGACTGCAGTAAAAACAATTTAAACTGATGTGTGTGTGTACAGTGTGTGTGTGTGTGGGGGGGGGGGGGCGGAGGGATGGGTATTTATGACACTATAAAGAGGGGGGGAGTTTATGTCTGCAGGGCTGGAAGAGTCAGACGACATGTGTTCATCACATGCTACATAAAACCTTTAGAGACAGCAGATCTGTTATGTTTGTCTTTGTTATGAGGGTCAAACATGAAGCCTGAGGACGTTCATATCATTAACATCATCCCATGATGAACAAACTGAACAGACAGTCAGTGTGTGTCTGTTTCATGTCTGTTTTCTTTCCTTTTTCCCATGTGATGATTCTTTTTCAGGAACAGCTTTAAATAACACAGGCATAACCCACAGTGTCATCATTAGAAGTTAAGATCAATGAAACTTTAGTGATCCTCAGAGGTTGTTTAACACAAATTATCCAGCAGAATATATCAAGAAAAAGTCCTTTACTTAGTTAAAATACAAAGACTGGAAAATGCTTAAAAAAAGAAAACACCACAGGATTTCCAGCTTCACACATTCATGACTTTTCATTCAAAGCTGTTTTTTATTCTCAGTTTTTAATCTGTCCAACACCTCTCAGATTACATTTACTTTAGAACATAATCAATGATTTAGTCTTTTTTTTTCTCCTTTCTTTGTTGTCTTACATCTTCATTTTCATGCTCCCTTTTCTTCTTCTCTTTTTTTGTCTTTCTTTGACTTCACCCTTGGCTGTGTTTCTTCTCTGTTTTACTAACAGTCTTTGCCACCGCTGTCCTTTAGTGTTACTCTTCTTTTTTGCTCCCTTTTTCATCTCCTTTCTTCTTCCCCGACTTTCGCTTTGTTGTTTTTTTTCCCAAATGTCTTCGTATTGAATCTCACTGAAACACCTGAGTGTTGAGTTTCCAGCTGCCGTTATTTTTATTGAACAGTGTGTACAGTAAATGGGGGTGTGTGTGTGTGTGTGTGTGTGTGTGTGTGTGTGTGTGTGTGTGTGTGTGTGTGTGTGTGTGTGTGTGTGTGTGTGTGTGTGTGTGTGTGTGTGTGTGTGTGTGTGTGTGTGTGTGTGTGTGTGTGTGTGTGTGTGTGTGTGTGTGTGTGTGTGTGTGTCTGTCTGTGTGTGTGTGTGTGTGTGTGTGTGGCAGTGTACAAACGCTGAATCCCTGTTGTTTTTTTTGTGTGCTTCTGTTTCCTGATGTTTAAGAACTATCAGGGTTTTCCGTGACACAGTGTGAAGTATGGATGGAAACATTTAAAGTTAAAACTTTAAACCTTCATGTTAAAAATAGCGGATATTTAATCCCTCTGCTGCAGAAAGAGTGTGAATATATTCAACATCTCTGCAGATGTTTCCACTGATGGTGGAGATTTTGTTCCTGTTCTGGATGTAAATAAATTCAGTGACGCAGTCGAGTGATGAAGATTAAAGGAGAAAGACACCAGCAGTCCCTATCGTCTTTTCTTTTCGTGTTACAGCTGCACAATGTGAATCTCTCTCTTCAGTCAACCTATCGCTACATGTTGTGTGTACTTTGAAATACCAGAGGATTTAAAAGAGAGGACATGGTGAGGATGAGGATGATGACGATAAAGGTGTAAAGATGTTGAAGATGATAACAGCTTCTGCAGTGCTGTGTTGTGATTGGCTGAACAGCTGTGTGTTGTTTTTCTAAACTGTCCCCCGAAGAGACTGAACTGGTGACACTGGATCAAAATACACAGACACAACCTACACGTTACTGTGTGTGTGTGTAGGTGTGTGTAGGTGTGTGTGTGTGTGTGTGTAGGTGTGTGTGTGTGTAGGTGTGTGTGTGCGTGTGTGTGTGTGTGTGTGTGTGTGTGTGTTGTGTGTGTGTGTTTGATCTCATGGCTCATTGCATCTTCTGTCCCTGAAGCATTTTTCGGATCTTCCACTAAGCGGCCTGTTATTGTAGTCTCTGTGTGTGTGTGTGTGTGTGTGTGTGTGTGTGTGTGTGTGTGTGTGGTGTGTGTGTGTTGTGTGTGTGTGTGTGTGTGTGTGTGTGTGTGTGTGTGTGTGTGTGTGTGTGTGTGTGTGTGTGTGTGGTGTGTGTGTGTGTGTGTGTGTGTGTGTGTGTGTGTGTGTGTGTGTGTGTGTTTAGGTGAGTGTGTGTTGTGAACATTTTGTGTTAATTTTGTCTCTCCCTCCCACTCCTCTTCTTCCTCCTCCTTCGTCTTTAATCCTCACTTCCTCCTCAATCCTCTTCATCCTTTTCATCCTCTTCATCCTTCTTTTCCACCTCCTTTTTCTCTTCTCTGTCCTCTTGCTCTCTTTCCTATACCTCCTTATCTTCCTTCTTCTTGTGCTTTCCCTCTCCCTTCTCCTCCTCCTCTTTTTCTTTACTTTTGCTCCTTCTTTCTCTCCTGCTCTGAGTATTTCACTTCTCCTTTCCATCTCTTACTCCTTTTCTTTTTTATCACACTTCAACCTCATCATTCTCTCTTCCTCCCCATACTCCATTTTTTTGTATTTTACTCATCATTTAACCACCCCTCACCTTCCATTTTCTCTTGTCTTTCTTGTTCTCTTCCTCCATCTTCCTTTCTTTTTCTTTACCCCCTTCTTTCCTCTTCTTCTTCTCCTGCCCTTCCTCAGGTGGAGGACGAAACAGAATCTAGATTACTGTTTCCTGATGATGTACGCTCAGTCTAAAGGAACTTATTACGTCCAGGTAAGAAAAGCTAGTATGTCCGCATGACATTAAATGTTCTTGTGATTCCTTTAACTGGACTGAACAGGTTAAAAAAGTAAATGTAATTATAAATAAAGATTGAAATATTAATCAATATAACAATTGCATACTTCGGCGTGTAGATTTTTTCGCTCTCAGTTAACTTTATCGTTCTGCAAAAGTTTAGCAACTTCACTAAACTTTTTCATCTCGGCTCTGAACGTAATAAATCTGGACGCCCATTAAAATAAATTTGTCTCTGATGAAACTCTGCTGCTGCGGTGGCGTGAAGCTGATGAAACTGTTGCATTGTGGGTAGACTGACGGGGACGTTAATGGAGGTGTCTCTGTGGCGTCGTCTCTCGCTCTTTGTTCCTTCTGAAGATGAAAAGGAGAAGAAGACACAGGCGGCTGACTTCTGATGAAGGAACTGTGTTCAAATAGACTGGTGAATAAAGAAATAGAAAAGTGTTTCACTTAATGAAGGATTAAAGAAATAAGAAAAGATTTTCTTCAACTTTCTGTCCAAACATATCTGATTAAAAGTAAAAGTAAGTAAGTAAGCTGTCAAAACATTCAGTCAGTGAAAACATGAGGAAGCTGCAGCTCCAAGAAGCTTGTCTGCTCAAACGATGACATCTGTAATAAATAGGAATGCATTTGAAATTGAATGTATTATCCACAAAAACAACACTGTGATAAGAAAAACTAGAAAAATCTAGTTTTTTTTCTGGTTCCCAACCTGACGGCACAAACTTTCAAACGGAAGTTTCGGAGATTTTCTGTTCAGCATGTCATTTATTTCTGCAGTGAAAACTGTTCAATTGTTATTGTTACTGTTTTAATTGTTATTAACAATAAATGATGGAGATTTGATAAGATTAAATAACAATGAACAGTCAAGATAACGGGAGAAGACAACACTGAAGAAGTCATAAAAAGTCTTCAGAATGAAGATGATATTATAATAAAATATGTGCAGTTTGTGATGAAAACAGTTCTTATGGGGCGCTGGTGGTACAGTGGGTGGTGCGCACGTCACATGTATGGAGGCTGTGGTCCTCCAGGGAAGCCGCCCGGGTTCAATTCCGACC
This sequence comes from Symphodus melops, assembly GCF_947650265.1. Lineage (NCBI taxonomy): Eukaryota > Metazoa > Chordata > Actinopteri > Labriformes > Labridae > Symphodus > Symphodus melops. Next base: position 6,955,547 of record NC_136699.1, on the reverse strand, counting down.
TGGGGGTTTCCCATATGTTAATCCCCCCCCTCCCTCTCTCTCACTCTCTCTCTCCCTGTCTCTCTCTCTGTATGTCTCTCTCTCTCTCTCTCCTGGTTTACATCGATATCCAAATTTTAAAAGTTTCATGCCGACGACATGAACAGACAGTTTACTGTTAAGAGAAAATTGAATGATACAAAATTCAAATGCATACATGCTGTAAACGTTTTCTTTAATATGATCTCATTTTGTATAATTACATTACTTTGCTGTTGAGTTTCTTAAAACATTTTGTGGGAGTTGCTGCAAAGGAAGAACTGAAACCATGAAAATGGAAATAAAGAGGTAAAAGATTCAGAGGTTTCTGCATGTGATGGAGTCAGAGATCAATCAAACTCTTCGTGTTTGAAATTGAAACACTTTCTCTGCTCTCTGACAGGAAGCTGTTTCCAGGAAGGTTTCTCACTGTCTGGACTTGATTCATTTCCTGCAGACGAGTGTTTTTGTCTTTTTTTTATCCCTGGCTCTTTTAGTGAAGTGCTGTTGTGATGTGTCCTTGAACTCAGCAGCTCTCCGGAGTTGATCTGGGTTATTTCCCAGTGATGGAGCGATCTCCTCTCCATCACCGTCCCAGCTGGAGGTGACGGAGCCTCGGCGGCTCCCACACTGAGCGTGTTGACAGGAACACAGAGCCGACGAGCCGTTTTGACACCTAAACTCGCTCTGAACTCTGCAGAGCGTCTCCTCAGAGGTGTGCAGTGACAGGTGGGGGAGGTAATTACTCCATGTCGACTCCACCATTACTGAAGCTGAGGGTGTAAACGTCTGTCAGAGAGCTGCACAACAAGTGTGCCTGTTGCAGCAGGAACAGAAAAGTTTGTTCGTAGTGTTATTTGAAAAATGCATTTGTGCATTCAAGTAACCGTTTTGTTTTTCACGAGGGAGTTCATTAATTACCAAGTTGTCACTCTCCTTTGTCTGTTTAAGAAAGTTTCTGGTGTTTCATTGCTATGTGAAGCAAAGTTTCTATAGATCGATGACTTCTCTTGCTTTCAAAATGTTGACAGATTATAAACTGGGCCAGAACTCTCCTGGACTCAGAGCTCAACATTAAACAGGATTTACTGGGCCCTGTTATCCTACACTTTCTGTATCCAGATGATTAAAAGATACAAAATGTGTTGAATTCAAAGCCCAAAGACAACTCTGAAGAGTCATGGCGGCCTCAAACCAGATCAAGACAGTTCTTTGGAAGTGAAGGTTTGGTGTTGCTTTGGCGTTGACATCTTTTTCATGTTTGTTGGAAACCTGGGGCTTCAAAGACGGAACCACCAGAAAGGAAAAAGAACCAGAGAACGCGGCTGCTCTCTGGTTGCCTGTTCTGTGTGTTTGCTTGTTTAGGTTGAGCAGTAGAGGCCCTCGGTGCAACTCAGACCCTTGAACTAAAGTATTTTCCCCTTTGATGCAAGCGGAAGGCTTTCCTTTTCATAGAATCTTTATTTGTATTATTTTATTATTATTATTATTTATTTTATTTTATTTTTTTAAGATTTATTTTGGTTTTTTTAGCCTTTATTATAGAGGAGGAATGTGGACAGCTTCAGAAACCAGGGAGAGAGAGTGGGGGAGGACATGCGGTAGGGGAGCCACAGGCCGGACGTGAACCCGGGCCGCCCACGCAAGGACTATAGCCTCAATAGGTAGGGAAGCGTGCACTGCCACCAGCGCCCCCCCAAGGCCATCATTTTGAGGTCATCTTGTAGAAGTGTGCTCAGCTTTACAGTAGTAGTTCAAACAGCAGCCATGACCTGCAGATCAACCAGTGTGCCCATCTCAGTACTGTTTGATACAACGGCTGAGGCGACGAGATGAAAGAGGACCATCTTCTAGCCCCGCCCCATGCATGTTGTCAGGAGAGGGAGGTGCTAACAGCACTGTTTGTATCCTCGAGTGCAGTGGCACTCAGAGATATTTGGTTTGGTCCACCAAACCAAATTCCTACGTTTTGTTGACATGACTCATAGGTGCACATCGCTTTGGAGTTCCTCCAGTAGATTTGTTCATCTTGAAGCAGTGACGAAGGCCGTCTACTATGTGTTCACTAAGAGTTGTTGTTTTCATGGCTGGCAGGCTCAGACTGTGAAGTGTCCTTACAGCGAAAGAGCTTTTTGTTGAAGAGGAAGATGAGTTTGGCTTCTTGTGATCATCTATTTTTGCTTTTTTATGTCCTCAGGGGGTAAAACTGCCTGTGAGTGTTTCACACATTTGACCGACTGTTGTTGGAGAAAAGACAAGTGAAATGAAGAGTACTAATACAAACACTTGTTTGTACTTGTTGTACTATACTTCACTGTTTTGAATAATCTCTCTCTCTCTCTCTCTCTCTCTCTCTCTCTCTCTCTCTCTCTCTCTCTCTCTCTCTCTCTCTCTCTCTCTCTCACACACAGTTAGAGGATGACATCGTCGCTCGTCCAAACTACTTCACCACCATGAAGAACTTTGCGTTGCAGCAGCCGTCAGAAGAGTGGATGATCCTCGAGTTTTCTCAGCTCGGCTTCATCGGTGAGTTGCTGATGTAACAGTGATAGTAGTCAATGATAAATACAGCGGCTGCAAGCGACAGTCATCTGTGTCTGAACAACATCTTTTTTTTTATTAAATTGCCAAAGCTAAACTCTTAAGTATCAGGGAAATGTTTCTCTGTATAACCAACAGAGAACCAGCTCCTCTGTTTTCAGCTCATATTCTAGTTTAAACGTGTGTGAAAGGGTTTACTGGTCTGAGACCAGGTCACTCCATTGGTCATTTATCATGTGCTGAACTAGAATGTTTAAAGTGTGGTTGGAAGATGACCTTTGAGTAGAGTTCATTTAGTATCACAAAGTGTTTCCAAAGTGTGAAAAAAAGTACATTAATGTGAAGAAGTTTGTGTTGAAGCTCGGCCCCTCGGTAAGAGGCTGAAACAGTAAAGTGATCTCAGGTCTTTCAGCCGTGCAGAGCTCAATCTGAGGGTTAAATTAAATCCAGCAGATTAATTAAAGCGTCACCCTCGGTCTGATCTGATTTCTAATTATTCTGTCATGGCCAATCAATGATTTCTGTAGTCGTGAATCCAATCAGTCGACGCCAACATGTGGAATGCAGGTTCACTCTCCTGGAACCAAAAGCTGATCGAGACTTAATCAGACTTGTTTCCAGCTCGGACAGATGGAGGCCGAATGAGCTGCTCAAGAGCCAGAAATCAGGAGAGTGTGATCAGATACTTCTGATCTGAAACAGCTCACATCTGAAAGTCGACACCAACCCAAAAGTCGTTTTATCTTCATGAAGAAAGTTCATTTAAAGCTGTCCGGTGTAGTTTTCACTTATGTTTTAAAATGTGCAGCTAAAAATGGATAAACTACATCAAATTTAAAAAAATCTTTCGTAATGACACCAGTGGCCAACTGGCTACCAGCATCAATCTGGTATTTGTTGCATCTTAAAGTGAGCAATTAATGCAAGGGCATCCATCCTCGTGTTAGCTTACAAACCCAGAACGAGGCCTGACCATCAGCTGAAACGAGCACATTCTTCCCCTCGTCAGATATGCTGCTAAACTAAACATTTTCAGAAATGATTAGTTTTTAAGTGGCTTCTAATTGAAGTGAAGTTGATCTCTTGAAATACACCCTATTTAAAGAAATCACTCAAACAATATCAACATATAATCAGTAAGTAATACAACTTTTTTGGTAAAAAAAAAAAGTCAGAGCTGTGTTGTTGAGTTATAAATGATTGAATGAATGCATGTGTGTGTAATTTAAACTCAATGGTAATAATCTAAAACAGCAGCAGAGAAGTAAAGAGTGTGTATCTCTGGAGGGATTTCTTTCTCCTCTCTGTGTTTACAGCTCCAGCTATCTCTACACACACATACAATTACCCAGCTCCATTTTCTTCCCAAGAGGCTTTGCTGCTCCACTTGCCTCTAATAGGTCCCTGAGTGTTCAGCCTTTCATTACAGAGGCCGGGATGGTCGATTCAAACGCACCTCAGGGTTCCTCAGGGTTTGGCAGCAAGTAGCCAAACAACAAATCAGAGGTTCTTTAAAAACGAAAATTCACCAAATTGCTGAAACTGCAAAATACAAAAGAACATAATAAAAGGATAAAGACCTGCAGGTGTTAAAGGGACAGTATTTATATATTCATACTGACCATAATAAGGTACATGGTAATGGCTCGATATAGGAGCCTCAAGTCGGTCTCTGTCACGGTCTTTGGTGAACTTTAAAAATATACAACAATATATTCCTTCTTCCAGGATAAAGTGTTGTCTTTCTCTGTCTAACTGTGTTTTGTTTAATTATCTAGTTTTTCAGTCTGAACTTTGCAGAATCTCCTCTAAAGTTTTTTAAGCATTTCAACATTATTTGTAACTGAATATGACTCCAGGTCCTAATTACAGTCTGACATGTGGAGCATCAAAAACATGTCATATTTAGCCATGACTTTAAAAAAAAAGAAAAAACAATTACACAGGTTTATCCGATTCAGGCCAGATTGGGCGTAGAAATAAAAACATGCAAATAAAGACAACCCAGTTCTCTGTGGAATCAATAACACAGGAAAGGCTTGACGGGGCTTTTAAATCCAAATGTCACTAAATATAGCTGAAAAACTCAATTGTATCTTTTATTCCTACACTGTTGAAGGTGAATCTTTGAGTCATGAAAAAGAGTCCAAATTCAATCCACATTTTCTGACAGAAAGTGTCCTGAAAATATAAATGATCAGGATCTTTATTCTTTTTATAAGATGTTCTCACATAATACATGTCCAGAAATGAATTAAAAACATCAGTATTTTTGTCCTCAGTAAGCAGACTGTCTCCTCTGACTCGATCACTGCTCCACTCGCTGCGTCCTCCATCGAACAAGATTAAACATTTGAAGTGTGAATTATTGATTTCACTAACTGCAGCAGAGAAAACAATCAATTATCGGTCATTATGTGTTATATTGTCCCTGCTGCAGAAACCCTCAGGGATGAACACACACACAGACACACACACACACACACACACACACACACACACACACACACACACACATATGCACTGAGGTGTTTCTGAAATGTCACATTTCGGATTTGATGATGTCACATTTTTATTTTGAGCCACATTCACAGAACACAAACTCCTCTATCTGTTTGAGGAAGACTTTAAGAAACCGATCCTCCTGTGTGTTTGTTTGTGTGAGGCTGATGAAACTGTTGCATTGTGGGTATTCTGACAGTGAAGTTAATGGAGAAGTGTGAGTTTCGCCCGCCCTTCATCACACACGCTTTGTTCTTTTTAACGAGAGAAACTGATACAGACAGCAGAGGGTTATGCAGCATCCAGATCTCCTCTCCTATCAAATGAACATCAGAATAACATGTAAATGATATCGATAATGATGAGAATAATTCTCCTTAGACACGCTTTTCTTCTTGTTATGTTTTCTTATTTTATGATCTACTGTTTGGTATACGTAAGAGCTGAAAAATAAGGAACGAGCTCCTCATATGTGGATGTTGGGGTTATTTTGATATAAAAACACAAAAACTACAACAATGTCTATTTATATGTAACTTTAGAAAAAATAAACTGATATCTTTATGTTGAGCATCTTATTCAAAAAATGTAAATAAATAAATGACAAAAACAAGAAATAATAAAGTGAAACCTCAACAACAACATCAGAGTACATGTTTGAAATGCACTTATTTGATCCTACAGCTTATCTACTGTCCAACAATACAACATAAATATCTACCAGATTCCAGACAATTATTAAACAATATGCCATATACAACAAAGTGCTGTTTATGCATTAAAGTTAGCAGAGCAGCCGACAACATGCAGCTCTTCCGGACAGATTTCAAATGTGCCTGAAAAACAAACTGATGAACAAAGCAAAGGGAATAAAGCCAAGTAAAACAAGGATCAGAAAGGGATTTAAGCACCTCTACTGACGTCACCTTTCCACATCAGGACCAGTGGCTGGATGTGAAACTGAATAAACTTTGTCAGAGTGTAGGGATCGAGTTGATTCTCAACATTTGCTTCTTTTTATTTTAATTTTCAGTCTAAAGATCCGTCTGTCTGGTGAAGCTAAAATCTCAAAAAAAAACATGGCGCTCCTCAAACTTCCTTCTCATCTACTTGTATGTAATAATCATCTCTATGGACTTTAAAGATGCTTCACTCAAACAAAGAAAATGTAACATGACACCAACATGATACAAATAACCCAACATTAGATTGAATAAGAGTCAGTAAACGCACAAGCTGTCTGATTACAACATTTATAAAATACTGATATGTGTCGTAAAGCATATGACTTCATGAATTTGTTTCCTGCAACAGGAGATTCAGAGGGAGGGGGGGGGGGATTCAATTTGATCTGAAGTGTAAAATTATTCATGACCTGTGAGTTTATGAATAATGCAGCTCTGTCTGGTTTGATTTAATTTAATTCCTGACACAAAACACATACATAAAAAAAACTGTATATTTACAGAATAATGCACGCGCACAGACACACACACACACACACACACACACACACACACACACACACACACACACACACACACACACACACGGCAGAGCTGCACAGGAAAGCTTCAAACCTTTTAGAAGCAAAGTGCTAAAAGCAAAACAGGAAATTAACACTGAAGAGAAACCAATATGTATAAAATTCATATCAGGATTATTAAAAAAAGCTTTTTTTTTCCAGCTGAGGTTGCCTCTGACCTCATACCTTCACTACCAAAACTCAGCTCTTGTCAAGTGTGTTTGTCTAACTTCTATACAGTTTAGATTCCATATTGCACAGATATGAATAAATCATATTCTGATGATTTCATATGCAGGCCCTGAAGTTCGACCACAGCAACATTTCAGTCAGTGCAACAAAAAATAACCTAACGCAAGATATTTATTATGTTTGACCAAGTACAAACAAGAAGTGTAGTCATACCCTTTCTGTTTTCCTAAATGATTTTGGAGAAAATATTTTTTTTGCATTTCATAAAATATTTTAATATTCCATTTAAAGTTTTGATCAAATGTCTTTTGCATTTTATTGAATGTTTTTTGGGTTTCATTAAACGCTTTTGCAGTTGACCTTCAGGGTCCCCGTGCTCACGGCTGCAGATGGTGAATTAAGTCCAAGGACAGACTGAGGGCCTTTCTCATACCACTCCCCACACACTTCCTCTCCACTCCATTACATTTTTACTTTTGAAAGCTACATCTTTTTTTTTTTACTGTGAAGTGTCATACAGAGACTTATAAAAGCATCTTACTGAAATAAAAACGAGAAGATATTGAAAAAGTGTCACTAGATGTATGAGGTGGTTTATTTCTCATACTGTTGAAGTTGAGTCTACATAATATAATTCATGTGTCACTTTTTGAGTGACATAAATTCATCGCGACATAAAGCTCCTGTTTCCGTGCGAATGAGGGGAGTTGGTCCAAAAGCTTGCTCTTACCTCCACTCAGCTGTGAGCGGCTCGAGTTCACTTAGTGCAGCAGTCTGAGTGTTGAGTGAGCTGTTTGAAAAAGGCCCTGAGTGTGAATGTTTTTAAACTTGAATCAGCCTTCATGTTGGAAAATTAGTGCTCTGCAACTACAGCCAAATGTACCTTTATTATGCCACACCTGCTTTCCTTCATTTAACGCAATTATAAACCATTCTTGCTAACACTGTTGTTATTTTAGATGTTTGTTTAACTTTGTGGATTCACAAAATATCTGCAAGACATTCATGAACCTCCCCCCTCTGTCCATGGTGCTGAAATGTGTCCCAAAATGCAACCGATACGATGAAAGGTATTTAAAAGGATCCGTCTAGTGTCTCAAACATTCGAGATTTTTATCATAGCGCGCTCCTTTTTCTGTTCAAGTGCTGTGTCCCTCCGCTCTCTCTCAAAGATCGAGAAAACAAGAGCACACCTTTTCTCTTCTCATCTCATTTTCTGTCTCAACATGCTGGAGGAGAGGTGCCAGACATCCTGTCTGTCGGTTACACATCTCCTTGTCCTCATCTGCTCTTTCCTGATATACACCTTTTATTCTTTCTTGTACATTCAGAGATATGCAGGTACAACATAAAAAAAAACACCTCATATTGTTGCACATAAATACAAACGCATACATTCTTGAATTTTTAGACTTGGGCCCTGTTTGAATAATTACTCAAAGCTTTAAAAGGTTAGCTGTCTTTACGGTGCAGCAGTGAATCTGGCTGTAGTGTCTGCAGCATCATCATGTGCTTTTAGCTTTTTCATGTCTTTTAATATTAGAGCCGACGGTCAAATGAAATGAACTCTAAGGAAGATTTACCTGAGAGAGGATGCCCAGACCCTCATTGAATTGTTCCATTATCATCGTTATTGTGCTTCTCGTAATATAGAGTGTATAATATAAAAGAAATATAGCGCCTCTTTACAAGTAGTTTTCCTTTAACATGTTTAATTCCTTCACGACTTCTCAGAAAGAGCTTTACAGAGTTGTAGATAAATGAAGAAAAGCTCCTAAAGCACCTCATATTTCCCTCTAAATCAACTATAAAGATTTTCCTGAAGTTCACTGCAGACACGACTTCAGTCATTATCCTCCAATGATTCCTGTCATCAATCAATACAGAGCTGAGAGGAGCTGAAGCTGTCTCTCTCTCTCTCTCTGATTGTTTTCTGAACCAATCTGAATCACAATATTCTGCCCATGTTTCCATCCAATCTCTGGCATCACACAGCCTGTCGCTCTGCCAGCAGGGTTTGTTTGAAACTGGATTTGATGGAGAGATGAGAGAGAGGGAGTGAGTGATTTGGAGAGGGATGGAGGTGAATATAGGCGGAGGATAAAGTGATGGAGCTCAGCGGGAGTTCCGTCTCTGAGCTGGATGATGTTTGTTAGACTGTCTGAACATTGGTAACATCCCCTCCTCCTCCTCCTCCTCCTCCTCCTCTGCTGTCTCGGCCTCCCTCTGGTTCTCACGTCTGACCTCACGAATCCTCCCTGACCCCGAGTCGCCTGCGAGCAGAGGCTGCTTTCACAAATTCATCAGGGTGGAGCTGACTCACTGAATTACATCAGACGGAGGAGCGAGTTGCAGCGCTGCAGGGCCTCTCTCTAATTCAACTGTTCAAATTCGGGTTTTGCATTTGCTAAGTTTAGCCTCATTTCTGTCTGCGGGGGAGGATTTTAATTCTGTTGCCTCGTTGCGCAATCAGCCCCGCAGAGGCTGAAATGTCCAAATGGATCAGGGCAGTGCTGAAGGCGGGAAGGAGCACGACAGAGCTTTCTGTTGGCCTTTCAATTCAACCTCGTCATTGAGAAGGTCTGCTCGGTTCACATTCTGACCTTTGATTCCCAGAGATGGTTCCCTCAGCTCAACTCGACGCTGTGTTCAGAAAGATCAGAAACAAGCTGACTGAAGAATGACAACAGGCGTCCAGACTTCCTGCGGAGAGAGTCTGGTTCAGTGTCACTGAAGGAGATAAAAGTCTGTAATAAAAGATAAACAACTGAGTTCGAAAATATCTGTTTTCTTTTTGATAACAAAGATTCAAGAAGCCTGCTGGGATGAAAACTGCTACAGACAAATAAACAACTTTCAGGGTTGTCCCTGCATTTAGCTGTATAAATCGTTATTTTTACATCCTGGAAAAACTTAAGAACATTTGATATTGACCATTTGCTAAAATCCTCCTCTGGCTCAGTTTTACAACCACAGTAGCTTTTTTTGTCTAAAAGATTTCAGTTTTTTATTGGTGTATTTCTTAACCGTAAAGTTTCTTTCCAAAAGCTTGGTTAAGATGGTGTTTTAAGGCTCCTCTGTTAGACTGCCCACTCGTGATCTCAGCTGGGAGTAAGATTGTTCTCGGGGTGGCGGGTAAAGGAGAAGTTTAACTTATTTTAATCAACCCCCGTCTTTCTTCTGATTCTTCTTGCTTGTCTTTTCCTGCTTGGTCGACCACTAAATCATTATGATTGGCTGCTCAGCAGTCACATGCAGCGTAATTATTGTTGTTGTATACGTCCAGTTGAAAGATCAAAACATTGACTGTAGGATCCAAACAGATGATGGTACACAAATGGATCAGGGCAGCTGCTTGATAATACTGATGCCATGCGCTCCAGCCATAGACTGACTTGGAGGGGGGAAAAAATGTTAACTTTAGAAAAGGCGTGTGTGCTTCCATTTAGTCATTTCAAAACCAAAAAAAAAAACATATATGCTCTGAAGTATAATGAAAGGTTTAAACTGTGGGTTTAAAACTCTCACATAGAAGCTGCTGGCATAACCAAGCCTAATACCCGCTTTAATAACCTCTCTTTGCAGAGAGTCGGGCCCTGCACTTAATCCTCAATTTACCTTTTCAGGGGCGTTTAATATTTTTCAGTTAATCAGATAACAGAATGTATCATAATTAGTCTAAAATAAAGGCACCACAGCCTTAAAAACTGAAAGTTACAGTAACTTTATTTCAAAGGTTTTTTCTGGCTGCTATGATCTCTGAGCAGAGAGCTAAACATGTTTGTTCTGAAGACTGTGTTCGCTATGAAACATTTATCAACCTGCAGAGCAAAGTCTTTGAATCTGTCAGGTCACGGCTCATTGATGCCATGCTTCTGATTCACCTTTCTCATCTGGGATTTCAACCAGCAGCTTTTCACTAATCAATGGTCCTTGCTGACAAGTATCTATCAGTTTCTGCCCAAACCGAACAGATGTAAGTAATGAGACACTTTCAAAGGTAGATAAATAGACTTGCAGGAGAAATGTTTTCTGTCTTCTTGCTGGAGGGATTTGAAGTTGAGTTAATTAACTTGGGCTGTCTTCTTGTCTGACAGGAAAGATGTTTAAGTCTTTGGACCTGTCGCTCATCGTGGAGTTCATGCTCATGTTCTACAAAGACAAACCCATCGACTGGCTGCTCGACCACATCATGTGGGTCAAAGTGTGCAATCCAGAGAAGGATGCAGTGAGTACCTCCTCTTATAACTTTTTTTTTTTTTAAGCACCTGAATTTTCCCCGCACACCTGCACACATTTGTGGATGAGCATCTGGAAAGCCCCAGCTGTGTGATTAATGGATCTAACGTTGCATTCTTGAAGAAGCTGCTTGGTCATACTGACAGTGTGTGCATTCTGCAGGGGAGTTGTTGTTGTGTTTTATTGAGGGATTTAAAAAGATAATGTGTCTGTAATTCATTCTGTTTGTTTGTTTGTCCTGCAGAAACACTGTGACAGACAGAAAGCCAACCTGAGGATCCGGTTCAAACCTTCTCTCTTCCAACACGTCGGCACACATTCCTCTCTTGCCGGAAAAATACAGAAACTCAAGGTGTGTGTGTGTGTGTGTGTGTGTGTGTGTGTGTGTGTGTGTGTGTACTACATTATAATTTAAAGCCATATTGAACTTTTTTTGACTTAATGTTTTGAAGTTATCCAGTATGTTGTTTTCTGTTTTCTTTACACTTCTAATATATTACTCTGTTGTTACTCTACTGCATTTCTGCCTTAGTCTGAAATGAATGCATGAGGTCAATAAATAGCTTCCAGATGATTTTAGTGAAGAACCTTAATCAGGCCAGCAAAATAATCGGTTCATCCCAACCTACCCTCTCTGCACTGTATGTGGTACATGCAGTGGTCCAATCACAGGGCTTGCAGTTGCGTCACGTCGTTGTGCAGTTATACTTTTAAAGGAGGTGAAAGTCAGGCTACATATGTAGGCTTCAGCGTAGGACACAGGGCTCTGCAAACCTAAGGCGTATACTACGGCATAGATGGAACACAGAAGTGTAAATTAAGCTTAAGACTTAACATTGTGCCAATAAATCACCAAAGATTAATAAAAAAAATCCAGGTTTAGGTTGAAAAAGCAAACCTTAGTTAAGCTTTAAAAGCAGAATTTTTAAAAAAAACCTGTCTTTATAACCACACACCACCTCCACACTGTGTCATAGAGATGCTGTTTCCTGCTGTGGCTCTGATTGTTGGCACTTAATGCAAATGTGGGCTGCAGACTCATCCAGTATGAATGTATTCCCACTGATTCTGTGTTGTTGTGTGACATATTTGAGCTGTGACTGAGGTTTAAAGCTCTGCAGTAACACCAAGGCCGGTTGAACTGGTGAGCTGTCGGTGTGAAGGTGTTGGGAGTTTATAGGTTGCAAACAGGTTCAATGGAAATTCAGTCCAGCATCTCTGGAGACATGAAGATTGAAAGCCTCTGCAGCCGTCGGCTCAGGCGCAGACTGCAGAGTATCAGTGCGCTGAGAGCAAACGTCTCGTCTCGTCTCTGATCACTGTGTTAAGAGTCGCTGTGACTGCTGCAGCAATCTGCTCCCGTCGATTGGATATCGATCCAGCCGTCACACGCCGGCAGCTCCTCGATGCATGGATTGAACCACAGAGGCCCGGGCTGCACGGGAGGCCAAACGTAGCTATTACCCTCCAACCTGAAATGTTCGCTGTGTATTAGTAAGAAAATCAGCGCATAGTCTGAATGATCAAAGTTGAAATGGAGAAAATCTAAGTGGAAGTGTGATTAAGATTTAGTCTTGTTTTAGAGTAAACGACTCTGAAATAATACGTACTGGAGTGAACTTTTGAAATCAATTAGGCCTTTGTTGCAAACCTCTATGCCTACATCTTTTTAAGGGGTTTTTATTTGCTTCTGAAACAGACAAAAGTTAATATTGAAGCCTCTGTATTGCCAACATAATTCAATCCTGTTTTTATTTCTTTATCTTTCATATTTAAAAATTCTTCCAGTGTCAGATGATTAACAGCACCCTGCAGAGCAAATGTAGTTTTACATTTCCATAGCAAACTGTCTCAAGGAGTAATACATTCGACTGTTAGAAGACAGCAGCTTGAGAGTTTTTGTAAAAAATAAATAAATAAATACCAAAGGAGGCCAAAACATGTTTACAACAGGTTTAGTTTAGCGTAAAGTTGAAAACATGCGCTTCTATGTCTGATATAGTGTCAGAATATTTTTCATCTTCCCACCTCAAAGTATTGGTTTAAAATATCCAAGTTTAGATGCACACACTGCACACACACACACTTTATTATTTCCTTCAAAGGTGCTGGTGATGGAGCACACATTAGGAAGAGGAGAGAAACGCCGCACACTCTATTCCAATTGCAAAGAGGTTTTATTAGACAACGTTTCGGCCGGTAAGGCCTTTGTCAAGTCTTGTCATGACTTCTTAAAATATCTAAGTGACAAAAAGTGGGCAGCTGTGGCTCAGCAGTAGAGTCTTTCAGTCTCTCATCCCAGAGGTTAGGGGTTCGATCCCCAGCCCTTGCAGCCACATGTTATGTGTCCCTGGGCAAGACACTTAACCCCATGTGTGTGTGTGTGAATGTCTATGAATAATGTAATGAGTTACTACTGATGGACATTTTACATAACAACCTTTTCTATCACTGTGTGAATGTGTAGTTGGGACTTGCAGTGTAAAAGCATGGGCTTTCTTCTTTTAGTCTGAATCCTGTTATTCCTGTATCTTATTATTTATTTCATGTTTTATCATTTCATGTCTTGATACTCTCAACCATATATAAGGTACACTCAGTGGGTTCAAAGGCACGACTTCACAGGGGCAAAGTAAAATCAGGCAGGTTTATTTCATAGAAGTCCAATCACACAGGCAAACAAATCCAGAGGCTCAGGCAAAGGCAGGGTGAAAAAGCAGGCACAAATCATACACTAGTAAACACTGGGAAAATTTAAGGACGTGGTAACACGAACGACCACAACTGACATGAGGGTGGAAAATAAGAATTAAATGTACAGACAATTAGAGACACAGGTGGGTTCTGTTAAGTTTTCTGAAATTTAAATAGACATTTTTATCACTTTTTTTTATACTTCTTTATTCTACTTTTGTGTTTTTTGTTTTTGCACCAAGTCAAAATCCTTGTGTATTTAGTTTTATTTGGCAATAAATCCAGATTTTGATTCTGATAAGCATTTACTTTCAACAGAAGATTTTAACACATTTGTATGGTAAACACATTGAATCCTTGAAAATCTTGTAACCGCTTCAATCAGCCTTCTTTGGAATTATTCATTTATTTTTTAATTAAGGACTGGTTTAAAATTGACAACTGAAATTACTGTCATTGTAAAAAAAAAAACACACAATTATTTATTCCTTTTCTGTCTCAAAAACGATGAATCACCTGTGAGCTGAAAAACCATAAAAGACATGATCTGAACAGCTGCTTAACTCAAATGAGTTTTTATGTTTGGCCATGACTGCTCTCATACCTCTTCAGAGAGAAGCTTTTCTGAAGAATAACAACTTCACATTTGGCATTAGCCTGAATTATTCCACCACCAAAGGTCAGCTGTCAAGGAACGGTAAAGTTAAAGTCTCCAAAAGTTGTTTAAAATACAACTGTGACATATAAATGTTGCAACTATGGTTCAACTTTTCTTTTTTTACAAATCATTTCCACAACCAGACTATACAGACTATAACTCGTTCTCAAAGGCGTAGTGTTGCAGTCTTTATTACATTAAAAACAAAGTTGCAGTTGTTAACCTTTGTGGGCTACATTTTATAACTATGGGATGTTCTTCTTTGACAAACAATCAAAAACAATAAAATGCCTCTTAAAATGCTTCTAAGTAACACCAACAGGGATGCATGCTTCTGTTGTTTACTCCTGTTCTTTCGTAGTGTCTGCAATGACCTAAAACAGGATTAGTCATCAGGACAGCTCGCAGGACTGGCAGTGATACCAGTCTGTGTAAAACGCTGTTAGAAATTTCAAATGACTAACACTTTGTAACATTTTCTGGTCATTGCTTTCTGTTTTCACATTCATTTTCACTCTTAGAGGAAACACGGACATAAATGAGATTATAATTCCCTGAATACATCTCTCTGTTTCTTTGGTGAGAAGCTATACATCAACAGCTCAATTAGATTTGTAATAGAGATGGGTTATAAGTATTGTATAATACTCTGCTGACGCCAGCAGTGGCAGTAGAGCATCTTAATGCTGTACGCTAACTGGTTTTAAATAGCAGAAGAAAGCATTACTGTCAAATGGCACCACTGTAGCCATACAGACTGCAGACATGCCAAGATTCTAACTGAGCATCTCTTCACTGGAGGAACAATCTATTTTATTAAATAAAAAGAGTCAATGCAATGATCTACTTCACTTGGTATTCTCGAGTGCAATAATTGTAAGTGAAATTTGAATTGTGATTTCCCTTGAATTACACGTCCCATTACTTTAACTAAATGAACTCCATGTTTATCTGCAGGATAAGGACTTTGGGAAACAGACCCTCCATAAAGGTCACGCCAACCCGCTGGCCGAGGTGACGACCAGTCTGAAGACCTACCAGCACTTCACCTTGGAGAAAGCCTACCTAGGGGAGGACTTCTTCTGGGCGTTCACCCCAGTAGCGGGGGACTTCATACGGATACGATTCTTCACACCTGTCCGCATCGAGAGGTCGGTACCAGGGTGTTCGAGTCAAAGGTCGGCAATGACAGGAGGTTACAGAGTTCAAGAGGGATTGAGACGATACAAGGTCCTCATGTTCAAAAGATAGAGGTTACAAGTCATTCAAGAGCAAACTAGACTGCTTGTCAACGGTTTTTCCTTGGGAATGATGTATGCGACGCTAAGCAGTGCAACAAGAGTGAAAGACTGAACAGATGGGGCTCCCTTGGGAGGTTTATTGAGGTAATTTTGAACCACTATTGTGGTTTTATGTGAGTCCACCCTCAAGGCCCCATTCTGTTGCCTGCATGGCCTGTTAAGAAGCTGCACCTCTGCTAACATGTTTGTCTACTTTAATATAAATTCAATAAGACTTTGTGCTTCTTTTGGCCTCTCTTTATCTTTCAGGTATTTCTTTCGGAGTGGAAACATTGAACATCCAGGAGACAAACTTTTCAACACATCAGTGGAGGTTCTGCCCTTCGATGTGAGTGATTCTGAACTCAGTGATCAATCATAAATCTCTGATCTTCTCTCTAAAGTTGTGTCCATCATTTTTACTGCTGTTCGAAACATTATACTCAACAAGGTAAAAGCTGACACCTCCAAGCACTGTCACATCTCAAAGGAGTCTGGGGGTGTTGAAAAACGAGTCACAAAATCAAAAAGAGCGAACAGGTTAGACAGTGTAAATTTAGAAGTAAGAAAGGCAAATAGTTTTATTTCCCAGCAAGTTTAAAGTACTGGCCCAATTTCTTCAAAGAGTCATGTTTTTCTGTAACCTGAAAGAACTAAAGCTTCTTTTCTAATCCTTTTAACTTTAGCTTTGACCTCAAATAAAAGTGATTGAATTACTTCATTTTGGACCTTGTTAACAAACTGTCAGATTAAGTAACAGCCAGGTTTCCTTCCTTGTTGAACTTCTCTTTCCCCGGTCTCAGATATTAATTTAATATATTTTAACTTACAGACATTAGGGCTGTCAGACAATTACAATATTTAGTCTCAATTATTGGCCAGATTTCCTTAGTTTGTCTCGATGAATCTCATTTTAAATCCCATGTGATGAAATTCCTTTATTTTGCTGTAAAATGTTAATTTCTTAGGCTCTTATTTTGAATGTACACGCCTGTACTGTCTGTCCGATATCAAAAGGTGGATATTACTTTCGACTCGTTAGCTGAGCCAGCTGAGACTTTTTTCTGAAAGTGAAATGAAACGTTCAAAGATGCAGCAGCGTCATTCCATCACTGCGACTACAGGGAGACACCGATCAGACTTATCTACGGTGTGTCTAAAGAGACAAAATAGCATGAGATTTATCGCAATTAAAAAATTACATGTTTATTTACGAACTTAATTAATCACTATTAACTAGTGAATGCTGACAGTCCAAACAGAAATGATGCACAGAACTACAATAATTCATCCGAATGGAAATGAATTAATTAAGATTCTTAAATGAGTCATCATTACATTTCAAACAGGATCAGGTGTGATGTCTTTGCTATATCTATTTACCATGTCCTCCGACTCTAGCGTCAGCTCCATGTGTCACTAAGAACAGCCTCAGTTTCTGGATGTTTTCAGAACTAGGTAGAATGACAGATCGCTGCATCTTCCTGCTCCTCGGCTGTACGATAAAGGATGATTAAGAATAAAGAGTTCCTGCAGGAGACAGTGACATAAACAGAGAAGAAGAGGAGCTCCCGCTGAGATCAACCTCAGCATAGGCTAATAAAAGAGGGACCAATGACATCAACCAGCACTTACATGTACAGCGAGCTCAGACACATGACTGAGATGGAGCAGGAGGTTGCCTGGGTAACGCTGACCAAAAGAAGAGGGAAGGAGGGGGGATGAGTACAAGAGCTGATAGGAGAAGAGGATGGGACTTTCCAACAACAAAAACAACAAGAAGGATCAACTGAAATGATTGGACTTCAGTGTGTAGCATGGAGGCGAAAAGTGACAGAAATATTTGCAGCTTTGAATAGAAATCTCTGTGTTTTTAAACTTTAGAACGAGCTTCATCCACAGATAAATCAAGGCATCTTCTACACATGTTTTAACAGTAGAAAAAAAACATCCTTACATTCAAACATAGCCCAGAATCAAAAAGATTTACTTTTTTGTGATCTGTAAAACACCAAAACAAGTCAAAAGTTGAATAAAACTACTGTCAATGAACCACGGTTGTAGTCCCATTGTCAGGATCAGACGGGGATTTTAGAGCCCACAAAAAAAAAATATTCTCACACGCAAAATCAAATTTCAATTTGGCAACTGTGTGCTATGATAAAGCAGCTTTTGTTGTTGCCTCTGAAGCTTGAATTATTTCCAATTTACCCATATAATCATGTAATTAATGCAGCTGGAATAAGTAACTGTGACAGGGCTTTGAATACGCGTTTGTTTTTCCAGAATATTCAGGCAGAGAAAGAGGCCTTGACAGAAGGGAGGGAGAGGACACCAAAGTACCATCGGACAGAAGACGGATTCATCAGAATAGGTGAGTGATGACATCATCAGCTGCTTGGCACCTACAGTGTGATTCGCTCCGTGATAATCAATAAAGTTCAGTGAGTTTGTCCTAATGAGCTTAATAGGCTTAACGAGCTGTCTGCTAACAGAGGAGAGTTATTCAGGGCAACATTCCTCTGCCTTTGTTTGTCTGCTTCAGAGAGGACAAACACAAGTAGAAACGTCTACACTTGTGAGGACTCTTTTTTGCTTCATGCATTACTCAACCTCATGACTGAACCCTTAAAACAAAATCCCTCCGCTTCTTAACCCTTCTTAACCCTAAAAAACACTGACTTCTAACTAATTAACTGATTGAGGAATGGGTAGTTTGTTACTCCCTTTTCTTTTTTTCATTTTGCAGAACTTTATGTTTTGTAGCTGTTTTTGTTCTTTTTTTTTTTCTTTATGGATTTAATTTTCGTCTTGCCTGGTTCAGGTGAGATACGCTGATTTACATTGGGTGAAAATATTTCAGAAATGTTCACTGAGAATACGCAATAATTGACTTCAGCAACATAAATATGAAAATTGTGATATCATGTAATCGTTACATTTATAAAGATCACCAAACACAAGGAGCTAAATGTGAATTTTTGGTACTTATTACAATAAATTTGATTATTTGAGGTGTCTGTATTGTGCACATCTGTTGTTGTTTTTTTTCAGACATCAACAAAAGCAATAATCCCGAAATTAAGACTAAATAACAGCAGATATGTGTGAAAGAGGGAAGCTTTACAGAAACAAAACAAACAGGAAGGAGCGCAGTAGGAATAGAGGAGGGTAGTCTTTGATCTGACATCATAAATTACCAGCAGCTCTTTATCTCTTTCATTAATTTTTCATGAGTCGGCCGATCGATGCGGCTGACTCTTCTTAACTTTTATAATTTCCGCAGGATGCCTCCGGATGTTCTGTGCCAGAACAAAAAAGCGGACATTATAAAAAATGTACTTTTACAGTGTTTGTGAAGGATATATTTGGGTAACCTGAGTGTCTATTGACCCACAAAATGTAAAGTAAATCCATCCAGTCCTTTGTTTGTGGTCTGCATAAGTCTTACAACACAGGGTAAAATGCTCCCTTTCTAATTTTCTCAGCTTGTGACATCGCAAGTTGGATTCTTTAAAAAAAAAAAAAAACCTGTTTGATACCAAGACAAAAACAACAACAAAAACTCCTCAGCACCCAATTTTGGGTCGTTTCTTTCTTCTCAGTTGTGGTCAAAAAAAAACCCCAGCACATTGTCTAACTTGCACAAATCTTTCAGTAACAAATATTTGCCAAAGTTTTTGTTTAATTTAGACAATGTGCAGAGGTTTGCCAGTGATTGGTGAATTCCTCTCATTCACACGATCTGTCTTTTTTAACAGAGGTTGTTGTTGTTTTTTAAGCTTTGGTTCTTTTAAACACTTTTGTTTTAAACTAACAGAAATTGTATTGTTTAAAAACACGAGGTAGCTAACAGTAGCAAAGTGTTGAACATTTTGACAACCTAAGTAGGAGAGTATGCTTGAGTTTCAATCATGAGACTATTTGAAGGTGTCATTTAAAGTTTACAGAGAGTTTCAGGGACTGAATCCTGCCAAATTAATGGAGACGTGTAAAAAGAAGTTACTGACCTAAAATAACTCAGATTAAATAAAAACTTATCTGATCCTGTTTTTATTTGAACCTCGGGGTTTTATTTTCTCCTTTGTCTGTCTCTGTTTCTCAGAAAAGCTCAGAGACAGTCGTACACATGTCGATGGATGCTGAAATAAATCCGTTAGAGCCACAATGATAATCGATAACACTGGGTGATAAAACGATAAAGCACACCCAGACACTGCTCTTTGTTGGGATTACTGTATCACTCCTACCTGGAGGCGTCGCTGGCATCATGATAATCCCCAGTAAATGAATCCTCTGAAGTATTACTGCTCTGTTGAGGTGCACAGAAACTAAAGCCTGCCATCACTGTGCGTAAATAAGAGACGACACGGCTTCAGATGGAGAACCACAGGGAACACTTAATGGACTTTGGGTAAACGTAATGGCTCTTTAAAACCCTGTATGTCGGCACAAAATAATCCTTAAAGATTATTCCTTTATTACTCAACTCAAACAACATATTTAAATAAATGATGAACCCAAGAACCATTACAAACCATTACAAACCAATGATAGGTGATCTGTTTTAAGACTGGCACATTGATAGATAACTATCTATCGTATCATATGTAGTGTCTGTGGCTTTGGAGAATCACATACTGTATCACTAAAAAGTTGAACTTTCCATGAGCTCAGACTATCAGCTCTGTTTTGAGCTCAGTGACAATGCATTACCAGCTAATCCAAGAGGGATTAAATGGAATATCTGAAGTATATTTTAAGAAGTAAGAGCATTTTCTTCAACACAGAGGAACACCTAATCCTTTTCACAACCCGTCATCATGAGCACATTTAAAGATACAGGACAACAAAATCTAACTGAAGTATGTAACTACATACAATGGAAAAACTCACAAATCTATTTAAGAGTACCGGTTTGTCATTCAACAGGCAGAAGTTAAGTAGTTGGATGTGACAAATACCATGTGTTTTCAACAGAGGTCACAAAGAGTTCATTGTAAAAGTAACAACGCAATCAAAAACAGAGGCCTCCGCAACTGAAAGTCAGGGAACAATGAAGATATTTATAAACCCAACTGCTCATCAGGTTTAATCACAATTTTTATCTTTTAGGAAACTTCCAGAAAGGCATTGCAGAGGGGGAGGTTGACCCCACCTTTGGGCCCCTGGAGGCGATGCGTCTCTCTGTGATAACGGACTCACCGGTCTGGGTGATCCTCAGCGAGGTGAGACCGCTCGGCTTGGATTCATCCAAAAACGCTTCTTGTACCCTGAAGAAAAGAGCTCCTAAAGAGGTTTCTAAGGAAGCTCAGGAGGTTCACGTCAATGGACTGTCAATCCTCTGGCGTTCATACTTGTACGCCTTTAAACTCGTCACAGAATATTCCTTTGAGATCCAATCATAAAAGTGTCTAACCAGGTGTGCTCTCATTGTTCAGTGTCACTGGCGTGGTGTAACACATTGTGGAAGGCAGGGGGGAAAAATGGAATATGCTAGACTTTCTCTCAGGAGGACTTGAAGTGTCCTAGATGCGATTGATTTTTGCAGCGACAGGTCCCAAATCCTTATGTATGCAGGATGGAGCTATAGTCGTACCGTGCTCGTAACGTGAAGTTTGACCTCGGCATTAGCGGAGCTTCAGATGGCTTCAAAGTCAGTTGAAAGTTAAATGAATGTAAAATTGGATTTTAGGCGTCCTTGAGAGGGTTTTTTAAAGCTCCTGATGGAACTTCAGTAGATTGGGAGATGTTTTTAATGTCTGAGAGATATCTTTTAGCCCCCACAAACGTGCCTTGAGGGGATGAAGGATTTGCAAAATGTTCTTGAAAGAGTTCCTGGTTATAAGGATAAAAGGCTTAAGAAACTATTGAAGGGTTTGATAGATATTCTTGAGAGTATAAACCAATAAAATCTGAACAAATCTTTGTGCCCCTGGCCTGCAGCTTCACACAATCAACTCAATAAACTAATGTATGTAAAAAAAATGTATGGCCAAATAACCTGCAAGAGTCTGATAAGAGACGCTCTTTGATGTAAGCCTACATAACAAGGTTGTTGTAAAGGTTTAAAAAGTAGGACTATAAACTGCTGACCTCTCTGAGGGTTTCTGAAGGGAAAATCGCTCAACCTTAACCCTTAAAGGAATGCATTAGTCTGGGTTTACTGCAGACTTCTCATGACGTCTGAGAGGATTTTCCATCCTGACAGCTGGAACATTTCTGGAGCAAACACTGAATATTTGAACGTCTTTTATCCACAGCTGAATATTAAAGTTTAATCTTTGAATATCTGGATCGCTATCAGACTTTTAGAAATCTGTCTTATTCCCACTTTATAAAAGTGACAGTAAGTACAATTACTTAGAAACTCAGTCTAAATAGAAATGTTGATATACACTTCAACACATCTCATGATGAAAATAGTTTTTGATGCTTTGCATTGTCTGCCAGCTTTAATTTTTTATTTCCTTACTTTCATACTGTATTTATATATTGTTGTGCTAAAATAAGTGGCCTTATGTTGTGTGGTCATGAGTACACTGCAAAAACTCAAAAGCACTGACATTAACGTGTAATTATTAAATCTATGATTGCATTCATATCTTGGATTAAGATGTTTATCTGGACTTGTCAGATGAATGCAGCTATTAAGTATTTTGACAAGAAATAAAGCACATACACTTGCTTAGTTTGCTGTGTGCAGCTGCTATTGACTGTTTTTTATTTTATTTTATGGATAGAGTATTTGGGGAAAAAAACAAGCCATGTGCTTTTCAAAAAAAGAAATAGATAATTACCAACTAAGAACAGGCAAAGTGGATTGAATTGCACACCAATAAATCTGACTGACTTGAGGATAAACAACCGAGCATGAATGACAGTTAAAATACAAACAAAGAAAAGCATGCACAGGACTGACTTCAAGAAGACTATAGGAAAAAGATGCTCTCTACCTTTCACTCTACATTTAGGAAATATGACGTTCTCATCAGTTCTTATTGCTTCTCTCTGCTCTCCCTCAGATCTTCATAAAGAAAGCAGACTGAAGCTCTGCCCCCCCCCCCCTCACTGTTACCTCAGCTCCTCCGAGTGTTCAGCCGAGCCAACCGGAGGCCAGTCAGCTGCCGCCCCGCTGACCAGAACCTCACCGCGGTGCCACAGTGCCGCCATCTGGACGGACCTCAATACTGCAGGGCTGCAGAGACTGAAAACACAGACCACACAGACGGACTGTGGACGAGAAGAGAGAGAGAGACAACGCTGTATTTAACCCTGAAGAGTCTGTATTTATGTGTACATACAGTAAGTAAATGTTGAAACACTGGTGATAGTCTAATCATCACTTCTGATGATCAAACTGCTGCTTCTAAAGACTCAAAGGCCTCTTTCTATCCGGACCTTTCTACCAACACCAGTGGCCCCACAGTGTGTGCATTTAGAGCTGTACACACTTCATGAGTGTGTGTGCGTGCGTGCGTGTGTGTGTGTGTGTGTGTGTGCGTGCGTGCGTGTGTGTGTGCGTGCATGCGTGCGTGCGTGTGTGTGTAGTCGCTGCTCGGGGTACAGTCCTCCCATCAGAGAGCATTTTGCCTTAAAGAAGAAGAAGAGCCCTTAAACACTGCAACATGTAGCGACAACAGTACCCACAATCCTTTGCTGCGACCTCTGACCTTTTCACATCTTTGTGGCTTGAAACTACTGATGACGGCTGTTCTTTGACTTTTTTAATGACGTTTTTTAAGTTGTATTTTGTTTGTGTTTACTGAGGCCTTTTCAATGACAACTGCTCTGTTAGGTTCTGCAGTACTCCAATGTATGTAAACATCGGACACAGTAAAGTGCAGTACTGTGCTATACTCTACTACCATTTACTTCACTCTACAGTAAGGTTGTCACAATACCAGAATTTTAAACTTTGATATAATGTTAGTAACACAAACAAAAATTAAAGTCCTAGTCACCCACTATTGAGTAATTTATTGTTTTAATTATTAAACATTTCAGCCAATGTAATGCAATTTAGACTGAGTGTGTGGGAGTTTGCCTTTTGATGGACTCATTCCTCTCCAACAAACCTGTCTTATGAAATAGACGTAGTTTTTTTCAAGCATCGGTACTTTTTGATGCTATCGATTATTCAAATCATCTTCATTTAAATCATGTGAAGTTGAAAAGAATCAAGATATGGATTACCTCACAGTACTCGAATGAGCTCTGAAGCCATGTGATGAACTCTGCAGTGCTCCAGGAAAGGCTTTAGGGGCGCATTTCAGCCCGATATGTTACATCTGTTGTCTTAAAACCTGCCAGCGTTAGACTAATTTAAAAAAGTTAAATTAAAAGAAATGGACAGCTGTTTAATAAACTGTTTTGCACAAGACTTTACAACAGCGATCTTTCTCAATGCTAAAAGGTTCCTGGAGCATATCACCTGTCCATCTATTGTAGGCTTCATTGACAGCAGTGAGGAAAATTGAAAACGGAAGAAACCTAAAGCTTTGTGGCTTCATACTTTTGTGTCAAAGCATTATCCCCAGGAGGCAGTTAAAAATGTTCCATACTTTAAATCCCATATGTTTTAAAACAACAAATACTGTTATTTTCAATAGTACTAAAAAGAATAAATGCTTTGAAAAAAAATGTTGTTCTCCAGTCTTATCTTTAACCAATCGCTGACAAAGAGTCTGCTGTTTAAATATGATGGCAATG
Source organism: Symphodus melops (assembly GCF_947650265.1). Lineage (NCBI taxonomy): Eukaryota > Metazoa > Chordata > Actinopteri > Labriformes > Labridae > Symphodus > Symphodus melops. The sequence continues at coordinate 6,931,186 of NC_136699.1, read as the reverse complement.
GTTGTGTACAGAAAACATCGGCACCTGTCTTTTGCCAGTGTGGAGGTTTTTGCCTGCATTGTTTCAGTAGATAAAACATGGAATTAACCTGATACTGGTCACCAAGGACTTTTTTCTGTGTGGTATCTAAACAGCGATCAATACTGTTAGACTTTACGAAAATCATGGTTTAAAAATCTGCTGTGATGACAACCCTCCTCGACAGTACTCTTGATAAATACAGTCCAGTTATTTACTCTGCAGTTCTTTACTGTACGTCACTGTACTCTGATGTACTTCTCAGTTATCTAATTGACCTTTTAGTACTTACAATACTTCGCAGCACTTTCATGTAGTTGATGGTACCCTTATCTGATGTAGTCTAATTTACAATAGCTCTGCAGAGCTCTTACTGTACATCACAGTACTTTGATATTTTGATTAAATAAACTTAATTGTCTGACCCAACTGTGACAGAGATTCTTTTGAAACACTACACAAAGTACAGACATTAAAAATGGGACTGTTCAAAAACAGGTATTGTGAGTGTCTATTTTAGGTTGTTTGAATTGTTTGCAGCGCTCTGATTTGCCTCACAGTGCTCTGTGGTACTCTACAGTTTCCTCTGCTGTGTTCTATTGTACTGTACTGTACTGTTGTTTTTCAACCCTGTGCAAAAAGAGATTCACTTCTTTTCTATTTTCTTTTCTCCCTCGGTCTCATATTCACACTTTTGACACTTTAAATAAATAGTGTAAACTATACAATTCTTCCAGTGTATTTTTATTCTTTCACTGACCCTCTCTCTAAATGTTTTATTATCACACCAGAGAAGTTCTTCATAAATGGTTTCCTTTAAATATAAATGTTGTTTTCTCCAGTTCTTGTCTCCACATGCTTTACATTTAATTTATATATTGCTTTAAAATAGTTATTTGATAATTTAATATCAGTTTCTTATCCTGCAGTCTACATTTTGTTATTACAACTCCAAACTCAAAAACAAACAAAAAACCTAATACAAGAGCACACAATTAAAGGGAGGGATTGAGCACAAAACCCAGATTTCATGACATAAGGCTCATTCCACCCGTCGACGCTGGACTTCATTCCACAGGCTGAACAGAAATTCACTTTTTCAGATTTGAAGTGAACTTCGTGTATTCGAGCTCCAGGAAACACAATGACCTTTCTTTGTAAGATGCACTGGAATGCATTGCTATAATCTTGTGTTTGTCTTTTGTATCCTTTAGATGAACTATTTAATGATCTTCAACTTTTATTAATCTGTGACTTGTAATAAAGGCAGAATTTAAATGTCTTTTCTGATGTAGTTTTTGAGAGACACTGTGGTGTTATAATTTTATTATAATGAGTTTGTTTTGGGTTTGTGTTAAGATTTCTGTGAATGTCATCAGGTGTGATCAAAGTAAATGATGAAATACCTATCACTGCTCATGATCACAGAAAAACTTACGGTTAAATTTATTTCAATTTCATAAAGAAAAAAAAAAAGAGGTACCTGGGCTGCAAATCCAGAGTGATTCTGTTGTTTTTAAACCTGGGCCTTGTTTTAAGATATTTTGGAATTTAATTGTCTAAATGGTACAAACAAGTTGTGAATGTCTCCCATAGTTTTCTTCATCCTGCAGCAGTGAAACCAGCTGTACGTCTGCATTAAAATCATGGATGGATCAGTGTGTCCTCTACAAGTTGTTGTTTTTGTCCCTGACAGGCTCAGATTGTTATTGTAAGAGTCTGACAACATGACAGAAAGGACCCCTACAGAGATCGACCTTTATGTTAAACAGGAAGAGGACTTTTTTTTTTTTTCAAAAACAGAAACAGCTGTTACATCCCTCGCTGCATACACACAAGACTACATGAACAAAAACAGAAAATCTACAAAGCTGCCTCAGTTTTCGAGGGTTAGGCCTTCTCGTGTGACACAAAACTGCTGTGTAAGATCCAAACTAGACATTTTAAATCACAAAAGCCACACAATGACAAAAAGGGCAGCAGTAGATCACCACTCCTGTGTTCTGTGAGGTCAAATTATAGCATTATCAATGAAGTCTGGAGTGTGTATTTAATTTTTGATATAGCATGCTTATGCTATTTAAAACATTTAAAGCATCAAAGCTGAGCTAAATGCCTGAGGCTGTGGTAGACCAGCAAGTCCTGTTCTGTGAGGTCAAATCATTGTTTTTGTTTGATGAAGTCTGGTGTCTTTGAAGAAAATGATGTAACAGCTGTTCTGTTTTGTTTTTCTTACTTTACATTTCATAGCTGATTCAATTATATAGCTGTCTGAAAAGCCACCAGACGATTCAAAACCCCACTTTTTTTTTTTTTTTACCTAACAGAAGATAAAAGCTGCTGGTCTTTGAAGTGGGTTAGTATGTTTGTGTTACAGAGTAACCTTGGGGTTCTGGTTTAATTATTCTACTTTCATCACAACAGTTTTAACAGACAATAACACAAACTAACCAAATTTAAGTAGTGGCAACTGATCTGCCCGCAACTCCTGTGTTTGTGACGGTGAAATGACAGTTTTTGTCACTGGAGTTTAGTGTAGTAGAGAATGATGTAACAGCTCTTTGTGGTTTGAAACAAATCCTCTTTCTCTGTAGGAAGACCTTCCTGTAACATTGTCAGATAACAGTCTGTTAGTGTCAGTGACAAAAACTACAACTTTTTTTTTTAACTAAGAAGAGGGATTTTGTGTCTTTTTCTTCATATGTTGGAACTATTTGGGTGTTTAGGTAAGCATATCCTGATAAGATTCACATGACTATTTCCAGATAAGAAATTATATGAACTACTTATTGGAAAAGGTATTTTCAGGGAATATTTTAAGAGTGTTGAAAAGCAGTGTCATGCTTCATCACAGTGAATAGAGGGAATAAAAGCAGCATGTGTTTCTGAGGTGACGGTCACATGAATGAGTTCACATGATCCTCACAGCTCTGCTCTGACATGCTGAGAACATGAAGGAGTAGCTTAGCACTTGTGTTTTCTTGCTCCTAATTTAATGTCATTAGTCAATAATTAACGAGATCTTCTTTAATTTATAATTATCTAAAAGTTATTTCCTTAAAACGTTGATCAATCTTTCTGACATGATTCCATGATTCATCAAAGTTTTGCCTTTAAAACTGCTTCAGGTGGTGCTAGTTTAAAAATCTTTAAAGGCGTAATGGGAAACATCCTGATTGTAGACATCTATGTAAATATATAGTGGAGTTATGACTTCCTTAAAAGATAGTAAGGTCAAAATCCTTCAGTTTGTTCTCAGCTTTATTACAACTTGAAGAAATTCTACACCAATCAGTTTTTTTTCTAGATTTTTTTTTTTTTTTTTTTGTCAAATATTTAATGTTTCTTTGAGGTCATTGACTGTGTTTTTGTATAGACAACACCTTGTCTCCTCATGCTGACCAAGCAGCAACTTCTGGTGTTGAAAAATGAAGCCAATGCTGGTGTGCAAAGAGCTGCAGTTTCTCTAATGTCTGCCTGAGTCACAAACGCTTATAGCCGTTTATAGCCTGGTACAAAAAAAATGTTGGTCTGATCAGCTCCTGTCTTCATCAGCACACATTGTACAGGTGAATTGTATATGTTAAATGTTTATTGAGGATGTGAGCTATACTCACAATTTGCCTATTTTCAAGGGGCCTGATGGACTCAGCTGCATTGTTGTAGTTTGTCAGAGGCTTAAGCTGATTAAAATGTATTTGCATGTATTTTGACTTTGTAGTGTACCCCGTGTCCTATATGTTAACATGGAGAATTGGATATGACTCATGAATGAATTAATGAAATGAATTAATGAAAACATGTATTGCCCCTATGGTTCCTGCACAGAGAGCATAAAAACATGATACAAACAAACATTTATCAGACAGAACAAAAAAAATAAAGCAAATAAAACACACTAAAGCATCACATTGTTAAAAAAGGGATTTTAGTAATATGTTAGATAAATTGCATGGTGCCAAGCATATCCTGTATAATCAGAGCTTGTTAAGCAGCTGGATGCTGCGGGGTGCAAACGATGTAATGCCTCTTTTAGTCATGGTCATTCTGTACCTGTGCTCTGAAGTCAAGACTTCATACTCCAAATAAAGGGGGTACAGAGGGTGTATGTGTATCGGTCTGTATGCTGCAGCCAGTCAGGAGGGGGGACTCTTAGTATTTTGACTTCACTCAGAAACTCATTGACCAGTTGAATGATATGCTCGAGATAGGTTATGTTTTTTTTATTTATTTATTTATTTATTTTAATTCTTATCGTTGGTTTTTCTTTTTCCAGAAATAAACCAGTGTTTTTGTGCAAGTGTGTCATTTTTTCTGAATTAATTTCTCTGCTGATCTCTCTCATGGAAAAATATGTGGTTTACATTCTTGGGCGTTTTGATACCATTTATTAATGAAATAACAGAGATTGCATCATTTTAAAAGCAAAATTAAAAAATGAGATCATATAATGTTGTGGATATCTTGGAGACAGAGACAGTAGCTCTGGACTGGACTTGTTGGTCTCCTTCATCTGCAAACGATTAAATATCAAACATACAAACCCACATTTGCGTAAAATCAACATATAAAGCTCAATTCTTCAGTGACAGCGCATAATTATTCCTGCTGCTGTTTTCTCCGCTTCAATCGTCTTTTCATGAGCCACCTCTCATCCAATCAGAGCACACTTCCCCCAGACACCTCGACCAATGACAGCTGTCCACGAGGTGCAGCTCAAGGAGGCGGGCACTGTCCAGTTCGACCGAGATTCCCGTTCGACCAATCAGCGATTGACAGTTGACAGGAAACGACAAAGATTTGCCCAGAGTGACCAATCAGCGACGGGGAGAGGCGGACCGTAGCGCCAGTATCGCACGTGACCCTCCTCAGTAGTTCCCAGGCGGTCACATCGTCAAGCCAGAGGTGAGTAAAGAGAGCAATAAACGCAACTTTTTATCGGAGAACACATCGAGAATGTATTGTTTAATGAGGAAAAAAGCCTAATTGACACGTCCTGTAAACTTATCAAGCGGAAGATATCAATTTTTAGGTGTTTAGATGTAGCTAAGCTTCTCCAGCATGCTTTTAGCATTATGCTGAGTGGCTAACTAAAGCTAATTAAATACAGGTGGAACTGCGAGCTCAGTTAGCCTTAACCAGCGTGTAATTCACTATATACGATCCGATTAATTCAAGCAACATCACTTCTGTTTTTATGAGTCAAACGCTGGTTTGTTTGAGAATGAAAAGCTGGTAAGTTTCTTGGCTCAGCTCCGACAGGATCATCGAAGCTAAGCTAAACAGGCTAAATTAACCGTAGCTTGTCCAGTGAAGCAATGTGGAAGAGCTATATATATAAATAAAAGAAAAAAGGTAGGAATGTCACTATCGGGTCGTGAACATAGTAAGCTGCTAAATACTAATGAATGGGTACCTCTTAGCATGCTAACTATAGTAATCTGGTCAATCTGTATTATCTTCTCATATATTAGATGAAACTGAATGTAATATAAGAATAGCTTATTGAAGGTTTCAATAAATGTACATGTCAAGGGAGGGGAGTGATAGATTGATGGTTTTTTAAAGGTACATTTCATTCATATGTCAGGTGCTGAGATAAATTCATCCATCATGAATCATCCTCCTGCACACTGCCTATTTTCAATCAATACGATAACAGCCTTATTTCAGACAATTCAAACCAAAAACATTACCAAACAGTGCATTTGACCTCTGTACTGTTGTCTAGTGTCAAAACGTGTATCCATGTAGTTTGATTTTTACTAGAAAAAGTAAAAATATCTGGTATTGGGACAACCATACTGTGACTAATGATGATAATTACAGGGAGTTATTTAAAAATGTTTTCACTTGTAAAAGTAAAGGAGAAACATCCCCCTCCATATCCCAACTCTCTCAGCGATTACTTGTTTTTTCAGAAACAGTCTTAAAAAGTTTTCTTATTTGCTTGGTAAAATGGGAGATTAAACGTCGTAGTAAATGTTTGTAACAGTGGATTTTACCTCAGCAGTGAACTGAGCCACTGATGAAGGTCAGAGGTTTAAAAACATTTTGTCTTCTTAAAATGACTTGTTGAAATAACATCAAACGCCCTTCACCCCCTTTGAATCCAGGATGAAACAATAAATTTAACACTTTGTTTGTGCTTTGAAAAAAAAAACTGAGGAAAGCAGCAAATCCTCTGATTGAAGGAGCTGGACGCAGCCTGCCTCGTCATTGATTAACTTCCCTTGACTAATTGATTGAAAGAGTCTTGTATAGTGTCGGGTTCTTTTGGCTTTCAGGCACATTTCTAAGAAAGTTATAGTCTTGGAGCTCTTTAACCAAGTCAGAGTCGCGTATAAAAACCTACTAAAGAAGCTTTAATTTGTCAGTTGATTAGTAGGATACTTAATAGATCCAGACTCGCAGGTTCAGCTGTCTGACCAGTTCAACCTGCTGGGTTTTGTTCGGGTGTAGGGCGGGGTATTAGACCGCCATCCGCAATGATAAGTAGAAGATAGAAACTCACTTCGGTCCTAAAGATTACTGTCAGGTTTCTGGAAGCTTCCAGCTGAGCTGCACAATGAAAATGTAAACACTAGATGTCAGCACATTGAGGAGTCTTACCAGTTTGTTTTTCCTCATATAGTTTTTGAACCTAAGACATTCTAACATAGGATTTTTAGCAAGAAAAAAACACAAATCTTTCATTCATGAAAAGAGACACCGGTTTCTACGCTGATGTTTTAATAAATCAACAAGGTGCTTTGTCCTTTGATATCGAAGACATGAAAGTAAATCTTTGTAATCTTACTGTGGTCTTCAGTTGTCAGTATGCCAGCCTTTAACGGTTCATAACAGTAATGATACCTGTTTCAGTACCATTACAACATCCAAAGAAATCCTTGGCACTCAGTATTGCGTGATTTCTTGTCTTTAATTACAAAATATTGCAGGCAATCTCATGCACGCTGGCGAAAGTGCACACACATCTCAGTTCTCCTCTTCATCTTAGTAAGAAATAAACTGAACTTTTTCATCTTTATGAGACTCTGAAAGGACTTGAATGGACCCCCTTGTTCTCGCAGACTTTGTTATAAAATCAGGACTGAAGATTGTGTTTTTTAATTTGAAATCTTTTGTACTTTTTTAAGACTATCAGTATTGACACCTTTACCATGTTGAAGGAGATGGTCGTTTTGAGGAGTGAGGGCTTCAGATGGGTGACAGATTTGTATCTGTCAGTCATTCAGTGTTTGTATTCCTCGCTCTGTAAAGGTCGTGACCTCCTCACAGCTTCTTTCAGTTTAAACAGTAACCCGCCGGGGTAATGGATACAGGCTGATAAAGGATCATTCCACTGTTTAATGCTGATGTCAAGCTGCTCACAGCACTGCTCATGTGTGAGATCATTTTCATTTAGAAATCTTTTTACCTGCAATATAACCAGAAAAAGACAAATGAATGTTCTCATATGAGCACACGGTTCATTTACTGTCAATTTTGGCACAAGGCATTGTTCAAATGATTTTAGATCTTCGGTGTTCGATGAATTGTATCAGAGCGTTTGGAGCGGTTTGTTAAGCATGACAAATTTAACCATTCGATTTGTGGAGTCAAATAAAACTATAAATATAATATCCATTCTAATGAATAAGAGTAAAGAGAACAATTAAAACATGATAAATATGAGTGAATTATAGTTGCATTGTGAAATTATCTAGATGTAAAGCTGAGCTTTAAGTCATATCCAGACTAAATGGATCAGTTTAATCACAAAAAAATCAGATATTTCATCATTTCCTGTTTTTTTTTTCTTCTCCTTGGTGTCTAAGAAGCAGTGATCTAGAGTTTTAGACATTTTATTGACTAATCACATTTCAAAGATTGACAAGTTTATGATACTGCCAAGAGGGGAATAAACGCTGCTTTTTCATGATTTATTGTGACAGTTCAGGCTGCTTTGTGTTTCTTTCCTAGTCCAAATGTTGGTCCAGTGGCTCTTATCAGACGTTGAATCGCAGCAGATGTCCTGCAGGCTGAATGCTCTAATATCAGATTAGCTCTCTGACTGTAACTCTGCTGCTGCTCCAGTCAGTCTGTGTGATTAAACCCAAACTTTAGCTGGTTTCACTCCACTGATTATGACCCTGCTTATCGGCCAATCAGAGAGCCTCTAGAATCTTATTACTGCTGCAGGATGTAAGAAAAGAACAGTGATGGTCTTCCTTTGTCCTGTAGAGCTCAATTGTTGTCTGAAAATACATTTTATTTTCACTAAATCCCCCACACACCATCCTGCTGCTGTAAATACTAACCATAGTGAATTCATCCGCCGCTGAAAATAGTCCCAACAAATGCTAACCGTCTGGTTTGACGATGAAGTGCATAGAGCTGATGTTTCATTTCAACATGAAACTGGTTCAACCGTTGAACTCATTTCAGCTTTCTAAAGCAACGCTCGTACTTAAAAACATGCAGCGCAAACACTGAACAAGAGAAGAAGCAGGAAAAAACACAGGAGCATGAATGACAGGCATATAACGGAGCATTAAACAACCCTGGAAATAACCACAGGCTGATTTTCTGTGGACTTAAACGTCCAACTCTTTCTTTTGAAACAAACTGCACATTTTTAAAAAGACAGGACTTCCTCTTTGGCCTCGCAGTTAAAATTCCTTCAAACGCCATGTGGGTGCCACGCAGAAGGCTTTGATGCTAAGCTAAGAGCTAATATTGATTGTGTTCAGGGGCTGTTAGCCAGTCATGCTAATCCTGCAGCAGGTTAATCAGATTAGCCTGGCAGTCTGCACTGAAGTGCACTGAGTTAATGTGCTAATCTTAAGAACAAAGAGGTGCAGCAGTCATAGCCCCTTTGTTTCTCCAGTCTCTAGGGATACTTTTTAAAACACTAAGAACCTGTTTACATCTATTTATACATGTTAAGGTACATGTTTTTTTACCTTAAGTCTTTGTTTGTTGTTTTGAAATAAAAATACTATGGTACCAGTGAGTGTGACCGCATGAATTCATGAGTGCAGTTTATTAAAGTGTTGTCAACGATGTGATGAGAGAAGTCTAGATTATAATACACTATGTGACTTTATTTACATAATACAGCATTAACTGTGGGAATCAACTCTGCTGCAGGTTCTCGCATGTTTGAAAGGGAAAGGAGACGTTAACTGGGTCTACACAATAAAGAAAACGTACGCGCCCGTATTGTACGTTTTCCAAAAGACCACTTCTGAAAGATTTAATAACCTTTTTATATAAACTGAATAATTCCCAAGACAAAGTGGGGCAGCTGACATCCATCATAGATTTTAATAATAAAAAAAAAACAAAAAAAAAGATGCTAAGAGTTCACCAAACAAAAACTGGAGTTATTTCTTACAATGAAATCAGTCTTGTCTAATTTCTCACATTGAAACAGGGTCATCATGAAACTAGAATTATAATAATAAAATTCAATATAATAATTGTAGTACAAGTCAAACCTAAAGATACCTGTTTGGATACCAACAATGGATGGCAACAATAGAATCCATTTGAATGAAACCTTTATCACCCTTAAGGGAATTTGTCTTACACTGAGAGACACTAAAACACTAAGCAAACATTTACAAAGATTTTTACATTTCTTGTTTTTAGTGACTGAATATGGGTAAAAGTCATATTTTCTGATCATGTTTCTACTCCATGCACACTTTGACTCTACTGATGGTCCAGGCTGAGATGAGAAGTGAGCGATGTAATCTTTTAAACTTTCTCATCACCATCAACGCGGGCGTTGCATCTCTGCGTTATTTACCTGTAAAAGCAGGAAGTGGATCTGCAGCTCTAGACACTTACTGTGTGTTTGAGTAACCTGCCGCCTCCACAATGTTTGTGTGCAGTAAATGGGCCGAGCTGTGTGTGTGTTGTGCTGCAGTAATCCTGCGAGGTGTAATCTCATTAAGGTAAACAGAGCTGAGTTTGAGTGTCCCATGTGTGTTGGTTGGCCATTGTCCATGACGATAGATTGGTACCAGGGCAACGCAGGTTAACAGCCGTGTGTGTGTGCGTGCGTGCACACACACACACACACACACACACACACACACACACACACACGCACACAGGAGGGACATCATTAGCACTTTGTCATTATACAAATCACAACAGATCCCTTGTTAATGTTTATAGAAAAATCATCTGTTAAAACTTCAGTGTTTGTCGGAGAAGAATCACAGTTAAAATAAAAAAGAATAAAATAAAAATAACACAAACTTGAGAAGATGTTTTTAGCCTGATTTCAAGTTTCCCTGCTGAGCGTAAAAACAAATCTGAAGCAGCTGTTTCATCGTCCTCTCTCTCTCTCTCTGCAGACTATGAATCAACGGGTCGGGTTGTTCGTTCTTCTGGCAGCAGGCCTCCTCTGCCTCACTTTGGTCCCAGTGTCTCGGGCTGAGGACCTGGTGGAGGACAGCTTGGGTGACGATATGGACGTGGAGGATGAGCTGGATCTGGGTTTGACCGGTGCTGAGGAGGATGATGAGGAACTGGATTCAGACATGCAGGACGAGGCTCCTCCAGCTCCCAAAACTCCTCCTGTGCCAAAGGTAAGACTGCAGACACTATCACAAGACGACAACCCGGTACACCCTTTTTTTTAGACCTTTACAGTTACTGGGTTGGTTAAATGAGACGAGATTACATTTGCACAAAATTTGGATTTATAATTCTGTTCATACGTACGCCTGCTCGCAGTGTCCCTTTATAAATCACCATCTACTTGGAAACGTGTGCACATAGATCAGCCCCATGATCGCCCTCTACACGCCCACATTTAACCATAAACAGCAAATGCAAAGCAGCTCGTGAATAAGGATGAACTTTATTGACAGTTGATTTGATTTGACAGTTGGTCGCCATGGTTACTCACTTCAAGCAGCGTGCATGGAAATCAGTGACTGTACTGTTCAAGGTATGTTTTAACAGCCGTTACCCGTCTGTGTCCAGGTTACCTACAAAGCTCCAGAGCCGATCGGGGAACATTACATCGCTGAATCTTTTGACCGGGGAACTCTTGACGGGTGAGCTCACTTCACTCACACACTCACTCTGCATTTCAATTCCTATCGTTTGTCCTCTTACACAGAATGTTTTCATTTGATGGATTGATAGAAAACATGTTTTAATGTGAATACTGTTCGTCCATCTTTATCACATCAAACTGATTAGTTTTAAAAGCGTGTCAGTCTGGTCAACTCCTCTGTTGACTCCACAGTGTTGCAACCAAACATTGAACCCCCCCTTTTAGTGAGTGACTAGTGAGCTCAGCTGAGAGACTTATTTCAGGTGAATAAACTCCCTGTCTGTGTGTTTCAGGTGGGTTGTGTCCAGTGCAAAGAAGGAGGGTGCTGATGAAGACATCGCTAAATATGATGGTACGTTCAGATCATGTTCAACAAAATATAAAGACACTTCAATCTACAACATGTCCTTGTCTCCATACACACAAAGTTCTGCATGCTGTTGCATGATGTTGATGATGATGATGATGAACAGGTAAATGGGCGGTGGAGGAGATGAAGGACAGTAAGCTGCCTGGTGATAAAGGTCTGGTCCTGAAGTCACGAGCCAAACATCACGCCATCTCCGCCCAGCTGCTGAGACCTTTTCCCTTCGACTCCAAGCCGCTCATTATCCAGTAAGAGCAACATTTCTTCTTCTTCTTCTGTCCCCGCCGTGTCAGCACACAAATCAACAGATGGCTAACAGACTTAAAAAAGAAAGTCGAAGCGGCCACAAAGTTTAAACGCTCATTACTGTTGCCATCATTCTCTTATCCTGTAATGTAAATTTGAAAAGAACGCTAAGAAAGCGTCTCTGACCCACATGATGAAACTTACAAATCACCAGTGATAGCAAAAAGCAAAATGGCCAAAATTAAATAATGCAAGCGGAAAAGGACACTCAATGACATTCCTGCAATACAGGACACTTCTTCTTCCTCAGCCATTCTCTTCATCACTGTTTTGATTTACCGTTCAGACCGCTTTATAAACGCTCTCATTTCTCTCTCTTCAGGTACGAGGTGAACTTCCAGTCTGGTATCGACTGCGGTGGTGCCTACGTGAAGCTGCTGACTCAGACCCCTGATCTCGACCTGGTCAGTTTGACTTTCATCATGCCTTAGCGGACAGAGATCAGTGAACTACACAGGATGACGAAACCAAGAGCTAGGATCTGATTTTTATCGTCCCTATTCTGAGGGCCTCTCCTGAAATGAGTCTGTAATCTCAGGTTCAATTCACACTAATGTGCTTAATCTTCAGGTGAATTTGATATTCTCTGCCAAGCAGCCAGAGAACTCAGGATGATAGGAATAGGTTTTAGTAGGTCGAGAAATGCCTATTTTAAACCGTATTGTTGCAATTTCTCTTCTGGTTAAACAACTGACAGAAGATTGGAAGTGTTTTTTTTTTTTTTAAATAAAGTTTTACAACTTTTCGATACGGTTGATTTATTAAACTAAAAGACATTGTGTCCGTTTAATAAGCGGGTACTTTATTGAACCCAAGGGAAATTCCTTAACCTTAAATTTGATCTAAGCTGAATCTGTGCGTGTGTTTCCTCAGGACCAGTTTGTGGATAGAACTCCGTACACCATCATGTTTGGACCAGACAAGTGTGGAGAAGATTACAAACTGCACTTCATCTTCAGACACAAAAACCCCAAAACTGGAGAGTTTGAAGAGAAACACGCAAAGAAACCCGACGCCGACCTGAGGACCTACTTCACTGACAAGAAGACACATCTGTATACACTTGGTACTGCACACACACCAGTACACACACTGTAACACACACATCTCTATACACACGCGCGCACGCGCACACACTGTAACACATACACACCTCTATACACACTCTGTAACACACACACATTCTGTTACGCACACGCACCTGTACACACACTGTAACACACACACCTCTATATACACACACACACACACACCTCTACACACACTGTAACACACACACCTATACACACTCTGTAGCACACACACACACTCTGTTACGCACACGCACCTGTACACACACTGTAACACACACCTCTCTACACACTCTGTAACACACACACACACTGTAACACACACCTCTATACACACTCTGTAACACACACACACCTCTACACACTAGTTAGAAAGAGAAACTTGTTAATGATGGTCCGATTGTGTGACTTGTCTCTCTGTCGCCTCTCAGTGGTGAACCCTGATAACAGCTTCGAGGTGCTGGTGGATCAGACGGTGGTGAACAGCGGCAGCCTGCTGACAGACATGACCCCCCCTGTGAACCCTGCCGCTGAAATCGAGGACCCCGATGACCAGAAGCCCGAGGACTGGGATGAGAGACCTAAGATCCAAGACCCCGCTGCCTCCAAGCCTGAAGACTGGTTAGTGCACAAAAACAGTTATGAGGGAAAATCAGCAAGTACACTCGCACCACTTATGTACAGAGTTGTAAAAAAATCACTAGATATGACAGAAAAAGACTGTACAACACTTTGGCTTCCAAAGACATACTTTTATACACAGCTGAAAGTTACCTTCTTTAAACATTTAAACACTCTGCTAATCATCCAAGAATCTGTTTAATTTGGCCAGCAGTTGCCCATAAATTATGAAGAAAAAAGTAAGAAACTCTACTACCAATGTTTACAGCTAATCTCATAGTTTCCTAAATGATGAAGACTTTATATCCAAACCTGTGGATGCATTGGTTTATTTTAACTTGTGTGTGCGTGTCTTTAGGGACGAGGACGCGCCCGCTCAGGTTCCAGATGAAGACGCCGTGAAACCAGACGGCTGGTTGGACGACGAGCTGGAGTACATCGGAGACCCCGACGCTGTCAAACCTGAAGACTGGTGAGTATAAACATCAGAGGACAAACTCCTCGATAAATAAAGCTTAGCAGCTTCTGACTCTCTATTCTACACGTCTGTCAGGGACGAGGACATGGACGGAGAGTGGGAGGCTCCTCAGGTCCCGAACCCAGCCTGCGAGACTGCCCCTGGCTGTGGCGCCTGGAAACGACCGATGATTGACAACCCCAACTACAAGGGCAAGTGGAAGCCCCCCATGATCGACAACCCCAACTACCAGGTAGGTCAGGAAACCCCCTGATGTATATCTTTCACAGATTATATTCAAGTGCTAGTTGGACTTGTAGTAGTTTGGATTCATACTGGAGGTCCTTTGTGTTCTCAGGGCGTGTGGAAGCCAAGGAAGATCGCCAACCCAGCATTCTTCGAGGACCTGCAGCCATTCAGGATGACCCCATTCAGTGCCATCGGGCTCGAGCTGTGGTCCATGACCTCCGAAATCTTCTTTGACAATTTCTTCATCACCGACGACCGAAACACAGCTGAACGCTGGGCTACAGACGGCTGGGGCTTAAAGAAGGCTGCAGAGGGCGCTGCTGAGGTCGGTGCTTTATGTTGACTGATTGGTCCCAAAGCATGATCATCAGTTTGAGATTTAAGATTAAGCGTTGAATGTTTAAGATGTATGTTTAACATTTTTTGGTTTGAATTCTTCTTCAGAATTGAAGTAGGGAAATAAATTCTGTTAACCTTTGATTGGTCTTTAATTCTGGATGATATTTTGTCGATTTGGTAAAGAGTTCAGGCATGTCTCACTCTATTTAGTGTTACATCATGTTATTTATATTCTTTGTCTTTTATTTGACAAATAACAATGTTACATTTTGTTTCTGCAGCCCGGTTTGGCTACACAGATGATGAACGCTGCAGAGGAGCGTCCGTGGCTCTGGGTCGTTTATGTCCTCACTGTAGCTCTACCGCTTGTCCTCATCATCGTTTTCTGCTGCACCGGAAAGGTATCACTCAAACGTACACACATAATCACATGACCTGCCAGATAGATGAGATTTTTTACCCAGAGAAAAATTTCTGTTAGAAGAAGTTCAGTGTTGAGATGGGATCCAGACGCTGGTTTGTACTGTACCTCGTCCTGATGTTTGTGTGACTGTCCACAGAGGTCGTCAGGATCAGCTCAGGGTCAGTTGAGTCTCACCAGCTTACAGGAAGACTTAAAGGAATCCGTACATCCAAACCGCCCTGCGCCCTCAGGCCTGGTGACTGACTCTGCCACTGTTAGAGTAGCTCTGTTTGTGTATCTGTGCTTCTGTGGTGCTGTGGCGTAGACGAGTCTTTTTTTGTGGATTTGTGAAACATAATTTTTCTTGAAAAAACCTCACAACAGAGCACCACCAGACTTCATTGACACAAACACATTTTACACAATAGTTGCCTGTCTTATTCAGCCTCATTTGGTTATTGTCTATTTTATGTTTATCAAACAATGTTGGATGTGAACTAACAGTGACAATCTGTAACATTTCCACCTGAAAATAATAGTTTTAAAATCGAGTGAATAGTTTAATGACTTTCAACAGGGACAATATCTTCGCTCTCACGTGCATAGATTGCCCTGGTCACCTGCTTTCAGCACGGTGTAACTTAGAAAGTGGGCCACAGTCAAACCGTGAAGTGGTCCGATTCAATGTCTGTGACGTCGGCTTAAATTATTTTCCTGTTTTATTCCGCAGAAAAAGAGCCCAGCGACACCTGCAGCAGAATACAAGAAAACCGATGAAGCTCAGCCTGACGTGAAGGAGGAGGAAGAGGAAGGAGAAGACGAGGAGGAGGAGGAGGCTGAAGAGGCCAAGAAGAGCAGTACAGGTTAATACAAAATTGAAATGTCAGAAAACTGTTGTCTCCTGTGGTGTCAATGTGGCTCTGGGTAATTTAAAATCTTTTTCATACAGCTGCAGAAGAGAAGAGTGACGGAGAGGGAAGTCCTGCAGAAGAAGAAGCAGAGAAGGACGATGACAAGGAAGCATCAGCTGACGATGTAAGGAGATTTTTTTTTTCTCTCCCTATAGTGTTTTCACAGTACAAGAATTTCAGTTTTGGGCATGATTCCAGTAAACCTCTATGCATATATTTACCTTATTTAATACTAAGGCAAGAAACGTAGAATATGCATCCAATATTGGGTAATATTGTTAATGACCCCCTGCAAACTGTCTACTAAGCCAACTGGTTACTACGGGTATGGTTACAATCACTATAGTGTGTTTTTAAACATGTAATATATTAAACTAAATTAAGGTTCTGGATAATTTCTTTACTTTTGGTAATTTTATTGGAGAGGAATGAATCCACCAAAAACAAACGCCTGCACATTAAGTAACAAATATGGTGGAAAATTTTCTGTAACAAAATGTTTGAAGGAGTTCATAAACTTCTATTTTTCTTGTGAAGTTGATATGATTTTTTTTCCTCATATCGAGGTTTAAAACTCTGATTTCATGACAACCTTTAACTTAATGATAAATGAAAGCAAAAATTAACTTCAATTCCTCCCCCCACTTAGAAGTTGGAGGATGACGTTCTGCGGAGATCTCCCAGGAACAGGAAGGTCAGAAAGGACTGATTTCTCTGACTCCACAGCCCTGAACACCTCCCCCCCCCTTCCCTCCCCTCCTCTAGATTATGTCCCTCCTCCCCTCCTCCTCTGCTCTGCTCTGAGGCGATGCAGCCTGAATGGATCCTGTTTGAAGCAGTGAAGCCTGCAGGAAACTAATCAAGACCTCCAATATGGATGCCTGATGATGATGATTCCAGTACGAACAGGACTGAGTTAGTTTGATTTATTAAAAGGATTTTTGTTTCTGAAAGAGATTAACTAAAACTTCCTGCATCATTCCTGAACAACACCTGAGCAGACTCGCACCCATGGGATCGTCGACGTGTCCGACCCCGTCTGACGCACAGTTTAACGCCCAGCGTCATCCTGAGTTAACAACGTCCTGCCCAACCAACAGCCTGCTAACCAGTCTTCTGCTACATGCTAACTCGTCTCCTGACAGATGTTTTTTGGTTGACTAAAAAGAAACCCAGTAACACCATTTTTAATAGCCTAAAATATGAGTTAATATATCGTGATCCTCTGTTGGCTGATAAGAGTGTTAGATAGTTTATGACTTAGCTATGAGTTGATAGTAGCATAAACCTAGGATTCATTTAGCAGACACTTTTTCCAAAGCAACATTCATTTGACCTACCAGAAATCTTTTACATAACCTACCAATAGGTGGATGGCTAGGCTGACGACTCATAACCATACAAATTGACAAACTCTGGGTTAGAAGCCTGTTGTAAAACAATTTGCCAGTCCCCTGCCTTTAACTGTAACTAGATACGCTATTTGAGGCTGCCAACATGCTGGTTTCTGCTGGCAATGGGGGTGTTGATTGGGCTATCAGTAGTCAGAATAATTGAGCAAACGACCAACAAATATTTTACCAATTAGCCTTCCAATAAAGCCTTCCATGTTAGTTTGTGTGAAGAAATTGTGACCAACTTTACAAAAATGTTATTGCTTTTCAAGGCTTGTAACTAGCCATTAAAAGTCAAAACAACTCTCTCTTGGCTTTAATCTCAGGTGACTGTTACATCCACCATTTAATACAGTCTATAGTTCTAAACAAACAAATCTACTTGATTTATGTCTTTTGGAAGTCTGGAAATAAGTGGTTCAAATGAAGCTGATAACTCTTTTTAGGTAGCCTTCAAACGGATAAGTTAGCTAACAACTGAAGGTATAATAATAATAAAACGAACATGAGAGGAAATTACAATAAAGTATGCTAACCCGTTTTCATAAACTCTTTCAGAAGGCTGATATTTTTTCTCTGGATGGCAATCTGAGGTCGCTTCCGTCATACCTTGGTAAACGCCCCTTTAAATTAGTCGAGCCTTATTAAGGCTAAAGAAATTCTGCCTGTTAGCTTTGCCAATTAGCCTACCAACAGGTTGCTAAGCTGCAAACTTGGTGACTCCTTTTCTGACGTTAGCTTTGAAAGTAACAGCAAGCATTCTTTAAAGGTCCAAGTAGTTAACCTTTAGCCTTCTGACATGCGAGTTAGCTATTGAAACGACTACCAACCAATTTGGACTACAAACAGACTACTAATTGGCATAAATAGCTGCTAACAAGCCTGACAAACACCTAGCAAATTAGAGAATCAGATTCACATACTAACAGTTTTGTTTTTTTATTTTGATGTTTTATAATTTTGTTAGCTAGCATCTTTAAATTTAGAGATTAGCCACATGCTAATGTTTTTAAAGAGATGAACTGGGAACACTCCAGCTGATAAGGTTTTTTTCTTCATTTTTTTTAAGTCTCATTTTCTGTCATTGAAGTGTTAGTTGGTTAGCTTCTTGTTGGCCACACTAGGATGAGTGTTTCTTCTGATTTTACGAGAAAGGTCAAAGAGGGCTGTAAAGTTAAAGGGGTGTGTCCTTTTACAGAAAGTGACTTAATGTGGATGTTGTCAAACTGGCCCTGTCTTTATAAACTAACCTTTTATCCATCAAAAAATATGCAGTCATTATGATGATAGTTGCCTGGCAGCAGCAGATGTTCTTTCTCAAAAATAAACAAGAATAATGTATCGGAAACGGCTTCTGTGAAAACAAAAACCTTTTGTTTCTTTACACTTTGGAATTACGAGAACTTTCTTAGTCAATTTTTGTAGATCTTGATTTTAACATCTTCTGCATTGACCCACTCCCCTACTTCATTTCTCTATCCAAACATTAATTCAATTCAATTGAAGTGTGTTTTTGTATAGCGATTTGTCCCTGACTTTGGATTGTCTAGTAGATACAAATGCAGCATTTAAGATAATTTCTTTACGAACATAAGCGCCTTGCATTTATGTTTAACTAGAAATGTCCTCATTTACATACTATTCTGTGTATCTGAGCTTTGGACTTCACACTACATGCTTTGTCCACAGTGGGGTGCCAAAATCCATCCAAACAGAAATATTCATAGAAAGATCCTCACATCTGCTTCAGATTAAATAAGTCTTTGATATTGATGCTGGCCTTTGAAATACTTACATTGGGAACAAAAGTCCTTCGTTGTTTATAAAACACTTATTTATAACTCATTTACTTTGTCACTGAAAAAACAGCATTGTCGTGCAAAATGTGTTTGAAAAATATCAACTGCTTTATTAGGAACAATCAATTTTTTTTCTCTGACATTTTACCGCTTGAGTACCACTCTTCTGTGATCAGAACCATCCTAATCTTTTGGATCAAATTGATCACAATTCTATTTTAAAGTTCAAATGACACAAACTGGGGGTTTGATCAGGACTAAAACCAGGATTGGATTACTTGAGTTTATCTGAACTCCTTTTTGGAAAACGCTACTGCCATCTTTATATAGATATTGTGTCATCAGGTGGACAGACACCCAGTCCCTCGTTCAATCGACCCCATTTGAGAAGAAAAAGGCACTAAGGGAAAACTCAGGCTCTTAACCTCACCCTTGTCCACCTGCGACGCAACAACGCCAGACCTCCACCAATAAGACGCTTGTATCCTGCATCCTTGTCAGATTAGACCCCCAAATTTAAAAGAGATGCCACTTTAGCGTCTACATCCATTCTGAACCTCTAGAATTTATTTTCTGCCAAGTAATCTGAGCTCAAGGTTACTTGTGAGCCTTTGAGCAAACCACATCTCAGGGTTCTACACAATAGATGGAGCTTGTGGATTTTTTTTTTCTGAAAACTTCAAATCAGATTCACAGTTGATTCTATTTAAAACTCCTGTGAGAAACATTTGGGTTATGTGGATTTTGGCGACCCCTGTGGACAAATTGGACACTTCCACCTCTTACTGATCTTGTTTACGTGTCCGTGGTGTTTTCCAATGAATAGCATATTTGTCTTTGTTGAAAATGTCTAATGTGCACCTCGCAGTTAATCTTTGGCTTGAACAAAAAACTATCTACTTCTTTGTCATCTGCTGCTGCCTGACAACTTCTAGTCTCGTGACCTCAATTATAGACAAACAAATGTCTACCAGTTAAACAAATCTAAAGTCAGCTAAAGGTGGTTTGAACATGTTCTCCAATATGAAAAGATCTCGTCTCTAACACTATCAGGACAACATTTCTGGTTTTCTTTCCGCTAACACTCTGAAGGATTTTGTGATCATGAAGAAACGATGCTACAAAAAATAATGCAGTCCTTGCAAAGATGTCAACTGGGGTTTTAAAATTGTTAGTTATTTTATATACTGATAAAAAAAACATATAAAGATTAAAAAGCAGAAGCTTTTAAGTGGTGACAATGCATAGTTTTGTTCACCTGTACAATCTGAAACAAACCTGGTTTTGTTAGTCTGAAACTGTGGAAAAAAATGGAATATCTGCATTTGTCAGCTCTATTATTCATGTAGTAACTGTTGTCTGTTTTCTCCTGGTTGTGTCATATTCAGTTTTCCAAACGGTTAAAAACTATAAAACTTCATCTGTAAAATGTGTTTTTTTCTGTTGGTAATTCAGGTGAGGCTTGGCTCTTTGACAAGAAACTCTGTGCTGCTGTGATTGGCTAGTGGGATTTGACAGTTGGGTGGGGAAATTGTCAAATATCTGGCTGTTGGTGTTTTCAGATTTTGGGCCTTCCTGCTTTCTTGTCAGTTGATCTTAAACCCTTTTGTTTTCCTATTCTCTTAGACCCAAGATGCTCAAGTTTTGGCTGTGACTCTGCTGCTTTTATTCTTTTTCTGTTTCTCTACATTTTCAGATTATGTTTTAAAGCAGCAGCATACAATTGCGTCACAAACTTTTCCACCCAACTCTTCCGTCGTCTCCCTCTTTCTTTTCTGATTCTTTTCTCGTTGTCTTTGCTCGTGTGTCAGGTTGAAGCTGCCTAGCTAACAGACTCTGTAGACTGAACACTGTATCTGCTGGTGAAAATGTATGACTCTGTAACCCTGTACTTTTTATTTTTGTTTGACTGTGTTTGAACTATACTAAATGGTTGGCCCATCCTGTTTCTGATGTGCACTCTGTGTAGGGAGATGGACCTGCTGACAGAACACACACAGAGGTCCAACTTTGAATAGAAAAGCTGTGATGATGGAGCCTGACGTGTGTGTTTGTAGACATGCAGTCGCATTTTTTGATGAATAAAAAGGCCAAATGGAAACTGAACTATGAATGTCTGTGATTTTTTTTTTGATTTCACCTTTAGTTGAAGTTTAATTTAAATAGGTCTTCAAAAAAAATCACCTTTACAAATAAAGTTACAAAGGGCTTTACGCACAAAAAACATGTTAGACAAGCCGATGCAAGTAAAATTACAGGTTTTTTAGTTATAGTGATTAAAATGAGGTACAAAAGATCAATAAGAGCAATTCATATAAGGATGAACTATTGAAATTCGGGAGTTACAGCAGCTCCAAAAAAACAATAAAACGGGTAACAAACGGCATAAATAGCAAAAAAAGAACAGCTATGAGCAAAAGATGCTGACTTACATGAAAGCTTTTCAGGTAAGCCTTCAAAAGACACATTTTATTTTAGATGAAAAGTAAGTCGTTTTTTGTTTTTTTTTGTTAATGATAATTATCACAGGTAAACGACCGGCATCTTGAAATGTTGACAAGTTCAAATCTAGAGAAAACAGAAGTGTAGGCTACTAGTTATCAGAACAGTAAAATTAAATTGATGGATGGGGATGTGTTGACTGGTTAACACCTGAATTCAGGATGTTTGCTTAATCACTCCACATGAGTATTTCCATTTTTTCCAAATATGTCAATAAAGGTCGTTTTCTTATTCGGTAAGAGCTTTAAATGAATGAGGTCACCTTTCTTTTCTTTCTTTCTTTCTTTTTTTAACCGTTTTGGATAACTCTTTAAACCGAAGCTAACCCGGAAGTGGGTGGAACTGTTTTGATTATTTGATTATTGATTATTTTATTATTATTGTTATGATTATTATATTTGTTTTTTGTTTTATTATTGATTATCTTCTTACGTTCTCATTCATTACATAGGAGTGTGACACGTTGCTCCCCGCCTCTTTACTGAATATTAGCATTACACTTGTACTTTTTGCAAAAAGCACAACGGACGTTTGTGAGTCTTTTTCTATAAATTATTTTTTTTAAACCGACCATTTTTTTCTCCCTGTTTCACAAAAAACGTTGGGCCGCTTAAGTTTACTAAGTCGCTTCCTTATTGGCTGACCTTGCTGTCAATCATGGGCGAGGCGGGAGCAAGGACATTCCTCCTGTCGCTGATGGAAAAAAAGAGAAAGTTTCCAAGATGGCGGCGTAGACCTGCCTGTCCGCTGGAAAACAATAGAAACAGCACAGAGGGACAGTTAGCCAGATTTAACAGACGAATCCGCTATCAGCTTTAAAAACCGAACATATCACAACCCGGGTCCAGCCAGGATAAGTGTATCCGAGCCAATACCTCGGAATAGATCATTTGAAAGTATGCTGCTTTATTTAAATGTTTCGGGCTAGCCACTTAGCTAGCTAGCCAAGCGTTAGCCCGTCCACCCAAAACACAGTGTTAGCAGCTAGCAGCTAACTAGAAGCGGAGGATCAGCTGTTTGTTAGACAGATGCTGTAGAGGAGCGGAGAGCAACACGTTCACGGTAAGTACATTTAAAACCCATTCAGGCTTTAATTATCTAGAAAAGCCGCGTTTGTGTAAAGTTTTTATTATTTGATAAAATCACATGTTTACAAACTGAGTGGTTGCTGGCAAGTTTGCGAAGAACTGAAGTTGCTAGCCAGTTAGCTTTTGCTATGCTAAACAAGCTACCTACCTATATATATGTACACTACTGAGAGAGCAAAATAAAGTTATAGGCAAGTTAGGGACCTGTTATGGTCCTACAACGAATTTATAGTGTAACTGTAAGTGATGTTGTGGTCTTGCTATGAAAAGCCAATGTGTATTGTCTGTAAAAAAAAAAAAAAAAAGGTGATTTAAATATCCTTGATAGATTTGGGGGAATTGTTCGACGCTTCAACTTTGATTTTTGAGTGGAGGAATGTGCTAACTTAACTTAGCTTAACTGTGTGAGTTACATGTTGTGAAAGCAGCCCGTTTCATTGATTTTAAACGTGTTTTTTTTTAAAAATTGCTAAAATTGTAATTGTTGTGATGAAAGAGTAGCAGGCGTTGGTTTTATTTCATTCATCAGAGATAAATGTGATGTGTTTTTTTATTCGGGGTTAAACTCAGGCGGGTTGTGGCTCTTGCAAGACTCCTGTCTTACACAGCAACTTAAATGAGCTGTTGTATATCATGAGGTTTATCGTATTAACAGTTGGGTTTAAGTGAGTAAACTGTACCCAAAAACCTTCATTTTCCTCTCCGGCAGTGAAGGAAATGGAGTGAAGGCCATTAGCAAGACAAAGGTCGCCTGCATGGAGCCAGCGCAGGAGTCTTTGTAAAGGGCGAGGGGGGGTGTATAGACGCCCAGAGTGAAAAAGAGCCTAATTCAGCATTTTATGGACCTGAGCAACCTGAGCCGGGAGTGTACTACAAGTCTTTATTGATGATGGCGGATTTTGTTACACCGCGACACAGCGCGGTGATGGAGAGGCTCCGCCGGAGGATCGAGCTCTTCCGGCAGCATCACAACAGTTGCGAGAGCCGCTACGAGAACGCGACGCTGGAGCGACTGGAGCTGGAGAGGCAGCAGACCTTCGCCCTCCACCAGCGATGTTTGCAGGCCAAAGCCAAGCGGTCCAACAAGCATCGGCAGCCTCAGACCAGCGGAGACCAGGCCGGGCAGAGAGCACCGGGCAGCGGAGGCGGCAGCACGGAACACGGGGAGAGCGGAGGGACGGCGGCGGAGCAGAGCCGGAACAGCACCCTGATAGCGGTGAGTGAGCAGACACTGTGCACAGGCACGTTGGATGTTAAAGAGCACACACACACACACACAATACAGGCTGCTGTATGAACACAACAAGAGGGACATTGGTCAGAGTAGGGTTGGCAGAATACTAGATTTTAAACTATATGATGATTATAGCAAAAATTGAATAATATTTAAGAGGTTTTGTACAACAGCAATATAACGTGACATCCGATAGTATCCACTATTGAATCCAATATTGAATATACACTTTTATTTAGTTCCAAGCAAACTTATGCACACTGTTTAAAATGCATATATACGCTAATAAAATGCCAATCTTTTGAACATGGTTTCAGTAGATCAGTTACACAAAACAAGCTTAATGACATGAAAACTAAAACGGAAAAAAAAAAACACTATCTGAAGTACAGTATGTTCTTATCAATGATTTAGACAGGCAGACACAATCCACACACAATTATATTTACCCCTGTTTATCCCTTAACATATATGTTGTTGAGTGTTATCAAAACAAAAAATCAGCAGCTTTTTGCAATGTGAATAGATTGAATTCTTATGAGAAAACTCTAAATTACTTGTGTCTGTATGGAAGTTCAAAGAATGGCAGAACATATTTTGGGTTATCTCCTACCCTTGAAGACCTAGCTTGTGTCCACTAATTATCTGTGTTATTTACACAGCTGATGTGTATAAGTATTATTTGTGCGACACATCTCTAAAAAGCTATGTCCGAACAACATTATTTACAACTGCTACTTCAACACAGAGTCAAAGCCCAAGACATCGGTTTTAACCCAACTTGAGCTGGTAGACCTGTTGTAATAGAGGTGCAAATCCTGGCTGAGCTGGGCTCAAGTGACAGCGCGTCAGAGCGATAGCTTGAGCAGATTCACATGACACTGCTGGGCTGGGGGCAAGTGCTAATTACGACCTTGCTATCAATTAGTACATGCTAATAATATGATATCAATGCTATTCAAAAGCAACAAAGAATCTAAATATTTGATGACCTTGGATCAGCTTGTCATTCTTGTTTAAATTTGACGGATTAGAATCAGATAGCTTTGAACACTTTCATTCATAACTCACTGCACAACGCTGTCACATGTTTGTTTTTTTAGTGATGTACAAAGTGTGCTGATCTATATGTGCAAAGACACAAGAAAAAAACACTTGTTCATAGAATCAGTAATTACAAAAAACACAGCTGATCTGATGACTCATTGCACAAAGTATTATTACATTGACTTTATCTGCACTGCATAAGAGTTTCTACTGATATAGCTGATTTCTTCTTTAAATCTTCTCTACTTACAATTGTGCAACACTTTCATTAAATACGCCTGCCCATGCTGGATCAACATCCTGTTACAAATAAAACTAAAGAGAGATTAGTGATTCCTTCTTTCAGGGCCTTTAATTCACTCCACATTATTTAAGACAGTCTGTATATTCTAAAGTACAACAAATGACTATTTAAAATCCTCTCCAGGTTCTGATTAGGATGAAGAAGAATATTATAATAGTGCTGTCTTTACAGTATGCTGTTTTCAATAGGAATCACAATTCACAAGGCAAACCAGGTTATACAGATATGTTTTTTATTTGCAGCATCACTTTATCCAAAAATCAATTTCAGTTGGAAGACTTTGCGCTTAATTGATGAGTATTAACAGCTATGAAGCAATAAAAACGTTGAAGTCGATTTACAACATGAGAGGTTTGTACCGTAACTTTTTTCAAGTGGTTCCAAATCTCTTTGCCTGGGAGTCCTGTTTAAGATTAGCAGTAACAGATAAAAGTTAGCACAAAGTAAGTTGTCATGAAAATGGGATAAGGATAAATGCATCACCAGATCAAATAATACCACATACATAAACTGTAGGCATGAAGAGCTCTAAAGAATCATGATGAATATGGGAATCCAAAACGCAGAGTTTAGAAATCATCACAACTCTATAAATAATCAAGGAACAAGTCTTGGAATAAAAGCTTTATCTTATTGAATCTAAAGTCTTTATTATTGAGCACCTGTCCCTGGAAGTGAGAGGAGTTTCAGTTAAACATCAGGCACACACACCTGCAGAGATGATCGATCGCTCCCTCTGCTCAAGCTGCTGATCAGTGAGATTCTCTGTGCCACAGTGAAACTCACTTGTGTGCGCGTGTGTCTTGAGTTTTTGTACATGTCCTCAGTGATGACAGACAGAGGAAGTGTTGTGGCTGTCTGGTCATGTGACCTGTGTGTTCCCTTTCTCTCTGGTTGTGGTCGCTCTGTGACAGACACTTGTCCTGCTGAAGTTGTCCTCAGCATAAAATAAAAACAACGACCCGTGTTTGGTTTTGGTTTGGTGTGTGTTAGCAGAGATGAAAACAGAGGAGAGGGTTGTAGAAGGGTCTAAAGTCCGTCTGATAGCTGACCCTCACGGCAGGTGAGCGACTGTCAGTTGTATTTATGAGCTTTCCTCTGTAGCTGAAGACATTATGGGAAACAATTCCGTCATCCAAAGCTAATTTTGTATCGCTCCTGAGTTGACAGGATTCCCTAAGTCCTGATCCCTGGTTGAACTGATCCAGACTGTGTGCAGAGTCGTGATGAGTCTGTGTGTGAAGTCAGCAGGCATGGAACATTCTCAGCAAGCGGCTGGGCGGGGAGATGGTGTTCAATATGAGCAACGTTTGTGTGCCTTAATTGTATGATGTTTTCTCGTGTTGTGGAAACCACTTTACACACGGTGTAGTGACATCGACACTGAAACTGGAGCCATTACTGAAGCACACAAGAGTTCATGTGTGAAAGAGATTTATCCAAGCAGCACTGACGCTGTTGTGGAGGCTCGTGGCATCGCTTCACTGCAGTCTGTCTTCTGTGTATTTAAAGTAAACTATGTCAAAACACAACTTCTATCAGCTCAGCAGATCTCCTCTCTAGTGTCTATTCAAAAACCTGCCAGTTTCTTAGAGAATCAGATCTGAGCAGGGACAGACCAACAAACACTAACGGGAGTCCTGAGAGGTGACTCAGACTGAACAGAAACCCCCCACCGCCCCCTCACAGCTGACTCATCACAGTGTGAGTCCCTGAATGTGTGTGCGTGTGTTTGTGCTGAATATTAACACTGTCAGGAAACGCCTTGCTCCAACTCTGCACCATGTCGCCAGAAAGAGCAGCGAAGGTGGAGAAGCGTCATCACCTCTGCAGAGCTGGGATTGGCTTAGTGATGTCACTCACCAAAGGTTTAAAAACAGATGAAACCAATGCGGACTGTTTTCACAACACTTCCACTTACTTGTCCCAGGTATTGATGTTGTTTTTGCTCGTTCTTAAATGTACAGGAGAAACGAATAGGCTACAGTGGCTGATTCTGGGTTTTTTTGTTTCTTTTTTTTTTGTGGCTCTTTTCAAAGTCACAAACATCGTCAGTAATCAGTTGGGTTTCTGCAAGCAAATGGAAAAAAAGACATGCCAAAAAAGAAACAAAGAAAAAATTGAATGACCCCAATGACTGAGCAGTGAAACGACAACATCAGTGTGAGAAACCAAATATTCTCTGCAATCTAACGCAGATAAGCTGACATGAACCAAAATGATATTTTGGATTTTTATGACAAAGTGAGCGCTAAAAGTTGAAGGACGAGTCATGCCAGAGATGTTCAGAAGTCTTCACTTATCTGACTGCGATGTTAAATATACAGACTTTGTTGTTTCAGCCAAAACAAAAAACTTTCAGTATCTTTTCAAAAGACTCATCGTCCTGCTCAAAAATGTTCTGGATGTTTCTGTTTACTCTCTCAAAGACAAAACAAGTTTCTGAGGATAATATAATCGACCGTCTGTCCTCTACTGTATATTCCATTTATTGAAACGTGTATATTCAAACTGATAATGAAGAGATAAAGGCCTCAGTGTTGAGCAGTTACTATCATTGGACATTTTTGTCACGGTAGTTGTTGTGACTACAGCACATTTATTCTTTGTGCAAGATGTTTCTCTTATTTCGTTTTTTGTTCGCTTGCATGTAACACACTTTGATCAGATCCAATCACACCAAGAACCTTTTTGTTTTATTTTATTTTCAATCACACAATTACACAAAACAAGCTGAAAGATATGAAGTACGTTCTTATCAGTAAAACTGAGTTGTATTACTAACAATGGTGTAATATTGATGATAATAACTTTATGTATCACTTTATAAAAACAAATTAGAACGACCTGTTAACTTCAAACCAGCTTCACATGGAAAGAACCAACACAATTCGATGAATAAAACAACATATTTCCTAGAGACAGAATATCTTAACCACTCAAAGAAAGAAACCCCTCATCCTCACCCCAAAAACAGAGTCTGCAGACAGAAGGAAGACAGATCCAGGGCATGAAGCCTCTTCAGGCTGGAGCTCCCCCCGCTGGGTTAGGCTGCACACTCTACTCACTTAATGCTGTAAATAAGACACAGACGTCATTTAAACATTTATCTCTAAACCCTGCTAAAGAAGTACATAGTACTTCCATTAAAACAATAAACAAACAAACAAGTTTTTAGAGGCGACACTGACGGTGAGCTCCACAGCTGTGGGGCTCAAGCCATCGACGCTCGGACACTTCTCGTGTCCAGCCCAGTTAGTATAAGGAGGGGCCTGACCATTTTAGGGTTTTAAAACAACTAAAAAAGATCTTAAAATCTATTCTAAACTCCCAGGTAGCCCTTGATGCAGTGCAAGGACAGACTGAATGTGGTCACTTCTCTTGCTAGCCACCAAAAGCCTGGTAGCAGCGTGCTGAATCATCTACAGTCTTTTTCCATTACCATAGTCCAGTGTGTTAGAAACATGGGTGACTGGTTGTAAGTCACCATCCAGAGGATGCAGGCCTCTTTGCAAACATTATTTGGTAGGGCACCAGACTGGAGGAGAGATTACCAATGAATAGTAGATGCTTCAGATTTGGGGATGATGAGATGGATTTATTTGTTGACAGCTTTTAATTTCTGCCATAAAGTAGTTGTATTCTGAATGACTTTATAATACCCATAATTCCACTGATAGGCTTTTGCAGCTAAAGCAGTTTCTCCCCCAACTCTGTTGACCCCCCTGCCCCCTTCTCAACATGTAGCCATGGTAACATGGGTGGGTGTGGGGTCAGACCAGTATTTCAGGTTTAAAAAGTTGAATGAGTCACCAGAATTTCCTTTTCCTCTGGGCAGAAATGATCTCTCTGTTTCTTTCTCTCTGTCTCTCTCTCTCTCTCTCTGTCTGTCTCTCTTTGCCTCTCTATCTCTCTCTTTCTCTCTCTTTGCCTGTCTTTTGTCTATCTCTCTCTCTCTCTCTCTCTCTCTCTCTCTCTCTCTCTGTCTTTCTCTCTCTCTCTGTGTCTCTCTCTCTCGCCCAATAGTAGAGTAAAACTAATAATACACTCTTAAAAAGTTATAGAAGTTAACTCCTTTAGCTCTTTAAGTCTCTCCGTATTCCAAAAGGTGATTTAAGCAGCTCTGCTTGATTCAAACTCTCCTGCAGTCAGAGCTGAAAGGAAATGAAAAGAATGAACCTGTCCATAACGCTCTGATGAGCTCCGCGGTGTTAAAGGATAATAGAAGAGATATGAAATAGATCAGAAACACCAGCTGGCCCCCTTTGGGCCTGTTCTGGACTGGTCTGTCTGCTTTCAGCTGAAGTTTCATGCATTTAAAATTATAACCTCTGTTGCTGGTTGCACAACCTCTGGCCAACTTCTTTGTCCAAATGTTTCGACTGCCATTTTGGCACCAGTCGGGCTAATCAGGAAATTCTTTACATATTTGGGTGAAGACGTCACATTTTCCTCTTTGTGACGCCACTCTGCTCAGAAGGCCGATGCATTTTGATCTTCACCTCAGATGAGTCTGTTAAAAATAGACATGAACAGTCAGGATGCTCTGTTCATTCTTTTACTGACAAATAAGTGTTCAGCTTAAATTCAGACATTCTCTTTTGATGTGAACTTAAAGGTACAATTTGTACCTAAAGTCATTAAAATGGACTTAACATATGCTATATCAATATTATTTTGTTTGATAAATATTTTTATTGGTTTATGGTGTCCGCCATGTTTATTGTTGCCGTGGAGACACCGGATGTTACCTCAAAGACCGCTACATAAGAAAGCGAGAACTGCTTGTGCTAAGTAAAGTTAATTATTGTTGGATGCATTGTGGGTAAACTTGTCCTCAGGTTTGTACCGCCTGTTAGCGTTGACTGCCTCCAACTTTGAGTTTGCTTTCATCGGGGATGGATTAGAGATCCAGAGATTCACTTTACAGTTCTGATCCGACTCTGAATCATATGATGTAACCATACTGATTCAGATATATCATCACAACCCAAAACTGTTGCTGATGTTGTTGGTACACAAAGCTGTTGTAAACCCAACATTGCATTGCACTGGCTTTGCATACAAACAGGAAGCAACAACAACTGTAAGGATTTTCCAATTTCAATATTTGTGACTGAAGTGAAAGGATTTTACTTTTCATCACCTAGAAGGAGCTGTTCTATCTCGTCTGAACATCGTCATGGGACGATGTGTGGACACTTCTTACAGTTCACTCTGAACGTCTTCAGAGTGAGCTGAGAATGTTTAAAAAAACTCAACCATCTTTCTTGATCAGTGACGCCACCAGTCCGATATCTGATACATAAATAACCTCAATATCGGATCTGATTTGATCGGATCGGTCCCACCTCTGGGGTGGGACGGGCGAGCAGCAGACAGGTTAACCCACTGTGCATTTGAATAGGTTCAGTTGTAAATTCTTTGCTAAACAAGCAGCTTCTTCAACGTAGTCAGTGTTGATCAGATTGAGTTATGTTCTCCATCAGATCCAGTTTGAATAACTGAGTGGATCCTCTCACTATATTCAAAATGTCCAAATAGCTTTTTATAGTAATGCACTACAAACTGTTGCTTACGTTCACAGATCACTGTAATACACTGATCTACAGACACCACCAGCCTGAATGTGAACAGTCTGCTACCAGCTCATGTTTGAGAGTAAACTGGTTTTTAGGGTCAGACATGGAAATCAGATGACGGAGGTGAAATGGACAAAGAGTTAGACATTGAATAAACAGGTTGTCTCCTCTGTTTAACATCATGACTATAAATGGAGAGGGATTCACCTGCCAGTCTTCTTCATGGCTTCTGCAGGTGATACGCAGGTTTGATACGCTCTGTGAACAGCGTGTGATGATCAGCTGATGTGGAGGACGTTCTGAATGTTCCCTCAGATCCGGCGGCTTGTGCTGCCTGCAGAGTGGACAGATGTGATCTGCTGACTGTTCTGAGGAAGCTCTTTGTTATCTGCATTATGTAAGCCTGCCTGCAGCTGATTCTATTAACAGCAGCAGCTTTTTACTCCGTCCACTCTGCTGCTGCAGCTGCTGCAGCGCCCCCTGCAGACAGAAATGTGCTGGTGTAGACACTGAAATAGAAACTATGTCATCAAGGAACAGCTGGCTTTGTTGCTCAGCACTCCTGAATAAACTAACTTCATGATCCAAATATCTAAACTTAGACTTTTTAAGCTAAACCTGGAATTGTTGATGACATTTAAAGAACTCAAATGTTTTTTTTTTTTCATCTGCAGCTTCTTTAAAAATCAATGAATCTTCTTTATTCGCGTATCCTGCAGTCTGTACATACTGCACTTCAAGCTTCTCAATTATGATTTTTTTTCCTTTTTTTTTTAAAGTTGACTGAAAATGTTTTAGCTCCAGCTGGCCATTATGAGTCATGGGTCATAGTCACACAACAAAGACAGCGAATCACTCCCTTGATACGCCGCGAGCCTCCACGTCATGGTGAAAGTAGCGAACAAGGCGTTTCACCTGTAGCTTCCTCATAAACAGCACTTTATTTTCTTCACTTATATCCAGGTGTGCTGTTTAGAATTAGTTAAAACTGCAGTTTGTCTGTTGGTAACGTGACAGTGTTTGAAATAAGAACAGTCGGGTGAATTTGCTCAACCTAAAGGCCAAGATGGCGGGTCAACTGTCACTGTGTTTTTGACAGACAACAATTCATTTGAATCCCAGGTCTCCTGTTTGTTCTGCTATGAGCGGAGCCAAGCGGCCCTACACACTGACACAGCTCAGTTGACGTATTGATAAACGCCTCCTGTTTTTGACATGTTCCCAGTTTACAGGTCGTTTATAGAGAAACAGCCGTTTTCAGCAGCAGCTTAACACAAGTCAGGGATTTGAAATACACAAGCTGGAGAGATGGAAAATTGCAAATAACACAGATTGAGCCTGAAGCTACAACGTACGAAGAAGTGAACAAACATTGACTTAAAGCATCTTTCTCTGTTCTCACGCTAGCACACGAGTTTAGCATCACACAGGATTGTTTGACAAGATGGTGGTCGTCCACGGGCTTACTTTCCAGCAGAAACCTGTATGACATGTCTCCCCTCACACTAAACCATCACTTGATTATCTTTCCTCTCGAGATTTTGCAGCTAAATCAGCCTTTATAGGGGCATACCTGCATTAGACACTGTGAAAAGCCTCAATAGAAGAAACTGTCATAACAAAGAACATCTGTGTTTCCTTTCATAAGCTTTCCTTTTACGTGAACACTAAGCCTTCATTATAATTTAATACATCATTGCAATATGTGGTCAGTCAAAAAAAAAAAAGTGGAGTAAATTTTTTAATCCACACAAGCAGGTAGGCGGACATTTAAATATCCCACCCTGTCACAGGAGCAAAAGTACAGTATTTGTCTCTTAAACGCCCCTGACTCTGAAGGCTCATTACATCACACTCTTTTGAACATTTGAATGCTTTTACTGATTTTGGATGCTTCTGTGTGTTCGTACAGCTGCAGGAGACGGTGAAGAGGAAGTTGGAGAGCGCTGGTTCTCCTCTGAGCAGAGATCAGGTCAACGGTTTCAGCGACGCTTTCCCTCCGCACAAGAAGACCTGTTTGGACAACGGCACCACCAACGGCTCCCCGCTCGACTCTAAGCTGGGAATCAGCGACTCGCTGATCTCTAACGGGAACCACGGACCTGCTGGGGAGAAAACGGACAGCAGCAGGGAAGCAGGATCAGACTTCCATTGTAAGGAGATGAAGCAGGAGCCTGATGACATCCTACCCATCATGCCTCCATCGGGAGGAGGAAACAACAGCCTGTTCCCCGACCTGAACCTTAATGAACAGGAATGGACAGAGCTCATGGAAGAGCTGAACTGTTCTGTGGCCTACGAGGACATCCAGGACATCCTCAACGACGGCTTTGAGGACCGCAAAGACCCCCTGGAGCTAGCTCCCACTCCAGGCAGTGCTGGGCCGGTGGGAGGAGGAGCAGGAGGACCAGTGGGCAATGGAGGAGGACAATCCTCTCAGGGTTTGCTTCCTCCTGATCTGGTCAATGTGAAGACCGAGTTCTCTCCTGCCTCCGTGGCCTTCGAGCAGGACTCTCGCACCGGCTCCCCTCACATGAGGTCCACCTCTTCCGGGCCTCCTCCTCACCCCACCAGTTCCCCAGTCGCCTCCTCCTCTGCCTCCTCCCCAGCTCTACCCCCATCCCAGCCAGCTCCTCCACCGAGACAACTCCAGCCTCCCCCCAACCATCTCCTCCCCCCAGGTCCCCCCGTGCCCAAAGACCTGTCCCCCGCCCAGCAGCTGCAGCAGCTGGCTGCCCAGCAGCAGAGAGTGCAGCACCTCCACGGCCAGATGCAGCACAAACAGCCACAGCCAGGAGCCAAGTTCCACAATCAGGGGCCCCACGCCCACCCTCCAGCCTGGCCTCAGATGGCCAATACCTCTCAAAGCCCACTAGGGGCTGTATTCGGTATGGACAAGCCCACAAGCCCCTCCCTGTACCCCCAGGACTTCAACCCTAACGCCCAGAAGCAGCTGTTGATGCCGGCTCAGCCCAACAAAGGCTCTCCCAAGGCGGGGGCAAGCAGCTACTTGCAGGTGCCCACTGGACACCCCAACATGCTGGGTCACCCGACAGCAGGGCCGCCTCTTAGCCACGCACCCGCACCAGGCTCTCAGGCGTCGGCCAACATGCCGGACTACAAGAACACCAAACCTCTGTCGCACTTTGAGGCAGGGCCGGGGCCGCCGCGGCTCCCCAACACCCAGAGTCAGAACAAGGCGGCGCTGCTGACTCTGCTCAGACAGCAACAGCAGATCAAACAGAAGAACAGCATGAACTTCCGCCAGCACATACCACACGCACAGGTAAGAAACACACACATCAAACATTATTACTCTTTGATACCACATGTAAACGATACAGTTTGTTGTTCCAATGAGCGATATTAATGAAACGTACAAAATCTTAACAAAAGCATCAGTCCAATTTTTTATCAGAACAATAGAACACATTTTTAAATGACACAAATTCAGTGGCAAGTTTTTGTTACTGAAACATTTGTCGAAACCTATAGACAGTGTGCCTAGTACTCATCCGTCTGACAAACTAGATGTTATTTCGACACTATCCTTTTATGAATAACACAGAATGTATCGTTAAAAGAAAACTGCTATCACATACAGCCACAGAGAAGACTTTGACTACCTCAGTAGCATCCTCGCTAACATAACAGCGCTTCAAAAACAACAACTGTACAAACTGATCAGAGTGTTCCTGCTCTGCTTTCATAACCAGGCCGGAACATTCCTGGACTGTACCACACGCACGCACACAAAGGGCTTCATTCCCCAGATCAGAATAAAGGAGAGAAGGTCTGCAGTTTCTCCTAAGTCTTAAAAACTGATTGTGTATGCTTAGACCTTCTGGCTTATTTTTTATTAGATCAGATGAATATAAAATTTGACATGTTTTGGTCCTTCAAATATATACTGAACCCAAACTGAGCTCCACACAGCTGTGTTGGACTGATGGAGGCTGAACAGTCTGAACAATGAGGGTCTGTTACAGCTGAACTGTCTCCTGCTGCCTGACTCAGTTTAGACACAGCAACGTTACAAAACTCTCTGAAGACAAACAAAGAAGAGCTTTTTAGTTCTGATCCACATTCAATGAACGTAGACTGGCCGTGCGAGGGGAAACTCCGCGAGAATGCAAGGACGTTTAATGCTGCTGTCTCAGAGTGAAAGGAAAGCTTAGAGTTTATCTTTAACTTCAGTATTGACCATGCTGTTGCCAAGAGAAGTCACTGTGAAGATTCAACCAATTCTATAACTAGTTATGTGTGAAGTCCTGCTAGTGCCCCCTACAGGCTGGCCTTGTACCTGACAGAGGGTTGCCCCCACAATAACAAACATGATGGAGGTTTCTGTGGGTGCTTTGTCGGCTTGATGATGTTACTGTGACGAAGAGAGAAAAATAGAACTTCAGTGTCCAAAACAATAAAAGTGAGAATCATTTAGAAAGTTCAGGATGTAAAATAAAATATATAATATAATTATTCTCCTCCTTAACTGGCCACTGGCATTTTAAGGGAAGAAAACGCTTTCTTTCTTTCTTTCTTTCTTTCTCTTTCCCAGGCGGATCAATTCACTGAATTCAGTGTGCCTTTTCTAGAACTGTTTCTACAAATGACCGTATGTTTTCAACAAATTGGAAAGCCCCGCTGATGCAGGATATTTACTTATAATGAATTTAAAAAAAACGAATAGCAGCCTAATAATATGATGATACATAATGTCATTACAGTGAGAGAACGTGAAACACTTACAAACAACAATAAGTCTAAATCAAACATTTGAAGTTGTTGTTGTTGGTGGTGGTGGTTGTACAGGGAGCTGAAAGACGTGCAAAGAAACTTAATGAGTAAATGTTTAATCTGTGTTTGATCTGGGTGTAGTAGAGTTATTATAATCATGAGGAAGGTGTGCCAGTGCAGCATGGGTTCACACAGTGCAAGTCACACTGGCCTGAAGCCAGAGCTGCACTGGTTTTGGTCCAACAGGTGCAGAAGATGACCAGTACAGATCTGTGTGTGTGTGTGGGGGGGGGGGGGGTGGGAGGGGGCGAGTGGAGGTGAAGTTGAGCTGCAGCGGGGGGAGCTTTTGTTCAGCTGCTCAGACCGGCCGAGGCCTCTGCGATATTCTCTCTCTCTGTGTGTGTGTGTGAAGCAGCTGGTTGCTAAGGCTCACACAGGGGGGCGAAGCGAGGCAGTGACAAAGCGGCCTTTCATATTCCCCTCTCTCTGTATTTAAATATAGCTGCTCCTACTCTGCTTGTATTTTTCCTCTGAGTAGACGGACACTCGGCTCAGCTTCACACTTTATCACCACTCAACACAAACTGTGAAACTGGCTGAAACTTTTTCCCTTTACTCTACTGTCAGACACCATGGAAAGGGCATTTACTTTACTCAGGGTTTCATGTGTTTTTACTCTACTGATGCATTTCAATTCATGCTGTACAACATCTCAGGAAAACTTTATTCTTC
The DNA here is from genome assembly GCF_947650265.1 of Symphodus melops. Taxonomy (NCBI): domain Eukaryota; kingdom Metazoa; phylum Chordata; class Actinopteri; order Labriformes; family Labridae; genus Symphodus; species Symphodus melops. Next base: position 6,894,961 of record NC_136699.1, on the reverse strand, counting down.
CCTTCATTTGCAAAAGTCTACTGAACACAAAACAAAGGGAGCTCCAATTTAACATAAGCTAACGTGTAGTACTTTATTCATACACTTTATACACTAATAATAGTGAGGATGACATCAATAACTTAATAGAAAAGCATACACAACAAACAACACACTTCATATTATTTATAAAAGTAAGAAACTATTGGTTTAAATCCATGAAATGCGTCAAATGAAAAGCTTTTGAGGGTATTAAATCAAATTTTACTGGTGAAGTTCGAACATCTTATCTGGAATATTTTAAAGGTCTTAAATGTAAATGTTTTATTGAGTAGTTTAGTCACATTATTTATTTGATTTAAAACATTTTAACAAGTTTTATGCAATAACAGTTGAAATAAGACTCAATGAATGAGAGTTTATAAATGCCTGTTGTCCTTGAGTAAGGTTTGTGAAACGTGCCGTAGTTCCAGGAGTTTGATAAGTGTTGATGTTTTTGGAGTTGCTCATGTCTGCATGAATATCATCTGATCTGATATCATAGAGGACAATTTGAACACTTCTGAGTGTTTGTAGCGTGGACGATCACTTCCTAACTCTTGATGTGTGACTTTGATTTATCAGGACCAGAACTCGTACCCCGCTCCTCCACACGGCCCGGGTCCGGCCAACACCATGGCGTCTGCCCCCGGGAACAACCCCATGACAGCCCAGCAGGGGGCGAATGCCATGACAGGTAACCATGGTAACGCAGCATACATGAGCAGCCAGGCAGCGGTGGCAGCAGCACTGAAACAGCAGCAACACCAGCAGCAGATCCTGGAGCAGCAGAAACAGCAGTACATGCAGAGACAGCAGCTCATGGCTGAACAGGTAACAACAGCTGTAACATCTGCACCGGAACAATGTATGTGTATTAACATGGTTTATAAACAGTGTGAGACCTGTGAAGTGTAAGATCCTTTTTAAATCCCAGCATCTGTTACAAAACAGTTCAAAGCAACCAGACTCCTTTGACCAAAACAACAATTTAACTTTGAAGTTGAAGACGTTTGAGGTTCAGTCCTTACATCTGTTGCTTATCGTCGTGTGTGTTCCACAAATCCTCGTTGCATCTGTGCTTACCATTTTTAATAACAAATTCACTGAAATAAAGTCACTGATGAAAGAAGTTATCTCCAGGAAAGCCTGCTGTATGTGCAGTAAGATTACTCAGGCTTCTCAGAGAGTGTTCGATCCTCTTTATGGTCCCATGTGTGCGGTGAATATAATATGGGTTAAGGCTTTTTCATTCACAGAGAGGAATGGAACTTTGAGTTATTTAATTTCAGATTAAACTACAATCAACCAGGACATGATTATTAGCATAAATCAGGAGTTGCAGTTTTAGCTGGTTTTGAAAACAGTAGGAGGTCATGTTTAAAATTCTCTGAACAGTAGAGGGAGCTGTTTGTTCATTAAAGTTTTGATGAACTTGATGGAGGTTGTAAAAAAAGAGTTTCAGCTGCTGAATGTCCAACGTAACATTATGCTGGCAGGACAATGAACTCTCTCTATGTCTCTAATAAGATACTTTTCACATTGAAGATTTTACTTTTGTTTCATGTGATGAAGTAAATAAAGTACGTTAATTGTCTAAAAGTAAAAAAATCATAAAGTTTCAATAAAATAATTGATATTTTTGATAATAATGAAAACTTCTAAAAATGATTACATTAAAAGTAAAGACAACGTTCAAATCATGAATTTTTGGTGTATTGAAGTATTCGTTAACACTTTGCTGTCTTTGCATCGTCTGTGCAGGAGAAGCAGCGTCAGCAGGACCAGCAGCTGCAGAGACACCTCACCCGACCCCCACCACAGTACCAGGACCAGCCGGGACAACCGGCCAATCAGAACCCTTTCCCACAGCAGCCAGTCAACCAGTTTACAGGTGAGACGACAGTGTTTCCAACATCGGCCAAATTGAACATGAAATATCCCCAACAGTTTCCTCACAGGTCACATCATCCGGCAGAAGAAGATTGTAGCTCCGTTTTTAAAGCAATATCTTTAGAAGAAAAAGTTCATGGTGTGATTTTATCATGGAGTAAGCTGCTTTATCTGAAAGGACAGACGTTTTTATCTGAATCGTCAGAATAAAGCAGAACAGATCAGTGTCAGAAGATTTCATAGTTTAACAGCTAAGTGTTTTGACTGAAACGTTCCACCTTTAAAAGAAACATTTGAACTTCTTCTGACCTGAACACATTTGAAACATACTGAACAACATGTCAGGAGTGTGTACATCAAAGAGGAATTCACTGTGGGGCTTTATGTTACAGGAGGAAGAGACGCACACACCCCTCACACTCAGCTGAAAGGTTTGGTTCAGTGAGAATAAAGGAGGGAGATTATTCTGCAGACAGTTTCTGATTCAGACTGTCTGATGTGCGTGGGAAAACTTTGAGAAAACCAAAATCCCCACACTTTAATGTGTATATAAAAAATGCCTCTCTTGTGGATGTCAGCTACACTTTAGGATGAAAGAACATTTACCATGTAGCAAAAAACCTTGATAGATTTATTCTTAGTCGATTAAATAAACGTGTCCAGGTAAGGAGACGATGTTATTCAACTGTTCAACTCTCACATTCACAATGATGACCAGTTCATGAAAATACATGAACTATTCCATGTCTGTTTGACCTTTTAAAGTAGTACTTAGTAGTAGTACTGAATTATTGTTATGTCATCTATTGTTCTTTTTGTGACACGACATTGTGGATGGAAGTAAAACGTGTCAAAGTAAACTACAGCTGTGTGAATGTCAAGAGCAGCTAGTTCAATGTGAGCACAGAATGAGTCTCGGGTGAGTTTCATATTAAGTTTCGTAGCCAGGTTGCAGCTCTTCCTCCCTCCGTCACTGTGTGTGTATAAACTACTCTCACAGCTGATTTGGTAGGTAAATGAATGACTGAACATAACAGCTGTTTGTTTGTTTGTAACTCCAGGCTGAGCAGCTGGACTCAGGTTCAACATAGCTGTCAAATAAAAGAGGACTATTTGAAATAAACTTCTGCTTTTAACAGATTAAACAATAAGCTCCTCTTTCTTCTTTCAGCTTCTTCTCAGCCAATGGGCAGCGTTGGTCCGATGGGAGGCCCCGCCCCCGGATCTCAGCGTATGTTCTCTCAAAACCAAGGCATGATGGGTATGAACATGGGCCAGGGGGGCGGGTCTGCTGGGGGTGTTGCTCCGCCCCCTGCAGCTAATCAGGCCGACATCAGTCTGTCGTCGTGTGTGGGCGGAGGGGGCGGGGCCGTGGTGGACGTGCAGCAGGCGCTCTACAACAGCATGAACCTTCACCCGAACCACCCATCTCTCCCATCGCACCCCCCGCAGCAGGCTGGCCTTCAGCGTCAGACGTTAGGCCCCATGAGTGCCTCCTACAGGCAGAGTCTGCTGGCTCAGCAGCAGCAGCACCTGAAGGCCCAGCCCAACGCCGCCATGTTGAAACAGCAGCAGCTGGCGACGCGAATGCCAGGCTCCATGCAGAACAGCATGGGGGCTAACCTGCCCCCCTCCATGGCGGGCGGCATGCAGGGCCCCCAGAGCGCCGCCTGGCAACAGCAGCTGACTAACCAGTCGCCATCCAGCAGTGCCGGCCTGCCCCCCAATGCCTTCAACAACCCCTCTAACGCCTTTCATATGCAGCAGCAGCGCATTCCCAAGATGCCCCCGAACGCCGCAAACTTTGGAGCAAACCCTGGCGGGCGTCCAATGGGAGGCCTGAACCCTGGGCAGCAGATGATGCAAACAAACATGGCCGCCGCCCAGCAGAGAGCGCCACCCAACCCCCAGCGCCTCGGCCAGCCCATGGCCAATCAACAACAGACTCAGCAACAGCAGGCCAATCAGAGCCAGGCAGTTCTGCCCGACCTGGCCGCGTTCGGACAGCCTCAGGGCAACGGTCGCCAGGGACTGCAGTGTAACCAAGGTTACCAGGTGGGCAGGACTGCCAGTCAGCAGCAACAGCAGCAGGTGTCATTTGGTTACAACGTGGCGTCGGGGAGCTTTGCTGGCGAGAGCGAGCTGGTCGACTCACTGCTAAAGGGTCAGAGCACGCAGGAGTGGATGGCTGACCTTGACGAGCTGCTCGCCAGCCACCGCTAGTCACAAACGCCTAAAAAAACGCTGGTCTGCACCTGGAGAATGAGGCACTGAGGACTCCCTGAAGAAATGGATCAGATTTTCTGTGTTCTGATGATCAGCTGTTTTCATCTGTAGTTGGGGGGGGTGGAGGAAGTTAGCGTTAGCCCGACAGCGAGCTGATGCTTCAGGTCAGTCTGCTCCTCGCTCCGTCTCTGAACAGCTACTGATCGTAAGAATCGTGAAGTTTGATGGTCAAAGTTGTTTTCGCAGACACTGACGGTCTGTTGGGAGTGTTTTACATTCTCAATATGTCAAAACAGAATATGTCGCAAACACAGATAACTAAACAAGTCGGCACGTCAAGTCATGGCAGCAGCTGTTCACTCGAAGACACTTCAGCTCAGCAGATTTTAATCCTCCATGCTGGAATTAAGTAAAACCTGTTTCATCCTCTTCACACCAGACTCCATTAAAGAAATCTATCAATTTAACGATGAAGTGTCTGCTGCAGAAATCCACATCTGGTAGAACAAAACTGAAGTTTGTGCTTTAATCCTGCACTGTGTTCTGGTGGTTCAACTTGTCAGGGGTCTAATGGTGTCCCGTCACATATTAGTCCTGAAATGAATAACTCAAATATCAAGAATACGTAAAAGTCCATAATGTGAGGACACTAAGCATGTTAGAGTTTGGATGTCGGCTTGTCTCACAGGATCGTGTTTCAGTGGCGTTCTACCTTTTGTGTGTGATTCTGTAACAGAGAGACTCATCAGACTGAAGTCTGTGCAGATGAATAATTTAATGATGACTGGAGACTGAATGAAGGAGTCATATGTAGACTACTACTGAACCCACAGCTCAGTGCTGAACCACTGTACCTGCCCCACAGCGCCACCTACAGACCCTCACTTTCACTCAAACACAGTGTCACAACCTTTAAACAGGATTTTATTTTTACAGTTCTTCAGCAAAAGTGTCGAATCATTCTTAAAACATGTTACACAGATGAGCCTGATGTGACTTTAAAGGACCATTCTGGTGTTTTTGCACATTTTACTTCAAATTATGACCCTTTTTCAAAGTAAATTGTTTCGTTGGCACTTACAGGGTAATACCAGTATAATACACCCTGGTCTAAATAAATCATAGGTATAAACAGATCTCCGGTAGATTTCTTTGGCCTGCAGTAGTGAGTTAGGCTGTGAAGGCTGCAGGTAGTCAGCTGTTACGTCTCTAACCAGACTGCATGAAGAAAAACAGCCATTTAATGTTAGTGAACACACAAAGTGCTAATCGTCTCTGCCTTCATTTCTTTTGTTGTGAGTATTTGACTGAGTTTGGTGTTTTAAATTGGTGATCTTGATCCAAATATTGTAACACAATAACTCACAAAAACAAAATGGATTGATTCATTGGAGGTGAAATGCGTTTGCTTTCCTCAAAATATAAACTAGACGTATGAGTTCTGTTAAAAACACGTGACAGGATGGAAACGTTAAGGACTCGGATTGGACTAGTTGAGGATTGATGATGGTAGAGTTATCAATAAAAAAAAAGAATTATCCCCATCCAAAGGCAGTCCAGCAGCTTCTACGAGCTGTGAGCTCAAATAACTCTTTAGATCAACATGTTTATTTCACTGCTGCAGGCTGAAGAAATCTACAGAAGCAATTCCAAAACTCTTTTCTACTTTAACTTCATTAAAGCTCAAAATAGAAAATGCCAGGTTTCCCTTTAAATATGAAAATGACCCTGCCAAAAACAAGTCACCGTGTGTGTGCTTGTTTGTATTCTTGTTTATGTTACAGTGGTATCATTTAACCACACCATGTCCCTGTGATAAAACTAAGAGCAGACACGATTTCTGAGCCAAGCCAGATGATTTTCATAATGTAGGCAAATATGTGCATCATGTCCTGTTATTTAAAGAGCTACAACAGAGCAGCCGCTTTGTGTAGGGAAATGCCCTGCAAGTAATACAAAGTGAATATTTTAAGACAGACTAAACTTCATGAACTGATCATGTGAGTATCTCTCACATCCCACAGCTCGTATATTTCTCCTGTGAGGTTCAAACATGTTTCTGTCAGAACATTGAATCTTATCTCAGTCCGTATTGTGACTCTGAATCATCATTTTCTTTCTCCAACTGCAGGAAATCTTCATTGATTTATTGAAATTCTTAATTTGGCGGCTCAGAGTTGTGAGAGTTCTCACATTCACTCAGACTGAATATTTTCTGATTCTCCTTCAGTGGATAAATCAGAGTGTCTGTTAGTCAGCAGCATTTCTTTAGGTCTCACATAGTCATCCTTAGCATTTACAGTAAAGTGTGCAAAAACAGGAATATGTTCATTTAAATCGGGAGTTCAAGAGCTCATCAGAAGACGACCACTAACCGTGCAGCAGACGCACAGAGCACTGTCATACACTTTACATGTTCAAACCTTTCTGTACTCACAAGCAATAGTTTCCCTTCCAAAAAAAGAAATCACTCCCTTTTTTTTCTTCTTTTTTTGTGAATTCACTGATAGCATGTAAGGAGTTAAGAAATCAAAACACTTTGTGGGCTCATGTTCGGGAGCGAGGCGCACCGTATTTCCTGTGAAATACTGCTAAGAAGTGAGCGCATCACATCCTTACTCAGACTGCTACTTTAGACATTATCCTGGACATTTTGAATACATCACGTCCTCAGCATTAAAGAACCAGAGCTCCATGTCCTGCTGCACGGCCGTCTGCAGCCTCACTCATAACTGTTACACATCAAATAGTTCAACTCACAGTGAAGTGTACTCTTAGTCGTGAGTTGGAGGTGAAGCGTTAAACTCATCTGCTCAGCTGACACCTTGTTTTTTTTGTTTTCACATCCAAATGTCAAAGTTTTGTTGATGTTTTTCAGACTGACCTCTTCCTGTGGAGTTCTGTTCACAGGAAGTAAAGAAGGACCCCCAGAGTTTCATAAAACTGTTGTTACATTTATTTATGCCACCTTCAAGTGTTGTTCTCCCTGGTCGCTTAAAAACAAGGTTCAACTTTGTTCAGTGTGAACAAAGTCTCCCTGGCTCACACTTATCGCCACATTTAAGATCCAAGAATTGGTTTAATTTTCAACTCTGAAGGAAAAACGGATGTATTGACTCCTGTTTGTTACAGACTCCCTGACACAGGCTGCTCAGAGGGGGGAGGACTGACCTGTCTGACAGTCTTCACTCAGGCTTAAAAAAAAAAGTAAGCCAGCTTTGGTCCTAAATCTTCCACTATGCAGATGTGAATTTGTACTAAAAATGAATTCTTTGAGATTATTAAACCTTATGCACTTGTCTTTAAAAAAAAAAAAAAAGCTTCAGTTCTGGAGTTTTCCAAACAGATCCTTCTTTTAAGCGCAGCATATTAGCTCTCTCGTTTGTTCCCCAAACTCAAATGTTTTTCACTTTTCTCTGATAGATTCAGTATCAAGTTCAGCGTCAGCGTTCTCCTTTCAAATCATTGATGGTTTCTGTCCAGTTCCATCTGAAGGTTTCTCATCCAATCCCATCGAAGCTTTTATTCTTCAGTCAGTTCGCAGCTTGTTAAGGTGGATCTGTGAGCAGGTGGTCCTGTTTTTAAGGTGGATCTGTGAGCGGTTGGTCCTGTTTTTAAGGTGGATCTGTAAGCGGGTGGTCCTGTTTTTAAGGTGGATCTGTTCTATCTACTGTACTGTTCATAATGTCTTCAGAGAAACGTTTGCAGACATGTTGTGTATTTTATTTGTAAAGTTATTTCTTCTAAAGCTTGGGCTGGTTTCATGTTTTCACATGCCGCTCTCCTGCCGACCCTCCAGCACGGCTCGGCAGGTTTTCTGGGTTCTCTCTCTCTCGTGTGAACGAGCTCTGTGTAAATGTCTATAAATATATTTTTTGTATGTAAGCCTTTCCTAATGATGTGGAGAAGATAGATGTTATTTTTATATATTGCAGCAGAGTTTTTGTAAGTATTTTATACTTTTGATATGGTTCTCTGTAAAACAAGAGTATTATGTAAATATAGTTCTTTAGAAACATGTCGGCTTCCTGTGTTTTTCTCTGTGTCCTTTGTTCACTTTAAGAAACCCTCCATTCATCCGAGCGTTCTACTGGAAGCTACGCTCACTGAAAAATCCTTTCCAGAGATGTCTTCAAATCAAAGACAGGCTTCATTGTATCAGAACACATCGTGTTTCCTCCACAAAGTAAATAAAGTGGATTAAGTGTAACATTAGAAACGGAGACTAGTGTTGCATGACTGTGCAGTTGGGATGTAAAGACCAATCGTGATAAATCGATCCAAAGGTGTTGAGGTTCACGTCGTTACTCTGCGGAGCAAGATTTAGAAATTGAGGATGCACCACCTTTTAAACCGGAGGTGTGGAATCATTTTGGCTTCAAGACAGAAAATGAAAGAGGTGAGAAGACAAAGACAAAAACTTTGTGCGAACATTACAAGAAGACAGAACGACAGAAATGGCACGACCAACACGATGCAGCATTTAATCCCACTTCAATGAGAAGCTCCGAACACCTCCCTTTGTTGAGAGAAACAAAACCACTGTGACAAGTAAGTTTGTCGCCCCCCAAAGGAATCTTTCCCAGTCATTTGCGTAGTTACATTTTGTATAACGATATCGTGAAAGAATCGTATCTACATTAAAAGTTATAATGCATGGCTTTATGCTCATAGTTTCTTTGTGACTTTTTTTTAAATGGAAGTTCCTGTCTGTATTAAAAACCAACTCAAATAAAGACCTTTTGGAATGATGAGCTAGATGCACTTTAAACTAAGAAACCGATAAGTCAGTATTATTCACTTAGTAACTTTCTAAAGTGAGTGCTGTGTTTTGCTCCGCCCCCTTCAGGTGTATTCCCTGTCATCTGTGTGTATGTGCTGACTGGATTTCAGTGCTCAGGTGTGCTCTGGTCTCACCTGTCCCTCGCTGCAGTGATGTCTGAGGAGGCGGTTGTCCTCGCTGCTGTGACAGTGCTTGGCGTCCTGGAGCAAGGTGAGCGGGGCATGCTGGGAAATAGATAGATAGATAGATAGATAGATAGATAGATACTTTATTGATCCCGAGGGAAATTCAAGCAGTGGAGAGGTGTAATTAGATGAACAAATGAATGAGGTTTGGTTGGTTTGAAACATTTTCAAAAATCTAGGAAATTTACGATTAAACAGGGGAATGTTCAGTGTGTGTCTATCTCATTTTTAATTTAGAAATAAATCTATTAAGATGTTTTTGTATAGGCCTCGGCAATATATTTTGCCAGATCACCTCTGGATCATAGAACAACCATTTAACATTTTCACTGTATACAAACGAAATAAAATCTGACTTTCAATGGAGGAATTATTCCTAAATATAATCCATCCAGTAAATATTTTTTGTGTGCGTGCGTGTGCGTGCGTGTGCGCGTGCGTGCGTGCGTGTGCGTGCAGCTTATTTCTCCCTGCAGGTCATCTACGCCAGGAGGAAGTATTCGGTGTCTCCACCCAGCACCGTGGGCCCGCCGGAGTTTGAGAGAGTTTTCAGAGCTCAGTGAGTCTCAGTCAGAAAAGAGGCAGCAACTTTACTAACAGTTGAAATGAAATCACAAACTTACGGTCTGGATAGGAATATCGGGAACCACGAAGGTGTTTATAGACTTTTTCTGTCTTCAGGATGTGCGCGCGCTCTCATTAGCGGGCGCTGCGCGTCATTTGACGCGGCTTCATCGTCAAAACAAGTGATCTGTTGTTGCGTGCTTGTGCCGGACTGAATCATACTGAATAGACCTAAGAGGAGTTTAAAGATGAATAGGCCTACATTCCTTTGCCGTGAAACATGCTTCACGGAAGGAGAAGGATATTTTTTAGTAATCGGTTTAACTTCACGATTAAACCGTCGATCCTTCTCGTTTGTTTAATGTGACAAGCAGTGGCGATCTTTACGATTAGTTCGGCCTACTGTTTTTTTTAAAACAATGGTCAGGAATGTTTTTAACTTTATGCCAAGTGGTTTGTTTTTCTAACAACCATACTCATGTATGGCATCAGAAGAATGCCTTATTTATTTAGGCCAGGTAGGATCCTTATGTCTCAAGCCCTCACCCTTCGTCTGTAGTCTAAGGATTATCCCATGATGTGCAGGTCTTATTGTGCAGCATGTTTGAGGACATGAGAGAGAGAGAGGGAGAAATACGATAGAAACGATAAAGAGGCAAGTATGATGCTTCCCCAGCTGTGCTTACAAATATGGAAAAGAGATTGTTTTACAACATTGATACAACATTATAAGAGGAGCACCGTTTCTCTGCTGCTGTGTCGTGAACACAAGTTTACAGATTCATGCAATGGTAAAATAAAGACAAAGAGTCACAAGCTCAAAAATCAATATGTTTTTGTGATTTACTCACATTTAACTTTTAAAATGCACGTTTTAGTTTTTTACTGGATGTCAGATGGATCATTTCTGATTATTCTCTCAGGCAGCCTTCTCCGTATATCAATGCTGATTGGTTTTTGTGACACAGTTGAGCAGATTTTTAGCTCAATTGTAAAATGTTAGATCCAGAAAGAAATTGTGAGTTTCACTTTTATGCAGATATCTTCTTATTAAGACACATCTGGTTAAGTCTTTAGTGTAGATAATGTTCTGTTTGCTACCAATAAACACTTTTTTTCAAAGCTTAATTGGTTGGTACAACTCAGACAACAAATTTACAATACACAGAAGCCAGAACACTTTTCAAACTAAAAACACCATAAATGATCAGTGTACATCACAATATGTGTGTACCACAAAGAAGAGATGAAAATCAACTCCAGTGTTCTGTCAGGTTAAGTTATTATTTCACTAATTAATCATCGTGTGTGGTTAACAAAGGTTACATTTGATACCTGATAACATTTTCTCTTTGTAGAGCCACTTGACTAAAAACATGTCATTTAACCTAACAAAATGTTGGAGTGGTTGTTCGTCCTCCGAAACACAAAATGTCTATCTCTGTAAGGATCCTTTCTGTAATGTTGTCAGATACTTAGAGTTACAATGTGGGCCCGTCAGTGATAAAAAAAATAAAAATAAAAAAACCCAGCAACTTTTAGTGGACACACTTTGATCCATCCAGGCTGAACAGAGCTAGTGCAGCGGTAACAAAAGGTTTTGTACCTATTATTCATTCAGACCCCAAAATATGTAAAAATGGCACCCAGGTTTAAATAACACAGCCACCTCCACCCAGGTTGTTCCTCAGTGACTCTTCTAAAACAAAGGTAAAAGGTGATGTTGACATTACAGTGTTAAAAAGGTGACTGAATGCTGCAGGTTTAATCTCTGTGTGTTTGTGGTCAGAGCGAACTGTTCTGAGTATTTCCCGATCTTCATCACTGTCCTCTGGATGTCTGGACTATTCTTCAGCCAAGGTGATCACACCCATCTCTCACAGTTTGTACTTTATTAATGAAGTCATTTAGCTCATCTTAGTGTTTCTTGTGTGCTTGTTTTGTAGGTTTGTCCTCAATCTGTGGTCTGATCTATCTATACGGACGATTCAGATACTTTCATGGATATTCAGAGTCGGCTCAGGGACGGTACAGTGCACCATCTGTCTGTTGTTTTCAGGTTTTTATTGTGTGTTTCCACATGTGAGGCAAGGCAAGTATATTTATATGGCACATGTCAGCAACGGGACAATTCACGAAATGCAAAAATATCTCACAAACAAATTTCACAAGATATTTTGTATTTAGTTGAATGTTTTTGGCGTTCACTGAAATGTTTGTGCAGTTGCCTTTCAAGGTCAATCTCTGTAAGGATCAAACTCTGGTCTGCTTCATTCCTCACATGTTGCATTCATCACCTTTTCTCTCATGTCGTCTTTGATATGACTTCTTCATGCCTCAAACATACATCTATATTTGAAGTCATATGTTGTGGATGGTGCATTTTTACAACATTTCTGAAAACGCACCAGGGAGCTTGTTAAAACAACGTTTCTGGAGAAGAAACAAAAGCAGGGAGGTTATGCAGAGATACAGAGCTAACACTGCAACATGACATGAGACGATAACAGAATCATTATAAAATCAAACATCAATCACAAATGTTCATTTGGTCCGTCTGCAGGTTGGCTCCTCTGTACCTAAGCGCTCAGGTTCTCTGGGTTCTCATCGGGTTCTCGTCCCTCGGCGTGTTTCTCGCCTTCTGCAGAGTTTACCTGAACTTGGACCTGCTGCATGGGCTCGGCTCGGCCATCGGTCTGATCTGACAGGAGAGCAGGAGCTGGACACTGGAGCATGAAGGACTTCAGATGTCAAAGTCAAGAGAAAATGTGGCTTTATTATTTGTGAAATTAAGATAATGTACACACTCCTCCCAGAAAATAATGCTGCAGGATTTATTTGTTTAATGAAACATTAATGAGGAATTCGACAGGAAAGAGATCTCACTTGTTTTTTTGTTTTGTTTTTTATTACATTTTCCCAAATCTCTTATTTTTAGTTTTTTTAGTTTGTTGTTTTAGTTGGGGGGGTTTCTGTGGCTATAAATGATGGTTTTGTTATTTATTGAGTTCTTGTGATTGTTAGTAATGTATTTTGTGTGTATGAATTGACCATGTGGTTTTTTTTCAATACATACAATGTCAATATTTCCCACAGATGATAAAGCCCTCTGACCACTTTCTTATCTTATTATTATTATTAGTAGTAGTAGTAGTAGTTTTAGTTAGTAATTAGTTGTATTTTAGCTTGATGTCATTGCATTTAATTACTTCTAAATTGTATTTAATGTTTTGATATGCAGTCCACCTTTGTTTTCAATAAACAAGCAACAAACATAATAAAAAATACAGCTACAGTTTCAGGTTTCACCACAAGGGGGCAGCATGTCCATTAAAATGTGGTCTGGTAAGTTTGAGAATAATGAACACTCCTGAAAAAGAATGATAACGTCAATAAACACTGTTGTGATTCGTCGTCGATATTACCTTATTCTGTCCTTTTTGCAATGTTTGAAGCTGAATGTTATAAAATGATAGTGGAAGAATGACTCTTTTCTCAGGTAACAGTCACAATGATACAGTTCTCTGTAAAAACACGTGCAATTAAAGGGTAAAAAAATGTCAAAGTTAATATATGCTCACTTTTTTAAAAATGTTTTCTGAAATGTTTTGAGTGATGAGTGTTTGTTTTTTTTGCTGCTTGCTGTAGAGCAGTTCACAGATTTGATTTTAATAAATCTTGAACAGATATGAGAACATATGAAGTTCCTTCAACAGAAATCTTTTAAAAACATTTTTACTTCACTTGTAAATGTTATTCTACTTCCGAACTGTGTGTGTGTGCATGTTCTCTCTGAGCTATAATCTCTCACAATGAACTGACGTCTATTTATAGAGAAGCTAGACCTCAGTTTATATTAAGCCCTGCAGTTCAAACACACACACACAATCTCCTACAAAGACTGTGAGGTCAAACTCCCTCTGGATTTGTTGTTCACAGCTCTGTGTGAACAAAGTCTTTCAGCTTGTTTCTGTTTCACTCAGATGTTTTTTTTTTTGTTTTTTAACATGAACCCTTCCCTCTCTAATCATTCGCCCTGCCACCATGTGATGGACAGGAGATAGCCCCGCCCACTCAGAGATGCTGTTTCTATCTCTGGACATAATAGCTGAGTGGCGTCACAGAGCTCAAATGAAGCAGCACAAAAAGCAAATAAACTGATATCAAAACTGAGACGCATGGTCAGTGGCACTGCCAGCCATAATCCTGTACACACTCTTTGTCCAGGTTATAACTTGTATCTATGAAAACTAAACTGTTGCAAAACCATATCCTGTGCTCAATTCTTTATCATTTCTTTTCTCCTTACCGTTCTTGAGATGCAGTCCAAGACTGTGTCCACTCATCAGTGTCATGTTTCAAATACATTTGAAGGCATATGATTAGTGTAATGTACTTAGTAATGATAACTCTGACAAGCCACTCTGCATGTGTGTATTGTGGCACCATTAAAACATTAAAAAAGCTTGACATGTGAAAAAAAAAGAAGGAATGAAATCATGGAAAATGTCATGTTTTATAACCTCCATGTTGTACTTATAAATGAAAGCTTTTAGATGCATGTAATCAAATGAAAAGTTACATTCTCAGATGTAGTAGAGTAAAAGAAGAAATATTTATTGAAGCACAAGTACTGCAAATGTAATTCCAGTACTCAGAGTGTTTGCTCAACAGGTGTTTTTTTGGCACTCATCCTTCTTGTTCCTCCCATCCAAATGTGTGTGTATGTCTGTTTACGTAAGTGTGTAATCTGTGTTTGTAAACGTGATCAGATTAAGATTCTTCCCACTGACATGTTGCCTGCGTAAAGGTAGATCACTTTCATTCTGGAACGACCAATCAGCATTAAGCTCTTAATTGGATGAAATGAGCAGGAACGTAGGTGAGAAAAAGAAGAGTCCATGAAGGTTCAGGAGCTTAAGAGCAGCTGATGTTTGTTTACATTTAAGTGTTGGGTTTTTTAATCTGAAATGTGTGTTTTTTATGTCACTGTCACATTTATAATTCCACATTTGTCTCCTTTAACCTTGTCTTCTTTGCAGAGCGACACACACACACACACACACACACACACACACACACACATACAGCGGCATGAGCGGCATTTACAGACAGAAGTCATTGAACTCGTTCCAACAGATGTGAGCACAGAACTCTGATTCTTTCTGACCTTCACAGGCTACCAGTTAGTATTAGAAATAGTTTAAAGATTTTTAAAGCCTTATATGGTCAGCCACCTGCTTGAATTTGTGACCTTTTAACATTTTTAGTCTTGCTCAGTGAATGTGCAGAATCAGCATTGTTTGTTGTCACTCTAACCTAATGTCAACAAGGGATTTTTAATTCTTATGTTTGGATTTACTAAAAAATCAAAGACAGTCAACTCCGAAAAACAAACAAAATCAGAGGGCAGAGTCTTCCAACACAGATGCTGCTTTTACATCTGCTTGGACTGCCTCACTTCCTGGCAAACTGAACCAGCCAGCAGTGAAGACTCATCATTAAGTCATTAAGAATGTGCAAAGACATCATGAAGGCTGAGTTTAGTTACCACATTTTTGCGAAAAATCAAAATGAAAAGGGTGACTTAAGTCCTGTCCTTGAGGCGTGTGCCAGCCACACACGTGCACACACACACACACGCACACGCACACGCACACACACACACACACACACACACACACACACACACACACACACAGATATATACACAGATATCAGCAGGATGTGTGTAACAACCAGCGCCAGCTTGTGTAAAAATCTTGTTGTCTATTGCAGGAAGAAATAGAGCAGGAGGATTGACACTGACATAATAAATCTGCACAGCACACACACACACACACACACACACACACACTAAAAGTCCTGTTGAGAAGACAACCATTTAAAAAAACAACCTGATTCTGATTTTGTGTTTCTCTACATGTAGACTTCAGTTCCCATCTCTACATTAATAGTATTTGTTTCTTTAGAAACGTAATAGAGGGGGGGAAAGGGGGCCTTGACTATCCTTCGACTCATTAGAGGAGAGGGCCATCAAATAAATTTGCAGCTTTTCTACAAAATGTGATTCTCTCTAAGTAAAAGCTGTTTGACTTTCATTTGATTTCAAACATGTAAAAATTAAGAGATAAGCAGACAGACAGTAAACATTTAATATTTATAAATGAAAAGTATGATGGAAAAGAAATGGTCCAACTCTAAGTTAACCTAAGTAATATGCTGGGAAACAACAAAGACAAAGTACACATCTTTATTGTCATATTAAGGTTAAAACTGCAAAATAAATAAACATGAACCTTAACTTGTTCTTTACTCATAAATACATATAAAAGCAAAAACCTCATAGGCCGTGTTTACACAATGATGTCAGCCCAAGACATGACTGTAGCCTTTAGTTGTTGTTTTTTTAAAACAGATTAATAACTAATAACTTTTCATGGGGCCATGAAACCCCTGTTTAGAAGAAATCATGGTGATCTGTTGCAACCTCTTCTGGAGACATGAAAGAAGTGTTGGAATAATTAATCAACTTATTTATTCAGTTAAAAAAACACTGTAAAAATATCAGGTGAAAGGTTAAAGTCATGCATTTTTAATCCTTTGTTCTTATCCTTCATCAAATCTCCAGAACAAACTCCTCTAACCTTTGAGGTGCAGACTTAAATATAGAAACGTATCTACATTCTAACACTTCTTATAACACACATGCAGGAGTGTCGATGTGTGTATCACACACAGTGTCCAGTCAGTTGATGTGCGGTATGTGTATTTGTGTTTATTTTTAGCTCGAAGTCGTAGCAGTTGTTGTTTTCGGCGTCAGGATAACTTTCATCCAACTTTCCAACAGCTGCTTCACTTTCTGTCTCTGCATCTTGTAACATCATGACATCACAACGCTATGACATCACTTTAGGATTATTATCAAGAGACTAAATTTTAAACTTTGCGATGATACAAGTAAAAATCAAACACTCTTATGGCCTGTTTTGATATAATAATGTTTTGTTTTCAATTCATGTTGCCAATGCTTTTGTTTAATATAGTGTGCAGGAATTTGCCTGCCATGTACCTCTTCTACACAGATGTCTTAAGGAATAGATTTAGTTTATCTCAGTGCTTTTCAATGCTATTGATAATTGAAATAACATCTTACATCATACTGTCAGTCTTTGCTCTTTAAAAATGAGGTGATGTCAAAGGTTTGATGTTAAGCAATTCAGACTCTGTTAAAAGTAGAAACGCTTAAAAGTTTATCAGCAGGTAAAAACAAAAAAAACAACCTCTTCTTTTGCTGTTACAAATTAAATAATTTACTTTAATTTATAATTGTTTGGAAATTTCAAGAAAATGAAAATGAAACGACTTTACTCATTATAATGGGAAAATCAAGTTACCGTAAATATAATGATCTATTTACGCTGAGGGCATAAATGGCATAAGCCTATTTTTCACACCCCAAGTAAGTTGTGGTTGTTCTAATTGAAGTTAGGCTATTTTTTAGGTATTTGTAAGACGTCTTTTCTTAATTTTCAAAATTAGTCTTATTACTTATTTACTCAAAGTGTGACTACTGAGTAAAAGACAGCTCCCAACAGCGCTTTTAATTCATTAAAAATAGGCTAACTTAAAAAAAAAAACTGATTTTGAAGTTTGAGAATTGGATTTTACAAAGTGTTCTTGAAGGCAGCACAAATAAGCCCCGCCCCCTGTGTCCGGCGGTCTCAGCGGTGCGTTCAGGGAGTTTTCACAGAGTATTTGAAAGTTGTCAATAGAGGGAAGGAGGAGAAGGAGACGAAGAAAAAAAGAACAGGTCGAGGAAGAGTAGCGGACAGCTTGAGCGGCATCGACACCGAATACCGAGCTCGGTGGAGGAGGGATGGGCTGCAGCCACAGCAAGGTGAGAAACACCGACATTAAACACTGGCCTGAAACAATAGAAGTTCCGTTGTTTCTGGTGGAGGGAGTTCATTAGCAGGCGGCCGGCGGCTGCTGCTCCTGCACGGCTACAAAACGTGCAGTGAATGAGCTCCGGGTAATAATTAACCATGTGCATGAAGCTAAAGCGAATTACTTAATAGAGTTGTAATTTAAGAGTCATCCAGAGAGTTTGGTGACAATGTGACGCCTGCAGCCTCTTTGAAATAGCGGTAAAACACTCTGAACTTTTCTTTTTTTTGGGGGGGGGGGTCCTCATTTGTGAACATCTGTTTTTCATCTCGCGTCGTGTTTGAATCTCTGAGCTGTTTTCTCACGGTGCTGTTTGAATTTGGTCTCTGTATTTTAAAAGTTTCACAGAACCAATGACACTTAAACGCACCACATAACCCTTATTTTTCATCACCTTTACTAAGATCAGAATCATCCTTCGAGAGAAAGACTGTGGTCATGAGTTTTAAGAGGATTTATTGCAGTTTTATTACTTTTTAAGACACATTTAAGTGTTTTATAATCTTGTTTGAAGTTTTTCTTTTTAGTTATACCGTGCAGTGATTTAAGAGAGGCAAACGTATGTAACATTTAAAGTAAAGTTGTCAAAGTGTTCTGTACTTTTTCTGAAACCTCGTGTTTAAGGATACATCCTCCCTGATATAAACTAGATAATATGGAAAACTCCTCTATTTAACAGACAGGTGCTTTTAAGAGAAATGAATAAAATGCAAACTCACTCACTGTCTAGCTTTAGTTTTGGTAGAGAAGTTTACAAATCCTGTTGTACATGTTCATAGCTCTAAACACAAACTTTCCTCAGAGGAAAATGTCCTCCCTGTAACACTGTTTGAAGATAAAATGTTCCATGAGAAGTTCTGCTGAAAGCACCTCTCCTGGTAGCTGCTTCTTTTTTTTTTTTTTTTTTTTATAGCTCCAAACAGTGTCCAAGGACACATTTTTTAAAATTAAAGCTATGTTGTTGTGTTTTAGTTCAGAAAAATATAGCAGAGAATTGTTTTTACTTCTGCAACTTTTAAACATCACTACCAAATCGACATAGTGCCTCTTTAAGTTGTTCAAAAACATTGGTAAAGTTTAGACA
Organism: Symphodus melops; assembly: GCF_947650265.1. NCBI lineage: Eukaryota > Metazoa > Chordata > Actinopteri > Labriformes > Labridae > Symphodus > Symphodus melops. Next base: position 6,876,258 of record NC_136699.1, on the reverse strand, counting down.
GTGTTTACAATATAGTTCGATTTGACTGTAATTATGTCGAAGTTTACAATTCTGATATTGTGACAATCCTCTCTGGTTACAGAAATATAACATGAATATATGTATATTTAGTCCTGTAGGAAGTGGTTATGTTTTATGAAATGGGTGTTATGTCACTTTGAGTGTTGTGTCTTTAGTATCAGTGCTGCTGGATGTAATGTCAGTTATTCTTCTCCACAGAGGGCAAAAGTCTGACAGCTGTTGGCTCCCACCGGTTATTGATAGAAAATGACGGCGCAGCAGAGACTCCATGTGGGTCAGTGATGTCCGAGATGAGCGCGGGGGGGGGGGGGGGGGGGGGGCAGTGTTTGGTGTGGGTTTGATAACAAGTTATTGATATTGAATCATTTCATATCTGGAATCAATTAGTCCAAAGATTCACTTCTCGTCCGATGTTCTTTACATCGACAGAGTCTTGAGCGGAAGTTGTTAAACTCTGATTGCTTCACTAGATTTACAGATAAATTGGCATCTGTGTCCAGAGGCCTAAATTATCTAAGACAATAGGTTCTGAGATCGCAGTGTGAAAAAAGTAATTTGGTTGTTTTCATGTTTAGTTGATGCACCAGAAGAACTACAGACTGTTTCAGCTTCGAATGACAGGATTCCCCTTTGTTATATTTACAGGATGTTGATCCTGCGTTCATGACTCAGGTGTTCTGATGACAGAAGCACTTTTAGGATCTGTTGCGTAACAGGAATGTAGTAAGTCTTTGATTAGCTCAGAATAGAAGAGATTTAGCGGCTCAGACTGAGCTGCTGCTGCTGCTGCAGGAGATCAATGACAGTGACAGCAGATACACACTGAAGGGTCTCAATCAGCGCTCGGCCGGTTATTGGCCTGACCAATGATCAGGGGACGATATTTGACATGTAGCCGACATGTTTTTTAACATGTACCGTTAAAAAAAAAAAAAGAATAATTAGATGGTGAGCATTCTGTCTTCTGTACAGGTGTGTCTTCCCCTCTGGATCTGTTTTCACTCACCACTCTGTCTCACCTAATGTCCCGCCCATAACACATCTGATTGGCTAGATGTCTCACGAGTAATATTCATTTATAATAGCATATCAATATCCTGTGTTAGAGGTTCTGATATTCTAAATGTTAAATTAAATATTTCCTTTTTTTTCTCTAAATGCATTCTCATGAACTTCTAATAGTCAGCTCTGAAAAAAACAGTATCGGTCGACCTCTCGTTTGAATACAAGCTCGATTTAAACTGAGATTATGTTGCAGAACAAATTGTAAGTTAGATCTGGAGTTGGGTGACATGACCTCAGATTTCTATCAAAGAATCTTTTCTTTGTAAAGTGAAAACGCGTAAAAGCTGTGGAGAGCACCATCAGGTCTGTCCTCACCTCCAGCTCTGTGTCTTGAACATCGTCCACTAGTCTCGGAGCCAACAGATGGCGTGCAGGTCTGTGAGGTCACAGTTATTCACAGACTTAACCTTCACACTGTAAACGTGGCCTCTGGAGTTTATGTCTGAGCTGTGTGAGGGGTGACACAAGCCGACCGCTTGTTTAAAAGACACAAACAGATCGAGTGAGGAGACACTTTGGATCATATAGATGTGGGCTCGGCTCCACTTTGAGCTTGAAATCCTCTGAAAATGAAATGAGCCTCTCGTTCAGTTTCTGACCTGATGGCACGTGTAGTCAAATGTTCAAAATGTCCCACGTTGTTGTGATCGTGATGAATTCAAACTTCTTGTGGCATTTGAGCGAAGCTTCTTCTTCAGAGCTTTAAATGTCGTAGAAAACTGATAAAACCTCATGTGGAGTATCTCGTGCTGAGACTTTTACTTTTCTAAGTCAAATTGAGAAAAACAAACAAAACAAAAACCTCATATTGCATAAGCAGGCTCCAGACTAAAAGATTAATAAATTCCTAAAGTGTTTGGCCTTCTACTGGTTTCAGATAGAGGCCCGTGTATTTGAGGGAAAAAAACACCATTTTATGGAGACAAACTGTAACAAAGATCCACTCAGTATTTTTCCATAGCTTCATCCCGTCTCATGATGTTCATCACTGAAGAGGATCACATGACCTGAATGTGGATGTTTGGTCACGTGATAACCTCTTATGTTGACTAGTATCCTCATCGGTGAACTTTGACTCTCGTCATAGTGACCTCTTTGACCCCTCTACTCGAGCAGTGATTGGGCCGCTTCGCTGCCGCTCAGTACGGAGCTGAAGCCGGTTCATGTCTAAATGATGAATGCAGAAAGACTGAGGTTGTTCAGATTCTTTGATACTTTTCCAGACAGAGAGACTTGAATCGTATCAAGGTCTCAAACTCTCGTGCTGAAGTGTGAACCAATCAAAACTGAAGCCACAAGTCGAAACAGGAAGTGGCTCACACTTTGTAATGTGACTCTGTGCCACGCTGAACCGGGTCCAGGAGGAGCGATCATGCAGGGCTGACGATTGTGATTCAGAGGTGTTTATGAAAAACGGCCTCGTGCGAATCTGATTTCACCCTGCACTGATCGTCAACCACGAGGCCTTCATGGGACAATATTTTTGTCCTGTTAAAGTCAGAGTTTATCACAGTTTTTCCCCTAGCAACGGGAAAACACAACACAGATAACTCTGCACTAAGGAGACATGAGAATGAGCCTGAGGTGAGACAGGACACAGGCCTGTGTGTAAAAAAAAACCAAACACACTTAATCATGAGAACAATAACATGTACTGCAGAAGATGTTTTTGGTTGTAAATGTCTTTTAGAGAGAGGACAGTGGGTCGAGTCAGAAACAGGGGAAAGAAGCCAAAGAAGTGGCTCCAGGTACGAAAAACTGCTTCCAGAGGAGAAACAAGTCCTTGCTTGTAAAGAAAGCGGCGTTATCGTGACCAATATAGAAGCACGCAAAACTTATTTGTGACTACCGCGGTGACAGACCCGATTTCCCCCCCCCCCCCCAAACTAAAATCTGACTTCACTGAGCAGCTGTTCAATCGTGAACATCACCCAAAATGTCAAATGAGCCAATGACGTCACCTTCAGGATCCCTTCTTGCCAGAGAGCATCTCCTCGTCAGTTCAGTGATTATTGTTTCATATAAACCTCCTAACTGATGACCAGGTTCTTTTCCTGACCTGGAGAAGCTTTGTTTTAGGTTCAGCTCTGTATTTTCAGTGTAACTTCAAACGTAGCATTGTTTGTTTGGATGTCATTTTCTTTTTTAGAATGGGGTTTTGTAAATTGACAATGATCGTGGGATTTGTAGTTCTTTCCCCTGAGATCTCTTATACAAACTTGTATCTTCTCCCGGAGCGTGCATTTGGAGTTTGATAGATATTTAGATTTGAATGTTTAAGAAAGAATGGTTAGGTTCCTCTTTCCTTCAGCCATATCTCTGTCTCTGAAGAGAACTTCTTGTTTTTAATGAAGTTAAACTGGGCTTGTAAATCTTCTAAAGGAAGCAGAACAAAGTGAAACTGAAACCTCAGAAGTTCTGCTCATTTTTTTTTTAACGACAACATCGCATCCTGTTCCCCTGACGCTCTGTCCTGGTGAGCACGTGCAACACCAAGCAAGCGCTTCATGACACAACACTCAGATGGAAGCACATTCAGAAAGTGTTCAGTTTGCAGATGGAGCGTCTCTGAGCTTTTTCTCTGCAGCCGTGGTCTGCAGGTAGAACGTGAGACATTTGACACGATGAAGAGAAATGAAAAGAGCTGCTCTTTGTCTCCGGGCGAGCGTCGTCTCTTCAGCAGATTCTCCGCAGGACGTTACATCTCGTCCCGTCTTCTGAACAAACTGCGTCTTTTATGAGCGTCTCCTGCTCTTTAAAGACTAAACTCTTCTTAAAATAAACATAGAAACGCAGTGAGGGATGAGCTCACTGGTTTAGAAAATGTGAGCGTGTGCATGCAGTAATTAAAGTGTCTTTTTATGTTGCCTTTTGTGGTTTTGTCTGAGGAGGAAAACAGTCATTACTGCTGCACAGAGACAAAAGGCTGCTGTCGGAAATATGTGAAAGATTTGTTCCCAAATTCAAGTTAATCATCCTGTAACCTTAAATCTAAGTGATCTGCTTAACTTGTTACCTGGGCAACTAGTCCCGCCCCATCTGGTACATGATTGGCCTCTTGCTGAACAGCGCAGGTGGAGCAGTTTGAGTGTAGGCACCTAGAGCGGCTGAATGAAAATGAAAGGCTCAGACATTCTTGCTACTTCATCTCTTAACTTTTCTTCATAACTTCGATAACTTCTGATCGCGTCAGCAGATCATCTGTGAATCTACGGATGTCAACAACTGATCGTTGTTCAATAAAAGGAAATGTTTCCTGTTTTGACGCTCCTGCAGACTCGAGAGGTCAGAGGTCAACCTTGTTCAGTCAGCTCGCAGAAACACTGCTGTGTGCGTGTGCTCAAATGTGAGTCGTCGTCATGCTTCCTGTTTCAGCTGAATCTGTTGTTGTTGCACTTTTAGATTTACAAGACTTCTCATTATCGTAACACTTTTTTTTATTATCCTGTTTTAACGACTCTGATTTCAAACTCAGCATCTCATAAACATAAACTGCTGAAGCTGCTTTGTTCCGTGTCAGGAAAAAACAAAAACATGATTTATTTCCCAATAAATAAAAAAAATCCATGTGGACGGCAGATTTTCTGATTCATGCACTTTATCTGCTTCTGTACCTGACACACGCTGGTGTTTGGTATTTTGGTGGGACGCCCAGTAAATTGGGTTTGAATCAAGCAGTCTCACACGTAGGTCGACTTGAAACGGCTCAGGAGGGAATTAATTTAATACAAACCGCCCCAATAATCAGAGAGGAATTCATTGTGTAAAGCAGCTCTTATTAACAAATCAAACCAGTGTGTAAAAAAAAAAAAAGAGGAAGATACGTCTGTAAGAGCAAATACAGAAAGCACAAAGGCTGCAACCGTGGACGCTACCTTACAAATACGCCTCCCACAGGATTTGATGGAGGAGTGCGCTCGTGGAGAAGAGGTTCAGCTGAAGGCTTGTACACGTGTTGTACGTGCAGCATAGGAGAGGTCATATCAGCACGCAGCACGACTCGTCTGAATAAGGATCCTGCATCATCACTGAGGGACGTTACGTTAGCATGCGCTCACACTGCTTTGGTAGATGCTCATTTGAACTTGACAGAAATGATAAAAGTTGCATCCATTCAAGAATTGTAGGAGACGTAACTTCCGTATTTTCTGATAATGAATTGTTTTTGAATTTTCAAGGGATAAAATTAAAATAGACATTTTCTGGTTTGCTTGTTATTTTTGACTGTGGAAAAATGCGATAAGCATGTTTCACATGTATGACAATTTAAAAACGTAAAAACAGTTGTTTCAGTAGATGAATTGATCACAAACCTGTCTGTTAGTTTGCACCTTAGGCAATGCGTGCCTGAGCTTTAGGGCACTTCCTCCTCTCTTACATCTCAAGACAGGACTCTGTAGCTCCTCCCCCTGAGGTTTTAAAGCAGCCAATGAGATGATTTATATCTTCAGCAGATACTAACCAAACTCTGCGAGTTGTCTCTCCGTGTGAAATGAGACGGTGCAGTCAGGTTTTTCTGGACAGTGAAGTGCTGTGCAAACAGAGAGGAGCGTCGGCTGTGATTTATGACCTTTTGAAAAGTGAGGGCCCCTCTACGCCTCAAGGAACATATGCTTCTCCTCCTCCCCACTCTGAACCCAGTGAGGTGTTTAAACCAGATGTATTTATTGTTTCAGCTCAGAGTTAGAAACGAGTTGGAGTCCAGTTCGGGTCAGGGTATCAAGATAACACTTTTGTTGACAGGCAGGATAAGACTGAATGGGAACGAGCATTAAATGCTTCTTTTTTTTTTTTTCTTTTTTTTTGTCCTCTTGTTAAAAACACAAAAAACCAACGTGGGGAAACTCGACTACACCATTGCATGTTTCTTTACAGGCAACAGTAAAGAAAAACTACTACTGTGTAATGTCTATTCTGTGATATCAAGACAACAACAGAGGATGGAAGTGGGAACTACAGAGACCATCATCCTTTGCCCTCCACTTGCTGCCTCAGTTTAGTGAAATGGCATACTGTCATATTTTTGGGTCGGGAGGATAAAGACAGTTTTGAAGTTGTGGATGCTCCTCGGTTGACTAAACTTCTTAACCACAAAGCGACTTAGTGTAAAATCCATCGGCAGCTTTCCAGTGATCAACACAATCTGACAGCAGACCTTTGTTTTTTTTATTTTCCAACCTCGTCTATTTAAAGTTTGGAGTCGTTTTCCATTTAAAACAACTCATATCCTGAAATGATGCATCCAAACAATACTGAACAAAACCCAAAGTTAGCATCCATGCTTACAATGTTCAGTCGACTGAGGTGGAGCCAAACACTGCCTTCTGAATGACCACGAGGGTTCAGTCTATACTGAACTGTGACTTTTCACATCGGGCCCATGTCAGACAAAGTTTCATACGTCCAGTCTGCTGAGCTGAGTTTAGAAGTGTTTATTCACAGGGTGTTTCAGGGTGTGATTGTTTGACCTCACAGTGCTTGAGCAATGTAAGAGTCTGTGAGGCAATACAGGGAGCATTTCACTGTGTGTATTATTCAAGTGTGTGTGTGTTCAGATTTAGGCATGCACTGTGCTCTTTTAGCTGGATGTTTGGATTCACGCCCAAGCTTGCGTGCGTTTTCTGCTGACCAGATTTCCATGAAGGCTGCAGTTGATATTCATCTCTTTGAAAACAGCAGTACACGTAAACTATCAAACACAAACATTAGTACAAGTATGACAATGTTAAAAGAGGTGAGTCCATGTTGTCTGGACATCTTCCAAAATCTCCTGTAGGCTCCCAAGCTTGGCTGTGATTGGACAATAAAGCAAAACGGTTGAGCTTTAAATCTTGTGTCATATGACATTTTTTAAAATAGCGATTAATCACTGAATCTTGATTCACGACCTTTTTAATCTAATCTTTAAAATTCTATTAATTTGCAACGCAAAATTAATATGCTTTTATTTTGAATTCTTGTACTGTTTTAAGATAAGGGTACTTCCTGTTTGGAGATAAACCTGATTCTATTTAGAAAAAAATTTCTGGGAGAGAGAAAGTTCTTTCATTACATTAAGCCCTGAGCTGTAGCACCCACTGTTAACGACCGGAGGACAAATGCAATGTTTAAAAAGTTCACTATTTGAATTTAGTGAGTGTGTCGAAACATTTATTATTTTTAAATAACATATTTACGTGTGTGGCAGAAACTATATTGAAAACGATGTTTACTGTGAATAGAATTCATTTCTATGCACTTTGACCAGATGTGATGATGATGATGATGATGATGATGATGATGATGGTGATGACGACAAAGGTCGACTGCAGGTCAGGGAGCAAAGAAACGTCACAGACGAGAAAATATGATCGTTGCATAATTTGATTGCGACGGCTTGAAGGAGTGATTGAGTGTCCATGTTCATTCAGTGACTTTCTGAATACGTACATTGAACACATTTATAAATCCGTTCCGTGTGGGCATGAGTAGAATGAGGACTATCTGTTGGTCGTTTTTGAGTCATCAGCGTGAACACAGAGTCGTCCTGCTGTCGGTGTTTGAGCTGAAGTTATGTAAGAGAGGACAGAAGAGAGGGAAAGTTACAGCGTCAGTCATGTGGAGACTAATGAGAGACTCAGACTCCATCAGCAGCTTTCATAACGACCTCCCTGCTCCAGTTCAACAACCAGACCTGAACCAGGACTCTGCTGCTGCCAGGACGCCTGCTTCATGTCCCAAACACGCTTCAAATAATCTCTGCTAATATCAGAGATTAGTCGTGCACAGACTGGAACAGTGATCTTATAAAACTAATATTATTGAAGCTTAAACCTGATGTCTTATCTGATAATGAAATGATCCATGTAAGACGGCAAACTGATCCAAGCTTCTTATGTTCCTGGAAATATAAATGAAGAAAATAGTTCCCTTTCTAAATTGAATGAAGTTTGAACGTATCCTGTGTTAATGAGCTGAAAATGTCAATGAAACTCTTTGTTCTTCTGTTTCTGTCGTTGTGCAGAAGAAAACTAAAGGCAAGAAGGGAGGGAAGAGCCAGAAAGACAACAGCCGCCAAGATGGGGGTGAGTGGTTTAAACGTATATTTATATAAAATATCACACTGTGGCGTTTCTCTGCTCTCTCTCACTGCCTCTTTCTTTCTACATCTTGAGTTTCTGAATGTCCTGAGAACCTGATAGAAAACAAGGCGTCACTTTGAGCTCTTTGAACTTCGGATCAGTTGAATATTTTTAAAATCAAATATTAACTTTATTCAAAAAAAAAAGAGTAAAACACAGATTTAAAAAAATATATATAATTCACAGTGCTGCATTGGTGCACATCATACGTGTCAGTTGCCCGTTTTTTTATTAGCCAGTGCAGGTTGCTCATACATACAGAACATTGCAAGTAATGGCAGTAAATATTAAATGGCTTGACTTACAAGATAAATGAACTCTGTATAAAACTGAAGGTAAAGGTTCAGGTGTCACAGATAAGCAGGTGAAAAGCTGCTGCAGTGGATAACAAAAAAAAGTTATTCAATGAAAAAGTTTCAATGATTGTTGGTTAAAGCCTTTATTTCAGATCTTTATATGCTGCTGGCACTTCAGAAAAAACAAACAAATCTTAAAGCCCACTAACAGTTTTACAATGGACTCCTTTAATTCGTAGGAGAGTTCAGTAAACAGACGTGTGTTGGCGATAAATCACAGGTGATTCAGGTTTGTTTATGTTCTGAGGTCTGAGTTTATGTGACTGAAAGAACCATCTGCTTTGAAGGGATGACTCAGCTCTGACCGGCAGACGTTTAACACTTACTGTACCCTGGTTTCCTCTTGTTTATGAGCAGGTTGTACAGTTTAAACCTCTCATTTAAAACAGGATGGTATGAACTCTCTGTCGTCATCTTTCTGTGAATCACTCACCATGAGCTGGATTTACAGCACAGATGTTTGAGCACAAACACTCACGATAGTCCTTATTATCAGGAACTTTCTGATGATCTATTGGTTCTCTACAACGTGTGTTTAAAACTGAATAAAAAAGACAAGGTGGAGGGAGTTTCTTTTCCACAAAAAGTGCAATAAAGGAGAACTAAAGACTCCAAATGAACCATTGTGCATGTGTGACAGCCTGTTATGTCTTACATAGAGCCCCATTGTTGTCCAAAGAACTACTAAAAACAGATCAATGAGCCACTGTTGCACTCACACTGCAGTTTTATTAAATCAATCCCACATACACCGTCATGCTGACCCAAATACTCAGCAGAGCGGTGAGTCCAAATCGGAGGAACTGGTACTAGCGTGGGTCATTTCCGTAGATAACAGGGTGAACATGGAAAGACTGTGCAAAGGCTCAAGTCATCTGGAAAAAAAGAAGAACATTTTTCCGATTTGATGGTTGCGTCAGAGTTATGTGATTATGTAAAACTGAATGAACGTAACTAAACCAGCAGGGAGAGACGTCTGAAAAGGTGGTTTAAAAGTAATCAAATAACTGAAGCCAAAAGAACAGTTTGTGATGGTTAGCTGAAGGTAATGGGACGAAGGTATCAGTGGTTTGTTTGACAGATAAAGAAAGATGGAAATGGTTTGATAAAATAGTCCAAATGAATGTGAGCATTGGTTATTGATAAACGACTAGAATTAAGGGTGAGACGAGAAATCAACATGGCAACATATCGACGCCCTCACTTGTGTAGTCCAATTACTGATACGCTAGCCCTATTTAAACAATAAATTAACTGAGCCTTCACTGGGCTACTTGGCGGTGAGATGGGTTACCATGAAGGTAGTTACTGTATTGTCATCCTGGACTTAAGATGACTGCTTAACAAGCAGAAGACTGGGAGACTCGATCTGAGCTGTTTCAGTCACAAATAAAACTTTACTGTTGTTGATGCACTATAATACTCATTTTCATTTCCTGTCACTGTGGCTGGTAGGTTGAGCAATCGGAGTTCCCTCATATGTGCACTAAACCCAAACATGTGTATTTAGGCAGATGGTGGCCGTATGGAGAAAACGTACAACTGCTGTTATTAATACTTTACTCAGAGATACAGGCTTTCTTTGTTTGTTTTTGTTTTTTTTTAATACAAGAGTAAAAGTTAAGATGTTACAATTTTAACTTTTTCTGTGATTTGTTTTCAGGTCCATCTTCCCCCAAATGTTGAGTTTAAGCTTTTTATTTTAAATTTTTGATTTCACATAGAAGATGCACAAATCAAACACGTGGTTCTGAAATGTTTCACATGTAAAACTTTAACAGTTACTAGTTTCACAAGTGCCATATTCTTCTCTTTTTTTCCCCACCAAACGCATGACGTCGATAACCCCACACAGCGTCCACTTTTTCTCTCATGATTGAATCAATGCAGCGGTATGACAACACTTTGATTTATTAGTGGAAAAACACAACCTTTTATTTCAGCTAGTGATTTTCCATGTTCTGATGTTTGTTCCTCCTCCTCTGTTTCACTTTGTGTTTGTGTTTAACTGTCAAACATCAGAATAAAAACAACTAAATCTGCTCTTTGTCTAAAAATCAATCAACATGCAGACGGGCTGAAACCTGTTTTTACCTCCAGCTGAACACTGATTATTAGAAAATACAGAAACAACACAAGCCTGAAAATACCAACAGGAGTAGAAAGGTCTTTTGTTGCTTTATTACATCAGAACATGCTGATTTAATTATCCATGCAGTCATAATATGTTGTTCACTTTTCTCAAAGTTTATAGAATAAGGACTCTTAATAATGTGCTCAGAGAAGTTCAGGTTTTATGGTTTGAAAATAACCCTTATTATGTTAAGAGATGACGACTTCAAGTCCAAACTGAAGACTTTATTGAAACGGCGTGTGTGTACATGTAGATGATATCATCAACAGGTTGAATTGAAATCATTATCAGAAACATTTCCTGGATTTTTTTTTTTAACCTCGAAGCACTTTGAATTTTAACCCTTTAGTCTTTGTTTGGGTCATTGTTAAGAGAAACTGTATTTACCTCCTATGAAGGGGAATAACTACTTTTTTATAACAGTTTATCTTCAGATTAAGACATTTTTTAAAAGTCACTCAATGTGACTTGTGAGTGTTAAAGGTTTAATTTAAAGTTGCACTGTGGAGTTTTGGTAAAGAAATGTCTAAGTTTGAAATTGATGCTTATCCTTTTTTCATCTCCTTCTTCACTGTAACAAATCAGCAGCTCAAGAGCAAAACAAAATCAAATGTCTGAAGTTTCACCATCACTTGTTCTTTGTTTTCCCCGCTCCTTCTTTTATCAGAAACACTTTTGATATAAAGTGTGTGTTTTGTACTCGTGTCTCCCTCTGCAGGTAAACGAATGTCAGGTGAGCAGGATGTCTGTCTGGAGAAGCAGCTGGAGCGCTTTGAGTGGCAGCTGAGGATTTTAAAGGAAGTGCTCTCAGCGAATGGGAACCCAGAGAGGGCGGAGCTACTGAAGGACCACGCTGACGTGGAGGTGTGCGCCCTCGTCCTGAGCATCCTGGATAAGGTGAGAAAAACTGATTCAACTTTACTGATCCATCTTCAAAGAGAAATACATACAGAACACATCGCATCAAACTCAAGACTATATTTGTTTTTTTTAATTCCACACATCAAACACACCATTTGAAGGTTAAAGTCAGACATCATGCTGTTACATATGGCTGTAATTGAATCAGCAGAGGGAGTAAAAAATCTGCTTCACTATCAGAAACCCAGCCAGAGAAGTTATTCATGGACTTCCCATTTGGCTCACACTACACCTGAATCTGCAGCCAGAGGTTATTTTCTCTGCAGCGGCCATTTTGAACCTAGCAGTGACTTTGTGGAGCGTTCACAAACATTGCAGCCTTCTCTGCACTTCCACATATTCTCCCTTGTTACATGTTTATGCTTATCTCATAACAGCAGTGGCTCTGCAAGTTTCTCCTCTAGTACACATTTTGAACCATGTTGTGTTGTTTAATCAAAAAGTAAAGTACCTCTGTGAGAAAAAATAGGTATTGACTGTTAAAACATGTTTTTTTTACAAATATGTTTTGCACAGTTATAAAGTACATACTGGACAAGCAGAGCTATTTATTCTGAACAGGTAGAAACGTGTGATTTGCACATTCAGGAGAATGTATTGCGCTAAGAGTTGATATGCACAGGAAGTGTTGATGTAATGGACCATGAGTTTGGGTACAACAGTGGGATCAGTTTTCTACGTCTACACTGTAACGTCTGGTTAAACTGATGGGATTTTCAGGTGAAAACGGAGACGACGGCTGACCTGAACGTGCTGCATGAACGGAAAAGTCAAAGTGCTACTGAAGAACACGAGAGACAAGTGGAAGGTAAAACACACAGACTTTAATTGAACAACTTATGATGGCGATGAGACCTACCTTTATTCACATGAAGCCATTTTAAATGATTGCAATTACACACTTCAGTTCATAACATGACCGCTCTGTCCAGGAAATGTGATCGTCTGTGTCGCTCCTGTTTGAAGCATTTTCCTTTGCATCTGTTTTGAATGGCATTGTTAATGCTCCAGAGAGCTTTCAGTTCATCAATAAGTTGTTTGAATCAAAATGAATTCATCTGAAAAAAGATATTGTGGGTTCTTTCTCAGTTGAATTATGAAGATCTTCTGCTTTTCTTTGTCGTATATGACAGTAAGTGAAGAAGATTTGGGTTTAGAACTGTTAAACGACCAAAAGGAGATGTTTGAAGACGTCGTTTTGGGTAACTTTCAAGACAGTTAGTAAATAAAACAATTGATTAACACATGAATAAAATGATTATAGTTATACCATTAGTGTTCTTTTCTAACATTATGAGTTGTAATTGATAAATATTAATGACCTAAATGAAATGAAAAAAACAAAACAAAAACAAAACTACAAATCAGATTCTCAGCAGAGTTTGTGCTGAAAATGAAAATCAACTCCAGATTTGTTTCCACGTGACATTGTTTGAAATAACCTGAGTTTGTGTCTGTCTGTAGAGCAGAAGAAGAAACACGTACAAGAAAAAAGTGAACTGACAGAAAAGTTTCAGGCTGCTGAAAACGACCTCAAGGTATTTTCACTTCTCTTCGATTCAGTAAATTATTTACTTTAATATTTATTATGATTTCCTGCTTTAATACTTCAAATTGTCTGTTGTGAATTTAGAGTAAAATAACACAGCTGACAGCAGATCTGGAGGTTTATAACGAGCTGAAGAGAAGAGTCGAGGAATCGACGTTTAAGAAAGATCTGCAGAGAAATATTCAGGTGAGTTTGATCAATTAAAGTAAAATTAATAGAATTTGAATTTAGTCCTAATTCATTACACAATCATGGGTCAGCTTTAACACATGGTTAAGGTTTTTACAATAACCAAATTATAACCTTTGATATCTTTTTTCATACCACAGCAACAAAAATTACAAGCACACTCATACACAGTGTTGATTGTAAACAAACATTAGCATTGTTTCCATACAGAAACGTTGCCAATATTTTGGTTAATTCATAGTGTGCAGATGTTTTCTTGCACTTTTTGATGGATTCATTCCTCTCCTACACACCTGTCTTATTAAAAAATGCAATGATTTTTTTAAAGGGTAACGCAAATGCAAAATACACTTACCATGTTTTTGAACACTAATGTGTCCCTAGTTTGTCACGTGGTGCAAGAAAGCCCTGACCACCCAAACCCTTCCAGAGGGGCGTGGTCTGATGCAGCTTTAAGTAGTGCATTTAAAGCGACAGACACAGAAACAGCCTGTTCTGAGCAGGGCTGAAATAAAGGTGTTTTTGACATAATCAAATACAGGATCAGAGTGGATTTACAAGAAACTTCACAGACATGTTTTGGGCGGCTTTGAGACAGAGTTAAACTAATTGAAAAGTGGAGTTATTTGTTACCTTTAAAGTTTCAGTTATCTTTGATACTATAGATCATTAACATGACAGGTTGTATAGTTTTAAAACACGTGGCAATAAAATATTGAACAATTGGACAACCTTATATACGGTATAATTTAAGTTTTAGATGACAGAAGTTTACATGGAGCGTCTCGGCCTGCAGAATCCAAATGTATGACATGAAAAGAATGACTCTATACAAAAAACACCTGGAAGCATGCAGACTTGAGTTTTCCCACTTCTCGCCCTCCAGGCCCATGGTAGCCCAGGTGCATTCTGGGAGTCTGAGCAGGAGTCTCTGGTATTCGTCATAGAGATGAAGAGTCAGCGTGTGCAGGAGCAGAGCAAGAAGCTGCAGCAGATGGACACTTTGGTGGGTCTGCAGGTGGAAAGAACTTAAGAGTTCTGAGATCATAGGAGCTTGCAAAAGTTAAACCTTCTTCTCCTCTTCCCCTTTTTCCCTCCTCCTTCATCTCCTCTTCCCGTTCCTGTGGTCACTCTCAGGTGGAGAGGAACTTGTCGTTGGAGGATCAGATCGTTCACGTCCTGCAGCAGAACGAGGATCTGAACGTTCGGATAGAAAACTGTCAGACTCTCATTCAGTATGTGTTTCTTCTTCTTCTTCACCAACAACCAGTCTTTGTGCAGGACTTTGGCACCACCTGCTGGTCCATTCAGTCTCATTTGCTTTTGTTTTCACTAACATAATGATACTTTTTTTAAAAAGTAGAATTATGAGGATTATGAGAATTGTGAGGATAAAAGAGGTTTTGACACAAGCCAAAAATGAATATTTATGTTTTCCATGGCCTGTGCATGTACCAAAATGATCCACTCTTTGTTAGCTGTCCAGACAGCCGCTCAGATACACAGTAGGTGAAACAAGAAAATGGAAGTAAAACAGACAAAATCCTAAATTTCTAACATACGATCTCATATTTAAAATAGTTTCACAAACACACAGTGGTCCATTGACATTATCATGTGGAAAGAAATCAGCCTCCTAACATTTGTGTACCTGATTTCAAAGCCAGAGAAGTACACCAAGCAAAGCCTTTCATCTTTCACAAAATTAGCAGTGTTGAATGGAGTTTTCGAGAAATTAAGACCAAAAGTAAAAACATAATGTCATGTCTTTCGATGCTGTGCCCTTATCGTTCTTTTACTGGAAAGATAATCTGTTCAAATTTAAATTGATTTTAAACTGAAACAAACCTGTAAAGACGGGGACAGGTAAACATACTTCAACACTGGACTAAGGGGCCGTGTTCAAGTGGGAAATTGATGTCCACGTTTACCGTCTTTGACATTTGCCTTCTACTGTCAAAAATGGAGCATACTTTTGATTCTTGATGGGGTATTTATGTTTTTGTTTTCTTGCATTGAGTCTTGTGTGTTGTTTCACAGGCAGTTATCAAAGGAGCAGTTGGAGCTGAAGGTGGCGCTGGAGAGGCAGGCCATCACAAACCAGAATCTCTCTCAGGAAAAAGAGCAGCTGATGTTCAAACTGAGACACAGAGACTCATGTCCAACCATCCACCTGCCCACCATGATGCAGGAGATCGCTCCCAGATGATTGCATAATGCTAGCTAGAAACTCTACAGGCTGGTTTTCATTGACAAGGTAACATGCAGATAGCCTCATTCCCTACTCAGAAACTGGGCTTCGGGTGTTTGAACACCTGGGGAGAACACCTGAGTGGCTGCTTCTGGTTCATGTTTCAGGTCTCCAACCTGGATTCAGTCTATATCACTGCAGAACAACACAAGACTGCTTAGTCCCCATTTAACTGCATATTCACTGTTGATGTTGTAATGCTGACATGCAGCTACACCCACACACAGACTGCAATCCCTGAAGAAGCTTTACAGCACCATTACTGCTGCAGCTATGTGGACTTTAAGCTGCGTCCTGTGTTCACACTGAACTGATTCTCTGAATATATGGTGAACAGGTTTGGACACACCAATCTGTAATCAGATTTATTTTATTTTTAAGTTCCTTCCCAATGAGGAGGCTCTGTTGAATGACAGATAACCTTGACAATTAAAGTGTTCTGGAGAGCGTCGTAAAAAGAATGTTTTGTTACATTAAAGGAAAGACATAACAGCAAAGATTGATGAATGAGTGTTGCAGCACCCTCAATGCTTGGTCACACCAGAAAAAAGGTTGCTAATATGAACAACACATCTGTCACTTAACAATGAACACAAGTGAAGCCAAAAGACCCCGTTTTTTGAAGCAGACGCTCGTGAATATTTTTAGTGTTTGTTCTGTATTCGCTCACCTCTCTTCCTGTACTCTTGACGATCCGGTGCAAGGAGTTGCATTTGTCACAAAGCTGTAGATCATTACTTTACACCTGCTCTTTTTTGTACTAAATATGTCATTTAAACAAAACTACTTAGAAAAGTGAACACTGAAATTATGCATGACAAGAACTAATTATACACACTCCTTGTTTGAGACAAATGTATGTAATATGTACACCTTTTATAGTTTAAACCATTTCTCATATGTTAATGTGGAAAAGACAGAGACTATGACCTATATACTATTGACAGTCATTTGGGGAAGCGCTAAATCTTTTGGCTTCACTTGTGGTGAAGTGTGCTGTTCGTTCTTTCTATACAGCCTATGCGACAAATCCAAATATGTTGCTGTTTAATCATCTGTGCTTCAATACTAGTCAGCGAAGTCTAAGTGCCTGAGACTCATTTAATGAATAATAGTGTCAACATGAAGCTTGATCTTATGAGCCTATGTGTTTTTAGAAATTCCTTTCGTCTTTATAAAAAAGTTACTGTTTTAAAGTTGTTTAGGCATCACTGACGCTTCAAGAGGCGCATAAGTTGGTTCTGCATGAAGGTACTAAGTGGTCTTGCAAGAATTACTTGACGTTATTTTTTCCAGAAAAGTACAGATTAAATCAATTTCTTTAAGCAAGCTACAAGTGATCCAAACAATTTCAATCTCCCCTAGAAGTCCTGCTAGAGACTTTGAGTGTATTGAACCTGTGCATTTGCCAACCCATCCACATTACAGCTATACAAAGCTGGTCTGTTTCCACTCACACTGGATTTTATGTTAACAGTGCCAATTTCCTTCAAACCACACAGGTTCAGCATTTTCAGTCCTCGGCCTCCTACATGCAAAAATGCCCTGCACCACTGGTCAATACACTGCTCCATTACCTACCGATAAAAACAGAGAATGGACAGGACTTCTGATGAACACTGTGTCAACAGGAATGGCAAAAGTTAAACTGGTCTGTCTCGCATTACCCGATAACATGCTAGTTGTGAAATAGTGAACTTTTGTGAACTATTCAAAATCTAATCTTCCTCTAGGGGCAGTTAGAGAAGTCTAATGTGGCTTGTGAGCTAGCTAATTATATTCTATCAAACCTGTATCCTCTTGGAACTGTGGTATAGTTAAGAGCTATTGGGGTACTATTCGGCAAGCATGTATCTGGTAAGTTAGTTCATTATGCATGCTCGCAAGTATGAACCCAACATTAGCAAGCCAAGACAGCTCAAAGATTTAGCTAATCTTGGTTGCCAACAGTTTACTTTATAATTTGATTTAAAATGTAAGTTGTACCGAGTACATTTGTCTTGGACTCTACCCTGCAGTTACACAGATAACAAGCTAGCTTGGTGATGAAGCAAACTTTTTGAAGACGTTGCTGGTTAGCCAAGTTATTATATGCTTGCTAGCTAGTAGGCTGACTTTATTGGGTGGCTACCAGGTACCTAGTTGGTGGCATAAATAATGTTTTGGTGGGCATAGCTGGTGACCTAACTGATTGCCTTAAAGTCTGTAAGTATTAATAAATAGCAAGCCACAACATGTTTTTCAGTTTGCTTGTTCAGCAAGGGTTTCCAGAGTATTCAATAACAAGCTAACTTCAGGCTGATTCACTTGAAACATTCAAACTTGCTATTATCTTGCTGGTTAAGTATGGTCGCCTACCATTCAACTATTTACTAGTCGGGCTTATAAGCTAGCTATCTGGTGCCATAAAGAACATGTTGAACTATTTTGCAAGGCTAATGTGCCTGGTGATCTAACTAATTACTTTTTAGCAAGCAACAATAGCACAGAAAGTTAGCTGGTATGTAAGTAGACATTAAGTTTAAAAAGATGGATATTGCCGGCATTTATAACTTGAAATTTTGTGAGAAAATTGGATTTTATACCAACAAAGCATGTTTTATTTAAACATGAAGCAGCTCAGCAGGAACAAAGGAATCTCACTTCCCTCAATGGTAACCACTCTCAACGGTTGGCAATTTAACAGTGTTAACTCTTGTTATACTTTAACAGCCAAGAATATTTAGCCTTTATTTTTCATGATCAAATGAAAAGCATATTTCAAAATTCAAAACAAGAACAATCACAGAACAAAAATCACTGTTTAAAACGCCTTTTAAATGTTTTTGCTTCTTAAATGTGAAATGTTTCCACAACAGTTTATTTTTTCCTTTTTTGTTAAAGTGACATTGACTTATCGGATGTCACCTTTTATTGCCAAAAAAACATTTGTAAGTGTTTTGACAACTCATTCTCTTTATGCACTAGCACTTTGACAGTATTTTACCAGGAGTTTGTATACATTTTAAATGTTCTTTGTTTCTTATATGTAAAAACTTATTTCAGCATTTCGTGGTTGGATTTTAGTCCAGCAGCTTTTTTTCCATTTTTATTTTGGCTTGACTAAATAAAAAGCTTAAACAAAGTATAAAATCTGTGTTGTAACCGTCTTTTAAGATTTGGACACGTTTTTAAGATTGTTTGGAAAACATCTCCCCTTTAAAAATAAAGGTGTACAATTCTAGTTTCATGATTAAAAATCTTGTTCATTAAAAAAAACACTTGCCTTTTTAGGAAGTAAGGACAACTTTTAAATGGCTCAAGTTCTTCCTATGTACCATTCAGTATTTTCTTTGGAAATAACAGCATGAAACCCAACATACATTGTACATACATTTGTACCATCACATCACACATTTTAATTGGCGAATGGTCCCCTCAAATAACATTAGGAATGAACCTTGACACATGAAATTGTTGCATAAACTAAAAAACTACAACGTGACTATTGTGCAACATACATTTTGTGAAGTGATGTTATTTATTTTTATGTTTAAGATTCTGAATCAGACTGGATTTCAATAACTGGACAACTTAGCAAGCACTATAAAAATGGGCATCACTTACAGACCTCGGTGTGTGTTGAGTTATAGGTTTTTTAAATTTTTATAGCAGCAGTGTTTTATCTTTCCTGCCTCTGGCAGTTTATGGCACGTAATCAGACTGCTCACGATTCACTTCAACACATGTAGGGTTGTCTACTCCTACTGAGGAGCGAGCCATGCCCTGCACAAACTGTAATAAATGATTCTGTAGTCATGTACATTTATCTTAATATATCTGATAAAATGTATTCAATATAAATGCTTTCTTGACTTTGTGCCAATTATTTAAGTAACTTTCAAACAAAAATGTTTGAGATAGTATCTGCTTATTTTGATTGCATTAAATATAATCTTTATGTTTATGTAATTCTAAATTAAAAGATGTTTTTATGAATCCAACTCAATAGAATTAGCCAGTTATTTGACGAGTACTTCCTGTGCGCCTTTTTTCTTCTTTTGAATTCAGCAGCTGTCATCTGGTCACAAGAAATAAAGTGTGGATGATTTAATGCAATAATTTCATTTGGTTGACAAAGGTTCGATTAGTTATTTTATACTGTAATGGTAATGACAACTTGTGGGCGTATGCTATGCGTAATATTTACAGTCTATGATGCTACATTACAAAAAGAAATTGGCAAGCAAAGTAATCCAGATAGACAAAGACACAGTAGCGGCATAAAAGTAAATTATGCATATATGTTAATGTAGGCTATAGTGTGATGGTATTACACCACAATATCAGAGTATTTGCTCTAAGATAGCAATAACCTTTATTTTGAGAGTTACACTGTAAGCAAAATGTTGCTGTTAATCTACGGCCAATTTTCAACACTACAATACTGTTTTGACCTAAAACAGTTAAGAACTGTAGTTAGCAATGCATCATGATGCTCACCCTGAAGCAAACTGACAAAGGCCAAAGTTTCAGCAGCTCTCACGGATTTTCCTAGGGGAGTTGAAATTAAATGTTTTTTTATATGTAACTAGACACCTTTAGGAACACATTGGTGTAGAAATTGGTTGGTAAGGAATTTATTCCCAGATTGCCCATGTGTCTGATAAAATACCCTTACTAAATTAGCTCATCCCAACCTCCTCTTGGTCTGTGATCAGGAAAGCCCCTTGCACCCACTCTTCCGAGTTAGTGCCATCGGGCAGAAATTACAAAGTCTGGCTGGGGAAAAAATGTCTTAATTCCTGCTCAGATAACCCTGAACAATATCAAATAGACACTGAACAATACCTGTTTTTGTCAGTCGTTTTAATAGTCCCCTTTTTGAATTCCTGTTCTTTCTGTGTTTAATGTTTACATTTGTTTATTTTAATTGTGTGTATGGTTTAAGTCTTTCATAAAAAGTTATTTTATTTCTGTGATTTCAATAAATTCAACCATTTACATCTTGAGAACTTATTTTCCCCATGAAGAGCAGCTTTCCCAAGTTTCTGTAATAAACCTTTGTGACCACCAGAGAGCAGTAGAGGATAGTTAAGACAGGTTTTTTGGTTTCACTTGTAAGTAAAGATACATACTGCAGGGAACAATCATGTCACTCCTTCCAGCTGATGTCTTTCATTTTATTTTTGCTATTTTAGAAACTGACGGATGTTGTGATGTATCTCAGACAGCCTGACGACAGCAAAATGACAGATGACAAAATGACAGATGACAGAAAAATGATTTTCACAACACATGCCAACAAACAGGGACCAACATCATGAAATCAGAACAGACACATGATGCTGAATGAGATGGGTAAAAATCTGTTAGTGGCCTTCAGGGGCCGCTGCAGCTCATTACCAACTTACCCTTACTTCACAGACATTTTACTGTTTTACTAACAGGGTTATCACAATACCAGATGTTTAAACTTCAATATGTGAACCAGTAAAAATCAAAGGAAAAACCACAGCAATAGAAAAAGAGGTCGTCAGTGCCCATCATTGGTTGACTTCTTGTTTTTAATAAACACACAATTGGTAGGCAAACTCACACTGTCTAAATTGCACAAATATGTTGGCAACATTTGAACATTGCCATCGTATTTTTGCAACTTAAATATTGCTATTTACTTTCACCCATGTCTACTTTTTGTTTAAAAATACGTCTACATTTCTGTCATGATTTTCTTCTACAAAGAAGCTTTGGTACATTTCCAATACAATTTATTATTAAAGTAAAATAGATTGTACGTTTTCCAACACATGGTATTGAAAAATATAAAGGTATAGAATGGACAACCACATACTGTATGCAGCTGCAGGAGAGTCTTTATAGAGTTGAAGTGAACACATTTGGACAAATTTGCTGCAGTGCCAGTGTGAAAGCTGCTATAGTTTTGCACTTTACAATTGGTGTAAATTCCAAGCTTATAGTTCAGTAAGTACATCAGATGGTGAATGCACTCAGTCATTTCAGTTCCGAACTTTCACAATATGTATGAAATTTAGATAGTATGCAGGAGTTTGTCTACAATTTTTCATAGTTACAAACAACAAATTACCCAATATTGGTTGCCTATGACTTCTATTTTTGTTGCCTTGAACAGTTTTCAATTTTGTCCGTTTATCATATGAAGTTTAAAATCCTTATATCGTGACAACTCAAGTATGTGGGTGCATGTGACCAACGAGTATGAAGCAGCGTCATAACATGCACAAAGATCAAAGCAGTTGTACGACAGACACATGATCACCTCTGCCCGCTGGCTTGCTCACTAGCAGTGAATTTTCCTAAATATTACGTGCTTCATCAACCAAACATGCAGAAATTTTAATGAGGGGCGAGCAAGAAAAAAAGTCTGGATAAAGTCAGAGTGAAGATTCCAGCTGTGTGTGTTCACACATGCATCTCTCCCTGAACATTTCAGGAATTTTGTGAATGTGTGAAAACAGCTCCAGACTCTCATTATTCAATTAATTAGTATTTGTTTAGTGCCAATTCAAATGTTATTTTGAGATGCCTTACAAAAGAGTAGGTAACAGAAAGGAAACATGGGGATACCCCTGATCTGCAGTTTAAGAAGTTACTCTGAGCGTGTGTCTGTGTGTGCATGTGTATATATTGTGTGTGTGTGTGTGTGTGTGTGTGTGTGTGTGTGTGTGTGTGTGTGTGTGTGTGTGTGTGTGTGTGTGTGTGTGTGTGTGTGTGTGTGTGTGTGTGTGTGTGTGTGTGTGTGTGTGTTTGAAAGGGTCAGGGTATGTGCATGTATTTGTGTGTGAGCGGATGTAAAGAGATCGGTGTGTCAGCAGCTGTTTGACAGGCTGAGACAATACCTGAAAGCATCAGGTCAGCTCCTGCTGAGTGTGTATGTGTGTGTTAGCCATGGGTCACAGGCTCTGCTATCATGTCACAGTGTTCCCATGACACTTTACAGCCACCTGAAAACACCTGAAGCAGTGAGAGGAAGAAGAGGTAGAAGAACAAATGAACCATTAGAGAAAAGAAACAGAGGGGAGTTTATCAACCTGCAACTGCTTGGGGTCCCAGGCCAATAGGGGGCCCCAGAGGGCTGACATGTGACAAATTTGCAAAGTTTGAAGTGACAGTAGGACACAGGAGAGGGCCCCTTCTGACTGCACTTACTGCCATTGCGTGCACTGTTACTGTGAAAACCTACGTTTGTTAATGAAAAGGAATTATCAGTCTGTGTTACAAGAGAAGAAGAAAGAAAGCTAGAGTGTAAGTGGAACAGATGATGAAGATTAAATGTAACTAAAAATAAAATGCTGCTAGTCTATCCTTTACTATCGTGAAGAGGCATTCCAATTAACATAACTTACAAGGGCCGTTCATAATGGTGTTTGCTCTTTGTCGTTTAACATTATTTCACTTAGCTAGCAAAGCAGCTTTGTATTTTCAGAACTGCTTGCTGTGACCAAGTGAAGTGCGCACCTCCAGGAGTCAGTCGACTTGTTAGCTTGGCTAACAGGCTAAAAAAACTAAATACCTGTAAGCTAGTAGTGACATGGAATTTTTTTGCCTAGTCTCTTGAGCTGCCACTCTTCATACCAGTTATAGGTCTAATGTAATCTATCAATGAATGCATCAGTGTAACAAAATTATATATCTACTTTTCTATACTGTTTCTCAGTTCATGAAGCTGGGATTTCTATTTGGACAGCCTTTTTTTTACCTTCCCTAAATCTCTAATATTAGACACATTCTGTTTGAAAACGACGTTGAAAAACTACCCCATGCATCTTCTCTTTTTCACATTTTTTTTATTCAGGCTGCCCTAATAAGTCTCTGAAGACTCTTGAGGTGGCCCAAAATTCTGCAGCACATGTTCTGACAAGATCTATCAAAAGAGATCACTTTACTCCCGTATTAACTTCTCCACACTCGCTCCCAATGAAGTCTAGAATGTCATTTAAATGTATTCTTCTCACTTTGGATGGTCAGGCACCTTTTCTTCAGGAGCTAATAGTGCCATATTTCTCCCCTATAGAGCATTACACTTCTCGAGGGTAGTCCTGTTTGTGGTACAGTCTATATACTGTAAACTGTACTATGGGATATCTCATTTAGAATTATCTACAAGTCAGAGTTCAGGAGGCAGACACCCTCACTACCTTTAAGTGAAGGCTTACAAGCGTTGCTTGTGATAAAGCTTTTTGTAAGGGCTGGCTTGGACCAGCTTCCATTTGCTGCTATAGGTTTAGATTGAATAGTGAGAGATTTCAGACAAGCGTGTAGTTTGGTTGTTATCTGTATTGGATGCTAAATACTTGATGGGATTGAGGCAGACATACAATTATTCACTTCATCTGATGGTTGGCACCCTGATAACTTTAAATATATATGTTACTGTTAACTTCTTCATGTTTCTGAGTCTTTGTGGAGCCGAAACCTTAACATGCTGAATTTGAGATAGTGCGCCAAACTGCTTCAGTGTTTGAACTTCCTGCAGCTGCTCTTCATCACCCAATTAAATCTGAACCTTTGTGTAAAGAGAAAGAGAAGCTGTGAGGTGACATGCTCTGGCTGGATGACTGTATCTTCCCTGTTTTTAGCAGCGATGCTAACGCTCCACTTTTCCTCCTTTACATTTTTAAGTTTCCTTTTCATGTGACATAAAGAGCAGAGATTAAAGTGGACGAGAGAAATCTCCAGTTATTTCCTGTTAATATGGTTCCCTTATTGGGCTCTAATGAGAGGAGTCGCCCCGTCACTTTAAGAGGGCTTAGCAGCAGTTAGCTGGCTCGGGGCCACAGGACAACAATCACACTTTAACTCACCATCACTCACACCAACTAATTCCTCCTTTCAGAGCAGCCATGAAACGCCACAGGCACAATTAATCGATGCTAATGGCTGCCTTCAATCAAAGCTGAGCCGCGTCCAAATCTGCCCGTAAGAACTATTAATTAACATGTGGAGGGGTGGGGGCAGCAGGGGGGCAGGATGGGGAGGAGAAAGGGGCTCTGCGGTTCACATGGGCCTCCACAGGGCAGCTCATTGAAGGAGGAGGCAGGGGGGCTTTGTGGAGACTCTGGGGCCACAATCAGAAACTCCTGAATGAGCTGCCGTTTGTCCTCCAGGTCCAAAAGCTGTACAGGAAAACAGGCCAGGTGGGCGGGGCAATCAGACACTGAGAGGTGACACGAGTCAAAAAAATACAAGAAGATAAAGATCATACTTCTTTGTGATGATGCAAGAATGTAAACTTTGATATGATTCTCGAGTGAAATCAAATTATGTTTATAAATAAATTAAATCGGTTTCCATACCACAACAACTAAAACAGAAGTCCAAGGCACCCAATACTGGGTAATTTCTTGTTTTAATTATCAAAGGTTGCAGGCTGCAACACCTTCGCAGCGTCTAAAGCCCCGTTTCCACACAGCAGTCCGGTATAGATCGGTACGGTTTGGTTTGATTAAGCCCGATCCCGTTTGCGTTTCCACAGCCACCCGTGCCCTATTTGGTAGGCGGCGTGTAAGCCGGATGATGATAGCTGCTATGGAAATAGCGTCACATCATAGCAGCTAACCGCTAACAGCTAACCGCTAACTAATAAATTCCACAAAGGAGAAAAACGCTACACAAACGAAACCAACGCTGAACGACATCCAGCAGTTCATCTACTCTGTCATGTGACTCTTTATTACAAAAACTCAATCAAGCTTTGATTCAGAGAAGGCTGTGTGCCGCGAGGAGAAATACAGACGTAAACAATCAGCTGTGTATTACAGTCAATGGTTTAAACACGGCAGAGTTTTTCTTGAAGATGTAACACGAGAAGTGACGATTCTTTCTTTCACCCAATCAACGAACTTCAGTGTTTAGCGCCACCTTTTCGGGTCGGCTCCACATTCTTGGCACCCCAACGGAAGGGTCCCCAAAAGTGGGACGGTACGGATCGGTTATTTGGGAATCTTTCCCGGGATTAGTCTATGGAAACGCCACAAAATGCGCGCCGGACCGAGCGGTGGAAACGGGGCTTAAATTCCACACATACACAATGTTGCCAACATTTTTGAACAATTTAGACATCGTGTAGGAGTTTCCCTGCAATTTTTCCTCTACTGTCTCCTTCGCACCTGTTTAATGAGGAAGATGTAGTTTTAATGAATAATTGAATAATGTTTTGTGACACTCTTAATAGTACAATAAGGTATTGTAATGGCCGCCTCCCTGTTAACAGATGGGTAACTTGGGTAAAACTATAAAATGAACATACTACATGTCAAATCATTTTTTATCCAACATTATAATGCAGAAAACATATGTTCTTCATGCTCCAATTGTGTCTCTGATTTTTGAAAGGAACCTGTCTCAGCAAAGACTTTTAATGTGAGACTTTTAGCATACGCTGAGTTAGCATTTCCTCTTAACATAAGTGTTGTTTACACAAAGAGCCTTGAACGTACCTTTAGATGTCTGACACTGACCAAGCTGACAGTCAGAAAGTGTGTGTGTGTGTGAGAGAGAGAGAAAGAAAGAGAGTGTCTGTCACTCTGAACGACAGGTCAATTGACACAGAACAAGAGATTTGACCCTTAGAGGTCGCAGGTCAAAGGAAACTCCTTTTGTGTCTGTTGTTCAGTGTCTTTATCACATTAAGACGTTTCAGCTCTCGTTAGCTCTCAGACTGAACAAAACAAATCCACCTTTTAATCTGAAGGATTTAATCACCATTAATTAAAACACATGTTGACTGATCCCAAATCAGATTGTGAAATATTTGACTGCTTTGTACTTGTGTCTTTCGTATTACTTTTTAGGTTTTTACAGTTCATTCAACCTGCCAACTTAAATTATAGATGGCACTTTGGGATTTGTCTGAATATTTTATCACATCTACTCGTCTCTGACTTTGTATTTTTATTGATTTTTTTACCGTATACAGTATTATTCTTTTTGTGGATTTACCTGACTATTCATGGCATTTACAGAGACATTGATGTCAGCATCTTACATTTACTGAACAGAAGAGTTAAGGAGAAGAAGACGAGGAAATTCTTTTCAAGAAAATTTGACTTTGAGATTAAAAGTATAGAAATTGATATTGAGGAGACATGTA
The DNA here is from genome assembly GCF_947650265.1 of Symphodus melops. NCBI lineage: Eukaryota > Metazoa > Chordata > Actinopteri > Labriformes > Labridae > Symphodus > Symphodus melops. The sequence goes on along the minus strand of NC_136699.1, from coordinate 6,849,538 downwards.
ACATATGCATCAATAGCCTACTTCATAAACGTGGGACAGTGGGAGACAAAGTAGTTGAGTGCAAAAAATATTTTCTGTGCAGATCTAAAAGAAAAAAAAAGATCTGAATGAGAATCATTTTAAAAAGAGATGTGGTTGTACATTTAAAAAAAAGATCCAGTTGTGGGTGATTATATTTAGAACAAAGTGAAACATTTAAGAACTTCATAAATAACTTCAAAATAAAAATGTTTGGAGAACGTCTAAATTACGTTGCTTCAACAAACTTCATTAATGGTCAGAAAAATATATCTTGTTCTCATGAGACTAAAATGATTCGAGTAGCACAACTTTTACTGGAAAGGTTAAAGTTTAAATATTCTACTGTACTAAAACTTTATCAAACTTCAAATTTGTCATCATAACTAAATGCACTGTCTGTCTTCATTCTAAGAAGTAACAAAATTAACACCTGACTCTGGGCATTTTACATCTTTGTGCAGCCATGTTTGGGCCAAACAACAATGCTATGGAAGCATTTTAGTAACTGAAATAAAAAAAGTAGGTCTAATTAAACAAGAATTATTTAAAGTGAAGTTCTATGTATTTATTTGGCCTTTTATCATTATAATCTCTGTGGATATTTTTTAAAGGAATAACATACATTGAAAGAATGATTGTGTTGCTAACAAGATTACAATGAATGTTTTACAGCTAATCTGATGAGGCTTATTTTCAATGAATATTTAGAGACAGCAGCATAGGCCTACAAATCCTCGTCAGTGACGTCATCTTTTTCGAGACCTCATTAGACTTGTATTATCATCATTCTAAACATTTCCTAGTCACCTCCTCATCACTGTCAGTCATCATCCCTCTGATCCTTCCTCCTCTTCCTCCTCAATCAACAAAATGGCTGTCTGAACGGTCGGCTCTGCGCATGCTCAGCGCACCTCTGCCGGGGAGGGCAGGGCAGGTATCACCCTCCACAGCCCGCTTATTCACAGACTCTCGAGCTCCTCTTTTCAAGCAGCATGCGGTGGCAGGAGGAGCGAGGACACACCGACTGATCTGACCTGGCACCCCGCCGCAGAGTGCTTCAAACCTCTGCTCCGAGGATATCAACTGCCTCTGACAGGACCCTCTGACGGGACTTTTCTTGATCCTGCACGCTGCAACAGGCGCGAGGAGCGGGCAGAGACACCGCCCCGCGCTCAGGTGAGAGGGGGGAAACTTCAGCCACCTTCAGGTGCAGAGATCTGGACCTGCGTGCGTCTTTCACACACTCTTTGGAGTCTTATGGATCTCTGGGGGCTGACGGGAGTCTGAGTCCCCCGAGCCCCAAGAAGTGGACTAACAGGACGCCGATTTGTTCTCACTTTCATCATCATCACCCTCCTCACAGATTCAGGTGCTTACAATGTTTCAGCACAGCAATAACAAGAAATGCTTCACCATCGAGTCTCTGGTGGGGAAAGACGCGCTCGGCCACAACTGTGGCTCCGGAGATGAGCCCATCCGGCCCACAGCGCTCCGCTTCTCGGAGTCCCTGCACCCAGCGTCCGCCGCAGCTGCCGGGGTGTTCGGCTCATGCTTCCAGGGGAGCAGCGGCAGGACTTTGTACTCCGCCAGGCCGGACATGGTGCTCCAGGAACCCGGGACGCACGCACACAGCCCCGGAGGACTGCCGCTGCACCCGCTGCAGATCCCAACGCAGAGCTTCTTCAGCCCGCAGCACCAAGAGGCGCTCAGCTTCTACCCGTGGGTGCTGCGTGGACGGTACCTGGGACACCGCTTCCAAGGTAAGCCGGGGGAAGGAGGGTGGGTGGCAGAGGTGGTTTTTGGATTTATAGTATCAAAAGTTATCTGCGATTGTGTGGCCAGATTTTCTTTTTTGCTTTTAAGCAGCCACAGGAAACTTTTCATTAAAATGAGTTTGGTTTTATCTGATAGTAGATAAAGATGACTAATTTTAACATCTTGTATCTGACTGTGTTAGTGTACGAGAAGAATCAAACATGAGACAATAATGATAAGATTTACAATTATTTAGATAGTTCACCCAGAAATGTCAGGACCATGTTTTAACTTTACTTTATAGACCATTTCTTTATTTTTATTCTGGCAAAGCCCAAATATTATTATATCCTTTAAAAAAAACACCAATCGTTACTTCTAAAAGAGATCGACGTTTGTCCGAAATCAAAATATCCAGTTAGCAACTCACAATAATCCCTTAAAACGTTGAATAATTATTAGTCATGTTTGAGGTAATGGTGATAGAATTGGCAGTGTGTTTAATACCTGTACTACAGTCCAACTCTTTGACAGAGAGACGAGTGTTTGAATATCGGTTGATGATTTTGTATTATTTGAAAAACTGGAGTTGTGTTTGCGTGGAATGAGAGATGCTCATGCAGTGTTTTCCTGATGAATCTTTTTTTTTGCTTAGACCAGTTGAATAAACTATTGGCTCATATAAATAAACTATAAGCTGATATAAATATTTGACACTAACTGCTGTATTTTCCCCTCTTCATGATGACAAACCCTTTTTTTCAACCTCTTTTTAATTTATTGGCTTTTTCCTGGATCGTTTCTCTCAGTTCATCTGGATTAATTAAAAGTTCTCACGTTTTCTCTAGAAATAATTACCTCACCCCTCTCACTTCTCTCACCTTCCTCCTCCTCCTCCTCCTCCTCCTCCTCCTCTTTGTAAATGAGTCATTTTAAAATAAGAAATCATTGTAGAATCCAGTCTGGATTTATTTTTTAAGACTATACATTTTCCTGCAACATTAGGCTAAATCTCTCTTTTTTAAATGCAGATGGGGTTTTTTAAATTCAGGAAGCAGTTGCAGTGACCTCTGAACTTTAGAGATATTAACCTCCTGTCAGATCCTGAAGTATTCCTGGGTGTTTAAGGCCCTTAATGTTAAAGCTCTGTTTCTACTGATGTGTGTGGACTTGAACGACTTGAATCTAATGTTTCTCATTTTATTTGATCCTCTGAATATCGGGCTCATCAACCAATTACCAATTACATTTTTGTCAAGCAGCCAATCCCCATTCAACTTTCTGTAAATTTAAGTTAAACATGACGTCAGAAAATCACTTGAATAACGATTTAACGTGAAGCTGAACAATGAGTTGTTGTAGGTTGCAAAGTTTCAGACCGTGGTTGTTTAAACCACCAAACTCCATTAAATCTTTCAATTTTACCTTTTAATTTAAGAAGAAACAGGAAGAAACATGAGTTCAGATGATTGCTGTGAAATCTGTTGTCTTTATTATGAGAGTTTCAGATCGTCTTCGTTTCAACAACCAAACCCCATTAATGTTTTTATTAATTTAAGAATAAACTAGAAGTCAGAGTAGCCTAGCCTCCTTTAAAGAGGAATTTAATGACCGTTTCGTTGTCTTTTTTAGAGTTTATTCAGCTGTTATTACTAATTAAAATTCTTTATAGATTATGGATTAATTATGATATTGATAATTAAAACTCGTTGACTCCTCGTGTTTCTTAAAGATAGCCTGAACTAAAACTTTATTAAAACTCGACGGCTCGCCCCCCCCCTCAACGAATAAAGATTCAAGAAAGCAGATTTGACATAAAAAAAAAATAGTTTTTGGAGAAAGTATTTTGCTAATTAAATTCAGCTTGACACGCGCCCTCCTGAAGACGATCATCACAATACAAGAACCTGAAGTTGTTTGGTTTTATTTGTTTTATGATATTTAAAAAAATAAACTACAAAAAGGAAAACCAAATAAATTGTCAAGAATATATTTGGTCATTCTTGATTTAATGTGAAACAGAAAAACTCTGTAAAATAAAACCGCCAAAGTAAATAATTAAATAAAATTTGAATGTAGCCTAAATTTAACAAAAATAAACAAAATCACAACGAAGTCTTCAATCAGATTTTCTTCTCTTCAAGTGATTGTCAATAACATTAGTCATGAAAATAAATCAGCTATCAAAATATGCCATCATAAAAAAACCTACACATAAAAATAGCATACATTAAAATCCATATGCAAAGATGTAAAACAAAATGATTTGTATTCACATTTAAATATTTCTTACACTTTTGACTTTGTAGCCCATATTTTAATCTTTTGTTTGGCTTTAAATGAAAGTTTAAACATTTCCTGTCATATTTACACAGAACCAAAAAAACTGTCAAACTAAAATTAAACCTCCAGTTTACTGATCAAAGTGAACTTGGTGACATGCAAGCATGTTGTTTATATTTTAAAGAAGTTCGGGAGCAAACATACTCGGTTACTTTACATCTTCTGATGATCTCTCACTGGATCAGAAAAATAAGAAAACTTGATGTTGGGGTATCTGTAAAAAATCGGATGTAAAGAGAAGCTCCACCTCTGGTCTCTCTTCTTCCTCTCTTCAGAACCAATTGACTTAAATGTTTTGTTTTTGATGTCATTTTCTCCTTCTAAATGTAACAGCTCCAAAAATGAAGACACAAACAAATATCCAGCCTTTGATATAACTCACAGACAGTTTCTACAGGAGCAGATGGATAAATAATTCATTAAGTAATTTTTGATGGACAGACTATAATTCAGCCACTTCATGAATCTGTTGAAGTGATCTTTCCTGTAAAAATGTCGCATTGCTCTTGCTTGATATTTTGCAGTTTTTCCAATTGAATAATTGTCACTACAAATCAATGCTGTAATAGAGGAAATAATTTGTTGATTAATTCGGTGAAAAAATAATTTTAAATGAAAGGTCCCGTAAAAAATGTTAAAATGAGCTCCACCAAAAACAACTCCAACATTAAAACCTGCTTTTCCATTATGATGAATCCTGATAATCGGAAGGTAGAATAAACACAAATACATTTACGTATTCATTTTACTTTTGATACTTTCATACTTCAGGTTGCCTTACACATTCTTGACAGAGCTTTTTTTACAGTGTTGTTTTACTATTAAAGGTAGCTGTGGATGTGGAAACTTATTCTGTCTGCTGTCTTTGGTCGTTCATGACCTTTGACCTCGCACTGTGATGCCACAGAGCAGCAAAAATCACCTGTCAGTGTGCCGGGAGTAAATAAAACTGATTCAGTTAAATTCAAACAAACTTTATTAACATAAGTTGACACAACACAAACTGATTGTTGAATCTCATCATCAGATGATTTAACCCTTTCATGTTTGCTTTTATTTATTACGTATTTAATCTGCTGCTACAATTAGTTTATTGTCCATTATTCTGATTTGATTAATAAATTTTATATATTAATCAGATGATGTTTTTTGTATTTAAAATGTTCTTATAGGCTAAATAAATGCCTACAAGCAAAGGAAAAGTGATGAAAAAATAATGTCCAGAATTTAATTCCAATAATTAAAAGAATTTGTTCTTGTTAATAAACTCTTCTGGAGTCCCAGATTAAGTTTTAATTTTTCTTTTTTAAGTGTAACAGCCCTCAAAGGATAGTTTGATAATCACGTTTCTCTATCTTGAAACAATAGAACATTTTAATGACAAAATACTTTTCAAAGTTGCTGAAAAAGAAAACAATAGTGTATATCTCCGATGTTTTATAGCTGTCTCACATTTGAATTAGCATTCGTATTTATTTATTGGGCACTTAATACATGAGATGTGACTCGAAGTGTAGTACAATTAACTTAATATAAATTATAAAATGAAATGCATAAAAATCTATTAATATTTAGTAAAAGAACATGTGAGTTTGTCAACCTGTGGCTGTGGACCCTGAAGAGGCCGCAGGGAATGTGTCAGAGAGTCCCATGCTGCCTGTGCTGATCTCTGCACGTCGGCTCAGTGGGGGACCTGTAGTTACCTGTCAGTGTTTTAGATACACACACACACACACACACACACACACACACACACACACACACACACACACACACACACACACACACACACACACACACACACACACACACACACCTCTTCACATGTCAGATTAAAGGCTTGTAGATCTTTTGTGTGATGGCCTTTAAAACATTCTGTGGCTTTTGTGTGTTTTTAGTTGAAACGATTTGAAACTCTTTTAAGGTTAGTACAATGTTTGGATACTTTATATCAGACAGGAAACAAAAATCACACCATCTTCTTCTGCTTTTGCAAAAGACAAAATCTGTGAAAACTGAATTACTGTTCATATTAAATGTGTGTGTGTGAATCAGTTCTATTTTCTGCAGCAGATTGATCCACTTATGGTGTTTTAGAGTGAATGAAGGTGTATCTGATCGCTGTGAAGAGCGTCAAAGCTGCAATAGTTTAAATAGAAATAAGGGACCTGTCACAATACTCTTCCACACAAGTGATCCTATAACTCTTCCGACTCCTCCTCTTACAGTCTGCTGCTCCTCCGCTCACTCAGGCACATTTTTATTCATTATGTGGAAGCCCCTGACAGCCTCCGCTCAGATCTCTGTCACCTGCTTCCGGGGCCTCCTTTTGTGAAAATGTCTCCTTTAAGTGTGTTGTTGTAGTTTGAACCTCCTATGAAGGAAGGAGGTGAAGTGGAGTCAGTTATCCTTGATCCTGATCAAGGATGATTACAACTGAAGGTCAATGGGCCTTTGGGTCTTTGGATATAAGAGTCGCTAGCTCCTCAAAGGCACCAGGGTCCTCAGACAAAAGGAGAGTTTGAAAATACTCTATTCTGACGCTGTATCAACTGTTATTGGGTGAGTTTGGTGTGTTAAAGGGTTAACTTTGAACCAATAACACAGAGATGAATCCAGACTCCGAAAAGACAAAAGATCCAATTATACCTGCAGAGTTGCTGGTCAACCTCTGCCTCAATACATCTGTGTTTCGTGATTAGTGTTTTAAAACTTGGGGTAGAGGACTTTCTGCAATCTGTTAAAAAAAAATAAAATAAAATCAAAATATCTGGAGGGATGCATGTACACGCCAGTTCTCTTCTTCGCTCTTAAGCTTCATCCATCACCGTCCTCTTCCATCTCTGAGACTCTGCCGTTGTATCTGACAAAATGGAGAACAGCCTCACTGGCTATAGTGTCATCAAGCCGTGTTGACTTATCACGAGTAAACATGTGACATATTGTTGGTTTAAAGGCTTCTTTTAAAGAGAAGTGTAAAAACACACAAAGACAATTTTTGATCAGATTTAACCAGACAACTCAGAGCAAACAAATACACACTGACTCTAGGATTTGGTTAATCCTTGGGCTATTTTATTTTAATCAATCAATTAATTAATTTAACAATCAGTCATTATTTGTATAGCTTCAATGAACAACTAATGTTATCTACAGACACTTTATATAAGAGCAGGTCCAAACCTTACTCTTTGTCATATTGTTTACAACATGAGTCTACTACAGCACTTAGCAACATTAAGCAAAGTAACAGTGGCAAGAAAAAAACCCTGCCACTAACGGGCAGAAACATCTCTCTCTCTCTCTCTCTCTCTCTCTCTCTCTCTGACAGGTCTGGACTTGTTTTAGTGCCACTGATGTACCATCTGAGCCTACAACCTTCTCCTCAATTCCTTTTTCTTGTCCAACATTTTATTTTAAACACTTGTTTTGCAATGATACGATTTCTGTTATTTTAATAAACGATGGTGTCATAAAACAGGTGCGCAGGAGAGGAGTTGATCCATCGAAAATTGCAAGGAAACACCTGCACGTTGTCTTAAATGTTGCTATTGTTTTGTGCAATTTAGACACCGTGCAGGACTTTGTATGCACTTGTGTTTAAAACCCAATATTGGGTTCCTATAGGACTTTTGTTGCCATGACATCAAACAAATATCCATATGATTTGAGTTTGATTTAAAATTCTTTTTCAACTCTACCTTCTGTTTCTCCTCTGTCTCTTCCTTCTTTTTCTTCTCTTTCAGCCTGTTTTCCTCCTCCTTCAACCCTTCACGATTTTGTTGTTTTTTCTTTACTCCTCTTCTTCTTCCTTCTCTCAGACACATTTGATGCTTTCTCTCTGCAGATGCAAAATGTGTAATATTTTTCTAGCACCTCCATATTTAATCTTTTCCTTTTTGTTTGTGATTTTTATCTCGATTTTCTTTCCCCCCTATTTTCCCTGTACAGTTACAGGGCAAAGCAATGTTTTTGATTTTTAACAGACAGTAGAAGAAGAGGGTTCGAGTTGTTGGCATTTGCTGTCCATCTACTGTAAATGGACAACAGATAAATGAATACCAACCAACCACTTTGATTGACAGCTCGCAGTTCACAATCTCTGTTTTTATCAGCTGCTTCTGTTTACATTCTCCTTCTTCTTCGTCGTCTGTCATCGCAGCAGCTGCAGCAGTTTGTCAGTGAGGACTGGCAGGAAATATGTTCTCTGCAGTGATTTTGTTCTTGCAGAATTTTGCAACCATTCTGACCTTAACTCTTGTTTTACTTTTGGCCTGGTTTGATGTGATTTAAGCTTTAAACACTCTAGGGATAGGGTTCTCTTATATTGGCACGAAAGCATACATCCCATCTGCAGCAACTTTCTGACATTAACGTGGCGAGGATCAATTGTTGTTGTGAAAGTAATTCAGTGTTTTTAATCATGTTTGCATAACTTTTCAGAAGTTTTACACTTAAAGGGAACATTTTCTCTACTTAAGTTTGTCTGAATGCAAGTTCTTTGTTTTGGTTTAAAGTTGAAAGAAGTTGAGTTCACAGCTCTAAGTTGATTCACAGAAGGAAAGATTTATTTCTTCTTTTGAGTGGTTTATTTTTGTCTGAGTGATGTGAGAAATTCCTCCATAAACTCTGTGGTCGTAGGTCAGCGTCTTGTCCTGGTTGATGCGTTTAGAACTGGATGGTCAGATTGGGTCTGAAATGTCTTTTTTTGAATCCTAATTTATCAACTTGTCTGTGCTTTTAAACAGGACCATCTGAGGAGACTCGTTTTTTTTTTTAACTTTCAGAACTCAACTTGAAATCCTAAAAGATCACAAAATTTCTAAAAATACCGAAAAATGTGTCGGAAAAAATCAGATTTGAAAGCTGAATATTTATTTTTGTTAAAATATTTATTTAAAACATTTGAGTTTCTTCATATTATATGGAGATATTTAATGCCAACATAAACAAATGAAAATAAGAAACTGAGATTTTATGTGCTAAAAAGAGGGCAGAGAATACTCCTGAATATCCAGATAACAAACACATCAATCAGATGTGTTTCAGACAACCTGTTTCTGTTGTTGCTTCTTGCTGTTGTTGTTGTTGGTGTGAGGGGAGTACTTTCTGTCATTACTCTGCAGCATGTTGTCATTATCTGCTTCCAGTCTGTCAGCTGCTGCAGTTAAAAGGTTTAACACCTTTAAAATGAAGGTCATGAGAGACTCACGCAGACTTCAGACAGGAGGTGAAATACGTGCAGGTCAGAGCTGGAGAGAAGTGTACAACTTTTTTTTCTCCTTTTTAGCAGCCTTGTTTTTGCTCAGCAGCAGATTTTCTCTGTATCGCTGAACGTTGAGATGTTTCTATTCTGTCTGAAGTCTCAATGAATCCTCAGAAGTTCCAGGACAGAAAGGAGTCCGATTTTCAGGATTCTTTTTTAATGATCAGATATTTGCATGCCACTGCTCTCAAAATACAGTTGTATTTATATTTAATATTTAAATAAAGTTGTTGTTTTGCAATAATCAAAGTCTAAAAACACAGTTGAACATATTGTGAAGGTTAAACCTTGAGATGCTATGTCTCTTCTAGTTTTGTATTTGCAGAATTACAGGGAACAAAACAGACGATTTTTTTGCACAAACATGAATCAACAACATTGAGTATAAATAAGTATTAATATTTTGTGATAACTATAAGGGGTTTCTGGCCTAAGTTTAGTATCCTCCAGGTGGCATTAAGAAGTAAAAGAAATCTAAGAGTAGTTTAAAAACCTTTTTTGGGGAAAAAATAAAAACTTTGTGCTCATTACACAAAGTATTCCCTGAAATGTAACAACCAGAATTTTTACTATGGTAACAACAAATACCCTGAAACATTTTTTGGGGGGGCTTTTAATGCCTTTATTGTTGAGATAGGATAGTGGATAGAGGCAGAAATCAGGGAGAGTAGGGAATGACATGTGGAAAATGGGGCTACAGGTTGGATTTTACACCTTGGCAGTATGGAGGATTGTAACCTCCGTACACGAACCGCACACTAACCGCTATGCTAGCGGCTACTTAAACTTTAATAGCAATAGAAAAATCATAACAGTACCTTCCATGTGAACTCTGCCTTTGAAAACAGGTATTTACATGTACTGACTTGTTTACCTGCAGATTTGATGTTGCAATGGATGCAGTATTGCATCATGGGTAAACCAGAAGTCTTAAATTTGTGAATTTCTTCTGTAAAGGATTCTTAGTTTCAGTTTAACATTTGCATGCACATTTTATGCACAGATTTTTGTGCAGGAATATTCAAACCCAGCAGACCGTCTCTGACCTAGCTGCTGTTGTATCATCTTCGAATCGTTTTGTAAAATTTGTCATTCAACAAAAATAAACCATCACATTTGCAATCCGATCTCGTCGGAGATGTTTGATGGCCTCCATCAGTCACGGCTCAGCTTTAAAGTTTGCATATGAATATATTTTTGAATCTGCGCTAACGTTGACTAAAAGGCCTGAACGTGTCGTGTCGCTGCTTTCTGCACGCCATTATTGTCTCCCCGCCACCTCGAAGCCAACAATAAACCGACTCTTTTGCGTGCGGCGTGACGGCGGCTCCTTTCAGACGAGAACTTGCAGAACTTGTGCATTGCTTTGTTTTTATGTAAAATATATAAAGAAAAATTTACGTAAGATTTCAATAAACAGTCAGAAAAGTAAAGCAGATGTTGGTTGTAGGTTTCAAAAGCGAGGGAACAAAGAGATGTAAAAAGCCCGTTTTTTACCGAGCGTCTCGCTCAGATCGACCACACACCATCACGCCTGGTAAACAAATTAACTTCGGGTTTTTACACATGCGACAAAGTCAGCTGTGAAAAATCACATCTCTAAACCGCTGAAGGAAAATCAGAGGAATGGCAACAGAAAAAGAAACGCCAAACAAACAAGCTGATGTTTCAGGTGATTATTAGCCTGAAAGTTGAGCTTTGTGGTGAGCTAACTAAATCTCAACATGATTTGAATAACTTCAACCATCAAATACACATGAAGTTAAAGAGTATAATGTTCCTGACTTGAAAACACCCTTTTAAAGTAAATAATTTATTTCTATTCAAATTAAAGATTATTTTATAGCTGAGTAATAAGAAGCATCATGTCTTGTTTTGACACAAATAAATGTAGTTTATTATCATTACAAAACTTCTGAAATGTGCAGATATAACGTATAGTAGATCAACTGTTTCGTCTTTAATTTAATGCACATTTGAGATGCGTATTTAAAACATGTCTAAATTTATACAATAAAAATACAACTTTATCTAAAGAGAGAAAAAAAAACAGTGAAACAAATACACAGGCGGCTTCTGATAGTGAGTTAGAGTAACTCATCTGAATGAAGTTACTCCATTAATAGAAAATGAACTCTTTAAAGTTCTGCCAAAGCCAAAAAGTTCACATTCTGATGATGCAGCATTGAATCGCTGAGTCAGTTAAGGCTGCAGTTTGATTCAAACACAAATAACACACACTGTACATGAACCATGTGTTTGATCAGATTAACCAGAGCAAACAATACAAACGCACACACACGCATGCACGCACACACACATGCACACACAATCACAGTTTTCTATCTCTGTGAGGACCAGTTTGAGTTGAAAGCTCTAAGAAGTGAAGATGAACTCTCTGACTCTATGATTTATTGAGTCTTTGGGCCTTTTATTTTAATCAATCAATCATTATGTGTATAGCATCAATTTAAAACCACAGTTATCTGCAGACACTTTACATAAGAGAAGGTCTAGACCTTACTGTTTGTCATATACAGAGTTCATGAGTCTCACTGATAGATTGCAAAACCTTTTTTTTTTTTTACAAACCTGAACAAGGACTTCCTTATATTTCACTGAAGCAGCTACAACATGGATGGAAACCTTTTTTCTTTTGGTTATCAACTGTTGTGCTTCATGCAGCTGGTGACACTCGTCCGCACAGATACAGCTGACTCACTGGAAGAACTCCTGAAATCATATGAATGTGTGTTTTTGGATGATCTGGATACATTTCTTTGTTATTCTCTGTTGAACTGTCAAAGAACTTGCAACAACTTCAACACGTGAACATATGAGCCCAGTTATTACACTGATTTGTTTTTTAAATAAAAACCTGCAAATATGTATGGGGGTTGAGGGCTTCTCTTTTTGTTCTTCGATTCTGATGAAAGTGAAATGCCATTTTGCGTACTCCAGTTTGCATCCTGTTGTGAACCTGTTCATTAAATCATGTTGTGTGTCTGCCATGTCACATGTTTTGTTCAGGTGAAGACGGCAGTCCAGAGAACCTTCTTCTTCACCCGTTCTCCAGGAAACCCAAACGGATCCGGACGGCGTTCTCGCCCTCTCAGCTGCTACGTTTGGAGCGAGCCTTTGAGAAAAATCACTACGTAGTCGGAGCTGAGAGAAAGCAGCTCGCCAGCGGGCTGTGTCTGACCGAGACTCAGGTAGGCATCATGGCGGGGCGGAGGGCATAATAGGAAACTATGGCGGAGGAGGAAGGCATGATGGAAAGAAGACAGGAGAAAAATACAATAACAACAAAATTATCACAGAAAAGAATTAGTGACAAGTAAGAGTTTGTTTTTAGTATTAACAGGATTATTCCTCCAGAAAATCAGAATATATTAATAAGGACTTAATGGAGGATAAAATGGATTACTACGCCATTGTCCTCCTGTCTCTGCCCATCATGTTCCTTCCTCCTCGATGTGTCCCTGCAATCTCTAGTCTGATCTGATGTCGTGCTGCGTTTAAGGTCACTGCTGTTGATTTACAAGGGAGGAGTGATGGGGGTGGGGGGTGGGGGGGGATGAGAGGGAGGAGGTGAGGTGTAGTTGAGTCAGCTCCTCGACGCTCTTTTTCTCAAAGCGTTTGAAAGGGTTTGTCATCAGGTCCCCGCAGTGATCGAGCCTGACGCCGCTGATACGACGTGATTCATCGTAAGGTTAACTTTTGTCTTCAGTTCCTATTTCTTCATCATCAAGAGGGAAGCTGTTCCCACGAGGCAAGCGAAGACAAACATTAAAGCTCTCAGCGATAAGATCATACATTTTAAAGTTTATGCACGGCCTCCCTTTTCCTGTCAGTATGCAGATGATGCAACACAAACAAATCAAGTAGCTGGCATGTTAGTGCATGTGTGTTTTTAAAAAAAGAAACGTAATAGAGTTGGCTGTAGCGGTCTCCTCCAGCTCTCGTATTCAACACTAAAATAATCTAACAATGATTCATATATGTCCTAATTTACTGCTGCAGTTGACACAAGAAGAAACAAATCACATGTTTTTTCTGTTGCTTAATACCAGACAGTGTTACAATAACTTTGGCTTCAGATTAAAACATGTGCAATGCAGCATATCCAACATTTAATTTTCTCTGTAATAGATAACATAACATTCAGGTGAATTTAGGTTTTGGACTGTTTATTGGTTAGTCTGACAGAAAATTTAATTTATAAATGTCACTTTGGGCTCAAGGGACCTGTGAATTTAACTTCATTTTCTTTACTTTTATTTACATGTCATCAAGGACTGCAGTTACACGTTAAATTATTCTGTGTGACTCCTCAGCACGGAGGTGACAGTGACTGATTTGTCTGCCATCGGTGTCATAATTACACTCGGCTCCGTCACACATGAAGACGGTCTGATATTAAAGTGTCTCCTGAGGCCTTTGGCAGCTCTGAACAGTTTTCAGCTTCAGTGTCGATCTGAAACCTGATTTACGGTCCGTTCACTCTGACAGATTGAGCAACTCGATCTCTTAGTCATCGCTGTGTTCGAATCCTGAAGACATGCGGACGAGTTTCGACAGTGCTGCATGTCACATTCATGTTTTACCAGCATACGCACATTAAATCATTGTGCAGCTCTCACACATTTATGATAATTACTGTCAGAAGGAGAAGTACCTGCCTGACTCTCCGAAGATGTCCAAACTGAAGCACTAATAGTTCTAAATGATGTTTCAGAGTTGACAGGAGAAAAGTAATAAAAGAAGAAATACACTTTAAAGGATGAGATCATCTACGCCAATAAAAGTCGCATCAAATATCTTATAATACCAAGATAATAATGAGGGATTTTTTAATCTGGGCCCTGTTTCTTTTATTAAAGAGTATATATTATTTTTCTTCTTTCGTTAGATTTTTTGGGCCATTCCCCCTTCATATGACAGGACAGGGAGACAGGAAATGGTGCAGAGGTCAAATGAAGCCCAGCTTAAAGCTACTCCAAATCCTGCATAAAAAGTACTTCAATGCATGCCAGTGCTTTATGTATGGTGTTGAATATTATAAATGAAATCTACCTGCCATGTATTAAGACACACCTGTCTGTCTGTGTGTTGCAGGTGAAGGTGTGGTTCCAGAACCGCAGGACGAAGCACAAGCGTCAGAAGTTGGAGGAAGAGTCACCTGAAGCTCAGCCGAAGAGGAAGGGCAGCCAACACGCGAGCCGCTGGAGAGTAGCCACGCATCAGCCGGGAGCTGAGGACATTGACGTCATCAGCGATGACTAGACTGCCACAAACACACACACACACACACACACACACACACACACACACACACACACACACACACACACACACACACACACACACACACACACACTTTCAGACAGACACAAATGTTAATGTCAAATCTCTTTTGCATTCAGACGCCTTAAAACTGAAGCTAGCTAATTCCGTTAGCGTACGGCTGAGTGCTTAAAGGCCCTAACGCGGCTGTCAATATAAATCCCTTTTTTTCCATGGAAGAAAAATTTGTCAATTTTTACCAATAACTTTTTTTGCCAACGTTCGATCTTACACAACTCTGTTTAAAACAAACCAAACACCATATGTTGACATCATTTCAACCTTATAGGATGATAAAATAACCCCCAAAATATACACACTCTACATAATAAATAAGTCATTTTAATGACGAAAAAGAGTTGAATCCATTTACAGAAACAGTAGATGTTACCTGCAGAACCTGGGAGTCGCTGGTCAACCTCTGTCGAGATAGATTGGTGTTCTTGTGAGACTATGGTGTCTTAAATGACTTGTTTGTTTGGCTTTGATACACAATATCTGTGTAACACACAAAACTACAAAGTGCAGATTTAGACAAGCAACTCCTATTGTCTCCAAATTACTGCTACTAGACTCCATTAACAAAAAAATAAACTTGGCCAAAAATGTTTCTGGTCTGACGCTGCCTCAGAAGCTTTTTACATTCGTATAACTTTGTGATTTTAACGCGTTAAAGGGTAAACTCTGACCAAAAACACTTAAGCCAATTGACTGATTGAGGCAGTATAGACCAGCTATAGTGAGTTTAAAATCACTGTTTTTGTCAATGGGGTCTTTGAAAAGATAGATGTAACAGCTGTTTCTGGAAAAAAAAAAAAACAAACAAACCATTGTCTCTTTGAGAAAAAGCTCTAACTCTGTGGGGATCCTTTCTTTAATTTTGCCGGACATAGACTAACATTCTGAGACCTGTCGGCGACAAATTATACACATTTTAGTGGGCACGCTCTTATCCATTGAGGACTATGTTGCAGAAATTGCTGCAGGTGGAATCTACTGGAGAAAATATTCTGCAACTTGAAGTCATTTTTATGGGTCATTACATCCATTGTCCCCACACTTATTTATAGACTACACACACACACACACACACACACACACACACACATGACACACATAAGTCATTCATGGATGTTGCCTTTTCCAAGGACTGATGGATGTCCCTGAAGACATCGCACTCTGCAAACTACAGGAGTTCAAAACTCTCCTGCAGAGAATAAAAGACAAAAACTCTGGTCAGCCACAAAGGAGGAGATTTAAAAAAAAAAAAATAGAAAACCTTTAACTTTGATGTTGGACTGCAACGAGATTTGATTCTTCAGAGAGGAAAAAAACAAACAAAAACAAAACAGGAGTCCAAACACTGTCACAGCTGTTGACTGAACACTCAACGGTGGATTTTGGTGACAAACGAAGCCAGCGTCTCAAAATAGAAGACGGTGAAAGTGAGAATCTGCTCGGCTTGAAGGTTTCTGAGCGTCTGTCTGCAACAGACGGCCGTCGGCTCGCAGGAAATCTGCTCCACATGTCTGACAGAGGAAAATAAGGTTCCTGCTGCAGGAGAAGATGAAACTGAGGGTAATTTAAGGTGAAAACACTTCTCATTACATTTCATGAAAGTTTTCTATAAAACTGTTCAGTAAAAGCAGCTGCTGCTCAAAGACAATGTAGGAAGCTGGTTAAGTGAAAATCTTCATTTTCTGTTGGAGGAGCCTTTACTTTTCTGTTGGGATGTTTGCAGGAAAAAAAAAACTCAGTGAAAAATACCTCTTATTCTCCTGTTGGAGGATTATTTTTGTCATGATATTCAGACTCAAAACATGACGCGAGTCCTTCTTAAAATTCTTTCCTGACTTTCTGCCTGTGGCTCTAAGCCAATTTGTTCCCACTGAGGATTTTAAAAACATCTTTTAAATACCTCCAGACCCCCCCCCCCTCCCCCCCTGCAGGTGTGCAATAGTTGTTTTTCACTGAGGAGGTTTAGCAGAATGTGTTTGCTCAGCGGCACTGCAGCAGCATCAGAAACCAGTTGAGCATTTTGAATTCTATTCAGCTGGTAGTTTTTTGTCTTTTGGAAACAGAAAAGTAGGTATTTATGTAAAAAAGGATTTGAAAAAAATATTCTATGCACCTGCTGTGTAAATAATGCTAATAATAATAATAATAATAATGTGTGGATTGTTTGTTTGTTTCTCTCACTGCATTTGTTCATCCGTTTGTTTCTTCTTCTTCCGGACAGATTTACCTCATCCTCTCCTTATGTAGCACTTCTTCTTCTTCTTAGTCAGATCTATTTTTTCATTGTTTTAGGATCGAATGCACTAACTGTACGACTTGTTTCCTCTGACAAGAAGCTTTGTTCTTCCTGTGTTCAGATTTGGAAAAAAATATCAATAAAAAAAGAAATGTGAAATAAAGAAAGTGTCTGCTGCTGCACCTGAGGGCTTCATTCTCTGAATTCTAACAATAGAAGAGTCTTATGGGACGTTTGGAAGCAAAACGTAACCTATGAGAAAAAGGAAAAAATGAAACATAGCCTATATGTTTTCCTACAAAATCTTTTTTTTTATAGTTCAGCAAATTAGAGCTTTCTGATTAAAACGTTGATAGGCCTTATCTAAATTCGTGAGACATGTTTAAAGTAAATTTTAAAATTAAATGGTTGACTCCCATTTTCAGTTGATTAGACATGAATGTTTCGTTATTATTCTTGCAATAATTATTATAGTTTTATTATTATGTAGGGATATCTGTTGCCTGTTATTGCTATTATTGCTTTCGTCGCAGTAGTTTTCCAGGATTTATGGCCTTCAGACAGATGCGATTAAAGGAAATAAACCTCGTTGCACAGAGCATGTTCATAACAGTGAATACAAATCAGTTAATTCATTCACGTTTCGATCTGAACCGATTTAAACGTCTGATTAAAGCAGGACGTTTGTTTACACACTGAATAAATTAAGAATAACTTTGCTCCAATAGAAACAGAACTTGTGTTTAAGTCACTGACCCTTAAAATAGAATAAAAAACGAGCGGAAGAAACACAGGGAGGCCGCCTGACCTTTAAAATCCGCCGCTGGTCGGAGCTCATCCTCGGCTGCTGCAGCGGCTCGGTCCCCGGTGTCCTGCGCTCCTCCTGCGGCCTCCGCCTGCAGCTCCGTCCCGCTCTGACTGCAGCACCTGGACATGTAAAGATGTTTTTTTTTTTTCCTCCACTTTATTTATAATCAAAATCTGACTATTACAAAAATCACAGTTTACATCGAAAGTTACAGACCGAGCTTGACTTAACAAGACTTAATACACAAACAAACAAACAAACAAACAAACAAACAATAAAAACATGAACAAATAGAACAATAGAACATAAAGGACATGTACAGATGTCTGGAGGCTACATTTCATTAACCGAGACATGTGATAATGTACCTATATTAATTGGTGAGTTTTTTCTTATGTTCATTAGTTCTCTTGTTGTGCGGAGTTTAGAAAAAGTAGCCGATAAAAAATATGAGACATAAAGTTATGGCGTTTTATCTTGAGACAGGCCGCTTTCTAAACTCACATTTACTCCATTTGATCTCAGATAGGTTAGGCCCACATATTTAGAAGGTGTAACTCCTGCGTTATGCTACACGAGACTATAGGACTACACGTGTTTGATGGAAGCTTTATTTGCGTAAAATGATAAATAAATATAAACATGAATAAATAAGGGATCAATGTCAGATACGCTAAAACGGCTTTTAAAGCTTAAAATTAATCTGCAAAGGTTAAGGTCAGAAATACTCAAATCGACTTTTTTTTTTAAACTGATAACTGTTGCAGTTTCCTCTGCAGAATTCATTTTTTTCATTTATGTTTTCTGTTTCACACGGTCGCGGGCACAAATGTTTGCTTGTTCAAATGCATAAACTTACTTCCTGCACATTGGTTTAATTCATTTATCAATTTAAAAAAAAAAACATAGGGCAGCTCCTCGTGAGTGCACATTTCTAATTAATATACAGTAACAACAAGAACACAAAAAATGGGCACTAAGTTGATCATCCGTATTTTACAGGAGAAGAATGAAGGAGGTCTATATTTCGGTGTATTTGATTGTATTTCCAATTGTCACAAAATAGCTTCACAGCCAGACCATGTATGGAATAAAAGGAGAAAAGAAAGGTTATTGAAACATCCCCCCCCAAAAAACAAAGCAAAACAAAAACGCACAATAGTTGGGAAAATATGAAAGATAAATATGAAGTGTTGCACAAGAATGAGAAGGTAAACGGAAAATAATGTAAGACTTAATATAATATATAATATAAAGATCAATGGATAAGACTGACTAAAGCTGTCCACATAACAGTCCCATCATCATGTAAAATGATAAAAAAAAAAACAACACAAAACTGCCTTACATTAAAACAGAAATTAGAGGAGGAAATAGACATAATGAAGAGTGGAGGATGAATGATGATCATAAACATGTTGAAACAAAACACAATGACAAATATTAGAAAGAATAGACATTTCATTTCATTTTCAGCAGCTTTAAACATATTCCATCATTAGCCTCATAGTATTGTCTTAAATGTTCACCCCTTTGGGTCCCAAATAATGAACACAAAATTAAATAAAAAAGGACATAGTCCATTTTGTGCAAACAACTCTTGTTTTTAGACTGATATTCTAAACTATGTTTTGTTAATCTTTAACAAAGATTTTCTCGTCATGACGTAACATTTAACTAGTTTTTATTCTTTTTTCTTCTGATGAACAAATAAAAAAGGTAAATTCTGCACAAAATGACCATTTGCTTTAATCAACACCTCTCTAAATCTGTGATGTATTATTAAATGAGGTAACAAAGGTTTACTGAGAGACAGGACATTGTTAATTACTATGGGTGTTAATTGTTGTGTCATGCATTATCAAGGTCTTCAAAGTGCATTGAACACACAAAGAGAAAAACAAACGAGGGCTTTGTGCTGTATAATAGAACTATTAGAGATGCTTGAGGGTATAAAAAGAATTGACAGAGTATTAAGATATTAGTAGTTTCAAGCAGCAACATTAAAGACATTTAAACCTGTCATAAATCATACACAAAAGAATGTGACAGCAGTATTGTACTGATGTTAAAGCACAGAGTAGAAAAGCAGGTGAGAAAGACAATGAACTGTAAAGTGAGTCCTGACTGTGAAAATGATGGAGACATCACAGCGCGGCGTTCCTCCCCCCTCTACCTGCCTGTATGTGTCTGTATGTTGGTGCTGTTGCGATGGAAACGTTTCAATATTCACAATGAGAGAGCTGAAATGAAATAACAGATGGTGGGAGGCGTGTAGGTGCACGACTGACAGAAACAAATTATCACTTCTCTTTATCTGCTCAGAGTTTAAATCACAGACAGACAGGTGAGTCCAGGTGAATCACAACGGATACTGATGGTTATTAAATCATCTGATAATTATTCTTTATTTCTATATCCTGCAATTTTATTGAGAGAAGGATTTACAATAAATCCAACTGAATGGAAGATTGATGTTACCAGAGATTATCTTATCAATGCATCATTTTGTCAAGGCTTAACCCTCGGAAGCCAAACAAACGTCCATCAGAAGAGTCATACTCTTTGAAGTCTTACTATAAACTAGTCAGCTGCTGCAAGCCCGGTTTTATCAGCCATTAAAAACAAACAAAACAAAAAAAACATGTGTAACTTTTCAACCTTTAAATAGTAGTTTCAATTGACCGACAGCATAACCGTGGGTCTATTGAGTTGTGTAACTTTAGCAGCGTTTCTCCCGAAGTGCACATGGCTACACAGCCGCCATCAGTCACAAAGCAGCCAGTTAACCCTTCTCTGTACTGTTTGATACAATGGCCGAGGCTGGATGGATGAAGCTAAGAGGAGAAGAAGAGTGAGTGACTGAGCAAGAAGCGGGTTGTACATTTCTGCAGAAATTTCTGCATTGTGTAGCAGCTTCACCATGTTGCAGAAAGTCAAACAACCCATGTCATGTCGCAGGCTTGCATGCAAATAAATCAATAAATAAATCTATCTTATAACAAAAAGTTGTCTCTTTCTTCATACATTATTCTAGTGCCTTTAATGAGAGACAAGACAGTGGATAGAGCCAGACGTCAAGGGAGAGAGAGTGGGAAGTGACATGCAGGAATGGAGTCATAGGTCGGATTCGAGCCCAGGCCACCAGCTTGCAGGACTTTGACCTCTGTACTTTGGTTGTGCACACTAACCAGCCTCCCTCCTTATTCATCTTTAAGTTAACTTTATAAGTTAAAAATGTATAAACCTTTCTAAACTAACATTAAAAGTACCCTCTCCATTAGCCACATACAGTAGGCCATAGCCTCTGGTCATCATAGTAACAGCTGAATCCACAAACACGTACTCCACATGAAAAACAGTTAGCAAATGACGGGCTAAAGGCGCAAGCAAAGTCATTTTTGTCCATAATCCGGTAATATTATTGTACCATGTCAAACAACATGGCTGTTAAAGGTTCTCGCAACATCTTTCCCGACTTCGCACCATCTGCTGTAAATAAAAGCATGTTGTTTAAGATGGATGGGCGAATCGTGAGTCACGACAGTGCACTTGCACTCAAGTGAACTCAATTCCTATTGTTTGAACCAGCAGTTTCCCATCTCTGTTTGCAGTTTAACAGCTACTAACTAGGTTAAAGCTAACTAAATCAGTCTAAAGTACGCCTAAGTAGTCTGCTAGTTAGCAGTTACAAGCCAGGCTACAATTTGGTGAATCAGCTAAAAAAAAAAAAACTCATTTAAAAAAGTAGTTTAACTAGTTAGCAGTTAAAAATATTGGCTACATCCAAATGAGCCAGCCTAAAGAAAACCAAAGGTCTTCCAACAGTTAGCTTATTAACAGTTATGTGCCAAGCCAAAACTAATATGATGGGCCAAATAGTGGATTACCTATTTGCAGCTCTGAATCTGACCAAAGTGAAATGAATCAGCTAAAAGAAACCAGTGATTAAGTGCGTCATGTTTTGACACATTTTAAGTTTAAAGTCTTTTGTTTCTTTGTAATACAATCTTATAACATTTCATCTTAGTCCTGTTGGCCAATCCCACTTGTGATAGGCTAACCTCAAAATTGTTTTATCAAACAATGATTCATAAATGTCCAAATACCAGTTGACCTAATACATCTTTTTGGTGAGTAATACATCTCTTATAAAATGTTTGAAAAATAATAAACTGAGCCTGTAAGAAGTGCAAACAAACCCTTTTCATAAGATACATTTTAGTCAATTTTTCAGCCAAATATTGAAATGAATGCAAAACATTTGGTACCTATTAGTCATTTAAACCCATTAATATGTAATAATGTGGTCCAGAATGCAAAAAAACTGGAATAAAACTTTTAATTAAATTTGTGCTAACAACAATATACCACACATTATTCTGCTGCCATTAAAATTGGAGTTTTATGCCATTACTTTCTTTATAAAAGAAAGCAGAGAGTCAAAAAGTCCTGACATGTTTATGGAACTAGAAGTGAACGATTTCTTCTGGTCTTTTTTCTGTTGAACCTTTCTTGCTTTGTTGGTTTAAGTTTGCCTCACACTTGTTGAGCTCTTGGCCCCTGCAATCAGTCAAGTGCTACAATTAGCGTCAATCTTCCATCACCTCGCTGTGTGTTGAATCAGGGAGGCTGAGCAGCTCTGTAACAATAATGAAAGTATTCATCCAAAGGAGACAAATTAACCCAGCCACTCGTTATCAAGCCCCTAATCAGTCAAATCAACTTAATTGCTGCAAATAAAAGCAATTAACATGAGAGGCTGTGTTTATCCACTCTGCTTCTGCTGCTTTAAAGCCTCCACTCCACATAATAGAGGCCGTAATGAAGAGTTATGTGTGGATATATTTACCTAAACCCTTCCGTTGATCCACCTGTCTGTCTCTTCCTCTAAACAAACAAGAGCATCATTTCATTTTTTTTTTTTTCCTCAGGGTGCGTGTTTGTGTGTTAACATGTGGTCTAGTATTTGTATACTCCATTGTGTGTGTGTGTGTGTACACAAAAAACTCATCAAAGCAATTCTGATGGAGGGAAAATTTGGTGTCAGCATGTTAAAGTAAAGGAGAAAAGGCAGACGTGTCAGGGATTGAAGAAGGGGATTTCCACATGCACACAAATACACACAGTTGTGCTTCTATCACATGTACTTACAGACATGTTTTGGAAACTTTATTTTTACTTAAATTTTATAGTGACGACTGGCTTAGGTATGGTCAAGCTCCTTTACTGGCTTACATTACCAGGGTACCTGGTGCACTCAGCCTCTCTCTCTCTCTCTCTCTCTCTCCCACATTGACAGTGTTTTTCAACAAATATTTGGATAACCTGAGTGTTGACCGACCCACAAAATGTGAAATAAGCCCATCCAGTCCTTTTATTTGTGGTATGCCTTACACCACAGAGAAAAATGGCCAGTTTCACATTTGCTCTCCTTGTGACATCACAGTGGGATTTTGGTAAAAAAACAAACAAACAAAAAAACCCCACTCCCATCCCCTGGTATCTCCACCCATCTACTTAAACCTTGAGTGAAACTTTTGTGCTTGTCTGCCATTTTTATTCCCACTCGGGAACTCAGGGGGTCTCATTGCATTTAAAGAGACACACATACCAAAACGGAGCATTCTGCGTGGGTATATACAGGGTCACAAACCTCCTCTGGTGCTTGATTCATGTTATATTTTGACCAAAGCACAGCACAGATGTTTCATTTAGAGCACAGGGGACTGTTTGAAAAGGTGGAAGATGGGAATAATATGTGCTCTTTGAATTATTAACCATCTATCTAGGAGTTCCTAAGCTCCCTTCTCTCATACAGTATGTTCCTCTGGATTGTTGACCTGCAGCTGCTGACTTGCCCTACTCCAACAGCAACAACTGTTATTATTATTATATAAAAGATTGATGTGAATCTACTTGCTGCTTATTTCCAATTGCTATAATTATCACGATCTGTCTTCCCCATGTTAATGTCATCAGAGTTGCTGATGTTAATATAAGACTACACAGTGTTGCCATACTATGTTGTTGCTTCTAAACAACAGTCTCTGAAACTTCCATGTGAATTATGTTATTTTACCTGCATAATGTCCCCTCAAGGCACAGGGTCCCTGAGTAGGAGGGTTCTCACAAGAAAGGTGCGTTCCTGCAAGTTGTCCCCATAAGGAAGGAGTCATAGCTTCACATGTAACAGCAGCTGCCAGAAGAAAAGAAAAAAAACAATGTAGTACAGGAATGTCTATGACCGCCAGTGATTCATGTCCATCGATCAGTTTTTATGGGACACTGTTTGACTGCTCCTCCTCACTAACTGCCAGATAAACTCCTCCTATTATTCACATCTGTTTAATTGATGATGTGCTAATGTTCCTCCATTAAGTTCTGCAGACTTCACGTGAAGATGCAACTCTGCACGTCAAAAAGTGAAGGCTCATTGTTGGAAATGCAAACGAGCTGCGTGTTCTGAACGATAATCGCTTTGCATAAAACACCTCATTTGACCTAAAGTACCACTTGTCCTTCTCTAAAAACTTCCCGAAGTGAGCCAAAGAGCTGTTGGCTGAAAAGCCCAACCGTGATGGTAGGCGTGATTTATGACCACCATGACAGACTAATGATAGGGTTTGGTGTTTAGTTGCTTCACAGACTGGTAGAGCGGGTTTCGGACTAACTAAACACTGCTTCCAGATCAGCTCCAAACCCCCGCAGACAAAGGAGACCAGGAGGAGGAAGAGCTGATCCTGAATCAGCATCCCAAGGCCACCTAACCCCCCTCTTAGCGTTTCCTACGCTGCCACCTGGACAGTTAGCTGTGATTGGCTGAGAGGGGCTCATGGGGAAATGATAGGCTACCTGCAGACATGAGGCTCGGGCAGGTAAAGATGTTATTTTATGAATCAGTAAAAGAGCTCAAATTAAGTGTAATAACGGCTGAGTGATTAGACATGAGAGTTACTGTGATTCTGCAGAACAATGATTGGGATAATTACATTTAATTACATTCAATAATTGACCTGCCCGGGGAATGCAGATGGAAATTAGCAAACTGCTATAATCTGGTATCTTTTCTCTGTCAGATTAATGTTATTTTGTACATGGTCCCTGACAACTAAACTAATAAATTAAACAAATGTTTTTTGTCCTTCGGTTATTTTATATTATTGCTTCATTTCTGCCTAAATCTCTGAACATACAGTAGAGAATAAATATTTTAATTTATTTTAACGCAAGGACATATTAATAAAAACATGATTTAAAAAAAAAAAGTTAACTCGATGGCAATCAATCACAGAGAAAATTTAATGATGTTAAAAAGAAACAGTAAGATTGCTCAATTAAGTTTTTGCAAAATGTTGGAATATAAAAAAGGACTTGCTGCCGGATTTGGACAGAAGGAAACCAAGCAAAGCTCAATATAAGCTGTGTTGAACCTTAAGCTGTAGGCAAAGCAGAATGAAAAGACTTTTTAATAACCTCTTCTGAAACAGTGAATGGAAACAGTAACAGGACATCATATTAAAGAAAAACAAGAAAAACATCTTTATTCATTTGATGCTTAAAATGGATCCATCCATTATCTATGTAACGAGCGTGTCTTTGGGCACTGGGAGGAAGCTGGCGTACCTGCAGTCTTGGGAGAACGTACAAACTCCACACAGAGAGGTTCCTGTCCAAAAGGGATTCGGACCAGGAACCTCCCTGCTCTTAGGCCACAGCGTTAACCACTGCACCACTATGTTTTAAAGACAACTTTTTTCCAGATTGTACAGCAGTTTATGCTGAAACATTTTTTTAGTTCTTTAAAGCAAAGATAAATTCACCTGAACGTCTATTTTCTCAGATTAAATTATATCTATTCAGAAAAAAACTAACGTAGCTGTTAGAGTAAATTCAAACTAGTGATGTTATTATTTGTATTTGTTTTCTTCCATTGTTTGCCTTTTGTCAGATTTCAGTAGATTTTTTGATACAAGTATTTTTGGTCATTTAGTGCAAACACTTTAAATTAGAACTTAATCTTTTTTAAGGAGTGTGTTTAAGTAATCAGCATTGAGAAAAAAGAAACTGTTGTTATAAAGGTTAATGAGTGATGATTGTGATACCGGATGTTGTTATATTTCTTTTTTATCAAACTATAATTTGAATTATTAATGACACACACTGCAGAACAATGACGATTCAATCTCTGAAGGGGCATTATTATAGTGCTTATAATGTAAGAAAAAAAAGCTTTGATATGATTTTCAAGAAATTATGAGTTCATTAGTTTTGTTCTAATGACGAGGAGGAGCCAATGTGAGATATTTAAAACTCAGGAAATAATTAGAAAGGAAGAAAATGTGTTAAATATCGAAATCACCAAATAATTGCTGTAGTGAAGAAACAGTTATAATTTCAGCTGCAACATTTACAGGCTTTTGTAAAAAAAAAATGTGAATGTGTAAAAGGTGCCAAACAGATCAAGATCTCCCCTAAATACATCATGAGTCTCTAAACATCACACGTACATATATGCACATGCAGGGATCGGCTGTTTTCAGGACTATGTGGCCTGACCTGTTGTACAGGTGAGCAGTAGTCAGAAAACACAAAAACATCAATTATATGAATGTTTGGAATACAAACAACCGCCAGTCTCTCTGCTCAGACAGGACATTACTTTCCAGTCAATAACGGCTACGATCAAAATACGTCAAGCTCGTCTGTCACCGACCAGCACCTGTTTACAAAAACAGCAAAGTCAAACGGATTCAGGTGTCTAGAATGAGGGAAATAAAGTTTGGAAAGCGAGAGTAAAAATGAAAACAGAGTGAGACATCGTGTCTGAACTCGTCTGCATGGACACCTAAATGGTTTCTACTTAAACAGATTAACTGTGGACTGTTAACGTGCTCTGATAATTACAATAAACAAAGAGTATTACATCTAATAACACTAAATGCTTCATACACTATCCAGACTGAAGAGGAGATGATAAAATGCCTTTAATGACATGTATGCTGCTGCAGATAGACATCCAAATTGAGCAGCTTATATTCTGACTTAATTATTTATTAAAATTAATTCAGTTTGAGCAACAAGGGATCAAATCAATGACATGATGCATTGGATGCTAGCCAAAGCTTTGCCAACCATTTTTTTTTGAGGCTGTAATTTTAAAGCCTTGAGTTCTACCTATTGGCAGTCATCTTCTTGTTTTTATTGGTACCAGAAGTGACTGTAAGTGTAGAGGAGGGACAAATTGAAGAAATCCAGTTATCAGCTAAAGTAATGCTAATGCTCGAGTGTGTTGGGTGGAGAGAGACAGGGGGACGACATGCTGCAAAAGGCCACGGTCAGACTCGAAGCCATGGCCACTGCGACTAAGACCGCAGTCCCTTGCAGGTCGCACGACATAACCATGAGGATATCTGGCACCCCGGGGTGCTTACTTTGGCTATTGAAAATCCAGTTTACTATGGAACTCCAGTATTTTTAAAACATTGGCTCTATGTTTCTTTTAAGCTTTAGGGGTCTAAATGACTAAAATGTATGGAAAGCCTGAGATGTGGAAGAGGCAATAGCTGCAACCTAACCTCCGGGTAAGAACACTTACTTCTAATCTGTATTTGAAAAAAGATAATGTAATGGATATTTAAATGTTTTACTTACAGTACATACAGGTTGTTATGGTGTGTCTTAAAGTGTGATTGTTTTTTAGGTCACTGACAGGCTCATATTCTTATTCTCAGTGTCTTTATGGAAAGGATCCCTAAAGAGATCAACCTTTTTGGTAAAGAGGATGATTCTTTTTTTTAACCACCAAAACAGTTGTTACATCGCTCTCTCGGTGTGCTGTGTTGGCAAAAAAACCCAACACAAACTTACAAACTTGTTGGGTGAGCATGATGTTCCAGCTGTTCCAGGGCTCTGTTATCAGTCTGTTGGCTCAAACAACTTTATGACTGTTTTTGCAAAAATCTAACACTAATTCTGTAACACACAAACAAACAGACCTTTAGACAGCAGTAGCAACTCCCGTTCACTGAGGTCATTATTTTTATTTATTTTTCCTTTCAGTGGACATAGATTCAGCTGTCTTCATTTCCTTTTATTAAGTCTTTGGAAGGATTACTTTGATCATGTTTTCTTCCCCTCTCAAAGAGGATCTCTTATAAGGGTAAGAGGTCTGATAGCATCATAGGCAACCAGAACGTCTGTTTTCAAAACTTTTTTTTTTCAAAGAAGATTCCTGGAATCATTCGTCATCGTCATCTTTTTATTTCCCATCAGCCTCTGTGTTTGGTGCGGTAACAGCCGGCTCGACCCGAGGCTGTGACTGACTGACAGCTGATGGGCTGCTGCTTTGTCGTCTTTGTTTACAGCATCGACAGTTTTGCGTGTTTTATGGCGGATTAGAGCTCATTAAGAGGAGAGGCAGGCGGCCAGGAGACGATTACAGAACCACATAGATGTCAGACTGAGAGCTCTTTATTCAAGCTGCTCAAGCCTTATTACTGATATTTTATGTTTCATGAATTTATTGACAGACATCTGAAAGAACTCTCTCTGTAGACTCAGTAAGTTTTACTCATATCGACAAGCAAAATTAAAATCCTTTAAATAATCTGTTTATTTTATTTAAACTTGACTTGACTAGAATACAAGTCACTGAGATTTAATAAGCAGCCATACATACAAAAATAATCTGTTTCTCAACATTGTCGAAGGTACAGTGGAGCAAACGATTGACAATGCCAAAACAATGTACATGAGGAAAGAATACAGAGACTTGAATTCAAAAGAACATGCAAAAAAACCCTCAAACCACGGCAACAACTGAAAGGTCCCTGAAGAAATGTGCTGCAAAAGCTGAAAAAACTGCACTTATATTAAACACGCTGCAAATACTTAAATAGTACAAAGTCTAAAACAAACATCTTCAGAAAACATCTTTAAATAGCTAAACACTACAAATCCAACCTTTAATGGAAGTGCTTCAAGCCTTTTGGGCCGATTGGTGGAACGGTTTATTTTAACAGGAGAGTGAGACAGACAGTAAGATAGAAAATACAACAACAAGGGATTTAAAGCAAGTTTATCATTTGACTCTGACATCAAGGAGGAGACAGCTTAGCGTCAGGGCTAACTCAGCTCTGTTGCTAACATCGAAAGGAGGGTCCCCTCGATTAGTAGAACATAGGAGTGTGAAGATGGTCTGAATTGATAGCCGATCTTAACGTTAAAGATCCGAATAAATCATTCCGTGGAGCCCTGATCGGTAAAAACTACTACAAACCAGTCTATGACCTGGTTTTAAAATGATGAACCATGCAGTTAACTGAAGACTTGCTTCCTGTCCTGCATACGGAATAGCCTGCTTGATGTGGTGAAACTTTGAGTTTGACCTTTGACCTCTCACCAGAGTAACGGGTTCTAAGGGGATCTGCCAGCACCATCAAATGGCAAAAACAAAATCATCCGAAATCTCTGCTGCAATTTACAGTTCTGCACCTTAGAAATGAAGCCATGTGGACTTTATGAAAGATGAGAGACTTTCTAAAATCTGCTGTCATTACACTTTGTATAAAAGTGATTAAATTCAATGATAGAACGAGGAATCTCACCATTGGGCAAACAGTTAACCTGTGCTGAGATGCTAACAGCAAGCAGTGGCCAAAGCAAAAGCGATAATGAAACACCAGTTTGACTAGCTGGCTTATCTGGATAAAAAGGTTTGATTAAATCAATCTTGTGTTGGGTCAGAATTTCCAAGCTAACAATAGCACTTTGTGAGCTAAAGAGGAAAACTGAAGAGAGATGAGGTAACAGAGAAAGATGAAAGATGGTGATAGCACTTTATATTAACGTCAGCATGTTACAAACATAGCGACTCATCAGCCTGCAGTTTTAAAACAAAAGCAGCTCCTGAGGCTGAACATGATTGGACAGCTTCCTAACTGACACTCAGCTTCCTGCTGAAACCCTGCAGCGATGTGACGCCGTGGTAAAAGCTGCAGATCGGACGTCCTCTGTCATTAATTCACCTCTGATACAAGTCAGCACAGGTGATCCCACACAGGTAAGCAGCTGCAGGCGGAGGCCGGCTGCTCAGGGTCTCCTGCAGAGACGAACTGAAGAAGATCTTTTTGTGGTTCTTTATTATACAAAGGGGGCGGGGACGGTTTGGATTCCCAGAAATGGAAAGTATTTTAAGTGTATATAAACAAGCGATCCTCATCAGGAAAATCCCCAAAACAATCCCTGCGAAAGCGTCAATTTATCTGCTGGGACCAAATATTTCTATAAAAAATACAGCCAATTCTGAAGGGATAATAAACAAACAATATCCAGGGGGGTATCCCTGACATTTGTTTACAACACCTGGAGAGCACCTTGATGCAGATGTTCAGATGTTGGAGCTTTAATGAGTTTGCCTTTCTCTTCTCTCTGCTGAAATTTGAGAAACAAATGTCTCATTAGGACACATACGTGGGTGAAAATTAAGCATAAAACACAGTTGTTTCGAAGAGGGGTGGCATGCTAAAGGTGAGCATGCTTGGTGTTAATTATTACCACCGGGTCTCATTAAAGCTCGAGTTTGACTGCAACAAGGAAGATGAAGAGGGAGGAAGAAAGGTGGGAAACAAGGAAGAAGGATCTGCAGATATAAACATTTAAGATGAGATATAAGAAAGGTTATGGCATTCTGAACAGCAAGAAGAAAAATTATATTAACGTACGTTAAAGAATACAAACAGCACAAACTCGATAATGGCTCCTCACGGAAAAAAGAAATTGGGGCAATTGAAGCTAAACTACTACACATTTCCACATTGATGCCAATTAACACTTATTAGACCCTTTTCTTTCAAACAAGATGATTTTTATTCAAAAAAGCTTTTTCTTCCATAAACACAACTCTGCTCTGCTGTGTCTTATTAAAAGCCAAATCATCAAAATGCTTGCTTCTGGCGACGTTAGCTCTGTTTGAACAAGGTAGCACTGTACTAATTAGTGTCAGAAGAAGAGGGAGGGGGCAGAGAGTAAAAACAGCAGGACCTTCAGTCCTTGTGTTTTAGACCCTGGGGACAATTTAACACCTGGAGTTTTTTTCTCTCCATTCATGATCTTCTTCTTCATTGGGAGTCTCAATAACTAGTTAGGTTTTTATTCTCTATTCTGAGTAAGAAACAATGTGTTATATAGGGGAGAAAAAGAAATACTGAAAATCTACCTTCAACCCTGCAGGCACTCTGCAGGGTTGAAGGGAGATTTTCAGTATTTCTGTTCTGTTCATACAAAGTTTGATTCCAATGATGTCAGCTGGGTGCTAATCACATTCAAGACAAAGGAAGATTGAATATTGCAACAATTAGCAGGTTTGATGAGACGGTCACACAGCCTTACTGTAGCGCTTATATTTAACTCTAATAAATGACTAAAACAGTGTCTGAGGAATTGCAAATAGGCTCCTGTAGAGGCGTAAAGACGTAAAAACACAGCTGGAGACCGAATAGTGATTTTCAGAGGGAACAAAAGAAAACACAATAGTTTGGGAAAAGCAGCAATACTCCGAGACAAAAAATACATTTGAACTTGAGGAACACAATATTTTTGCGCTGATGGATGGACTTTCTGTCATTGTTTGCATTATGGTGTTTAAAATAGTTAGCTTGGACTTACACATTACACACACATACATACAACATTAAACATTTCCCACATTAACATTACAACATGTATATTCTGTAATGTTTATATGCAACTAAGCCAATATCTTGTACTATCTTTCTTTTTGAAAGTATATTATGGCTTACCAGCTCAACTTACCCAGAGCAACCATTTTGACTGTTAGTCCCCACAGTAAAAATGGTGCACTTTTATGCTAGTTTTTTGACGTCATGTTGTAGCTCATAGATACTGCAACTGATGTATAAAACATATTTAAATGATCTATTTTGGTCTAAACACAATTCTCATGAAACTTATGATAGACTAAATTCACTTTCAAGACTGAAAAACGTTTGTGTTTTGTCTAACCACTTTACCCATGTGGTTATTACCTTCACAGTCTCCATGAAACGATGCCTTCCTCCTAAATATTTGGTCACATGATCAACTTTTTTTTGTTTGTTTTTTTGTTACCGTTTCCTAGCAACAAGGGGTGGCTCAACTTACCCCAGTCTCCCCTACTACTTTCGTGCACCTTAAAAAGCTGAGACAATGGTTTTGCAGTTCGATGAAAAGCCAAAAGACTCCAAGGACAAAAACAGGTTATCTTGAAGAACGTAGAAGTTACTGGTTTAGTTTAACCTTAAGCGGTTCTTTGTTTGTGGTTTAATGTGCATGTTTTTAGCGATGACTTACACATTAAAACAATAAAAATACATTTATATAAAGTAAAAAAATAGATATAAATACAGTTAGACAGCAGTGGACAAGCTACTCCTGTGTATTGTAAGGTAAAATAACAAATAAGGTTTGCTTTGTTCATTTATTAATTTTACCAGAAACAACTTTGGCATCACGCTCAAGCCACCAGTTAAGTAAAACAATGACTTGAAGTTAGAGCAAGCAGAGGTGAGTGGTGAGAGGAGTGTGCATTAATCAAAACTTTTGTATAAGAATCAAAAGTAAAATAAAAACAAAGCCAGTTCTGTTGAATTAATATTAAAAAATAAAGTCCTTTCTTATCAGTACATAAATGTGTATCAAATATTTTCTCTGAGATGCTGCTGATGTTTGTGAGGATCTCTTGTCATCTCTGTTTTTATGACTCTGAGATGTGTAAGTCTACTTCCATGACACAGGTGCTGTCAAACAGATGGTTAACTTTCCTTTGTCTGCTGACTTTATCACCATGAAAATATTTACGAGTGTCAATCAAACTACTTTTATAGACATGCTGTCAGTAATAACCCTAATAGTCTATTCTACTGTTTGTCAAATGAACGAACCATGAAATAAATTCTTTAGAAAGAAATGGAGTTTTGCCAAACTGAACACCTGAATCTTTTTAGTCAATAAGTGATGACAGTTTCAGGTAACAGCAAGTTCTGAAAAGATCTATAACACCAAGAGGCATGTTGGCTCAAATGACTGTTTGTATTTTTTCGTCAGTACAGAAGGACGACAGTTCTTTATCTTTATTTTCTGTTTAATTTTCAGGAGACAAATCTATCGAAGAGGAAACAGAGAAGAAAGTGGTTTAAGAAAGCTGTCAGTAATTCTGTAATTCCGATCACATGCAGAATGCTTTGTCATGGGCAGCTAATTACGCAAACTGATCATAAATCAAATTACTCTAAAGGACAGATGAGAGGTAAAGGACGATGATCCAGTGGATGTGCCCTTGAGCTCCAGCAATAATCCAAAACAAACAAACAAACTGCTGTTTGGCGACACTCCCGCGACTCCGAAGCCTCCGCTCTTCTCCAGCGTCCCACCTCCAAACTGCTTTCCACTCACATTGCACGAAAGAGTTATCATTTAGAATGTATTAAACACCATGAAGGATAAGCAGCGGACAAAATGGCATTTTATACTTCATTAACAATATGTTATGTTGCAAATGAGAATATGAATCGATGAGTGCAAAAAAGAAAAGACATTGGACTCATCACTGGTTGAGGACAACCATTCATCTCCATTCATGTCCTGCATGCAAAATGTACTTAAATTATTTTTGAACATCCAAACTCTGACTTCATGTAAAGTAAAGACATCTTAAACAAGTGAGTCAGTGTTTAAACATCTTCAGATTTCCCAGCATGCTTTAGTAAAAAGACATTAGTTAGAGAGCTGAGCTAATTTGTTTAAAAAGGCCGCACAGGTTAAGAGGAGGCCTCGTTATCGACTCCGTCTTTTCAAACAGTGACAGCGAGCCTCTTTGTGGGAGCCCCCCCCCTCTTCCTCTGCTTGTTTAGCTGCAGCCATGCATGCTTAAAAATAGGGAGGAGGACGGCACATCCTGCAAATTAGCAGGCTGATTTCCCTCGCGGGGTTTGGACAGAGGGTTCCCGCGCCTCATCGCCAAGCCCTAAACACTGAGGCAGCGTCACAGTGGCTGAACAAGATGGCCGCCTGCGATTCAAAGCGCTCCAGCCGGTGTTTTTACAAACAGGGATTACCCAAATGTCCACTACACGGTCTGTTTATCTCTACAGCAGGAGAGAGCAGGACTTTGAGCAGTGGAAACTAAAGTTCAGAGCTGACATGAAGACTGTGTTCAGGTTTCAAACACAGTGAGAAACAAAGGAAAGGAAAGTCTTGACTCTTTTTGTTTTGGAGGGATAAAAATCACATCCAGACTCTTCCAACCAAATTCTCTATTATGTACTGTTGACAGGATTGCTTGTCAATGAAAACACGTCTTTCCCTCTTTAATCTTTCACCAAGGTGTCATGGCTGCTGGGAGGTAGTTCAACAGGTTCAACAGATACTGGAAGAAAATAAGTCACACCCACATGAATGTTGGTATTTTTCTATTACTTGATTATTTTAGTGACTAATCTTTTTTTATTAATCAAATATTTTTATTGATTTTTCCATTCATGGGAAGACCGCAGAAACAGGCAAAGATATATATATATATATAAGATATAAAGATGTGGCATGCAGTGATATATATATATATATATAATAATTATACAGAATCAACAATTCAATAGATTATTCTTTTTCAGCTTCAATGTGCAAGGCATCTATATGAAGTAAAAAAGGCTGCCAGATTTTATAAAAGGCCTGTATGGAAACGTTCAGGAAGAATAGAAAAGTCTCACGCATTGGGAAATCTCCTGAATCCATCAAATATGTGTAGGTGGGGATGAGTGCGTCCATTTGATGAGAAGGAGCCTCCTCGCAATCAAAGTGGTGAAAGCAATAACATGTTGTGAGGATTTGGACCAACCGAGTGATGGGGGCAATTTCAAAAAGAGCAACACGGGGGTCAAAGTTCACTGTGTGACAAAGGACCCTCCTTAACCTATCAAAGATGGGATGACGCCAAAAATTCTAAACGTTTTGGGCACAACCAAAACATGTGTATGTGATCAGCCAGTGTGAATTTACATCTGTTACAGGAGTCAGCTCTATCTTGATACATTTTGGCTAACCTTGTATATTGAGGATGTGTGAGCAAGTTTAAGGATACAGCTCCATTGTTCATCAGACACGGTTATCTGGAGGTCCAGATCCAGGTCGGGTTCATCCTAATAATTAAATCGTATAAGATTGAAGGCAGGGATTTGTGTGTTGTTTTCAGCAAGAGAAGGGAATCCATCAAGGTCTCAGGGGGCGACTAGAAAAGTAAGGGAATTGATTTTGCACAAAATGCCAGGTCTGGAAGAAACTGAATAAATGAGATTGAGGGAGAGTGAATTATGTCTGCAAATGAAGGGAAAGTGCCTTCAATATAGAGATCATCAAAGAGCTGCAGACCCTAATTTGACCAGGATTCAAATTCAAGGTCTGAGCAAGATGGAAGAAATAAAAGATTTTGGAAAAATTGGGGCTAATTTTGATGAGGAGTGTAGACCGAGTTGCTTTCTGAGTTGAATCCAAATTTTGAAGGTCTCAAAAACAATGGAGTTCTGTGCTACACGCTTGGTTGGTAGAGGTAACTGTAACGTAACAGACGAGGGGGCTGCTGAGACTAATCTTTTAATCACGTCTTTGTACATTCATATTGATAACGCAACAGAATAATATTGGGGTCCCAGTGTGTCACAGTGCGATTCAGCGTTGCTGAAGGACAGCAAAGCAGGAGCTCTACGTACAGTACACACACAGACATACGTATACAAACACACACACACACATACACCTACGCACACACACGCGCACGCACGCACACACACGCACGTACACACACGCACACACACACACACACACACACACACACACACACACACACACACACACACACACACACACACACACACACACACACACAGCACTCTGCTCCCCCGCTGGGGGATTTGCTTGGAGACAAATACGAATTTTGAGGCTGTAATATCTGAGCAAACTCCCCACTAACAGAGAACCTAAACTCTGATTAAGAGCAGAGGATTTCTGGCAGAGAATTGGCAGCCTCCTCCTTCTCCTCTCGACATGTAAATGTGAGACTCTGACTGGAACATGGAGGTAATAATGGCACACGCGTGGTTTACATAAAAGCAATGAGACAGAAAACTGCCCTGGGTTTTTCTTTCATTTGTGTCTTTATGTGCAGACAACAGAGGGAGTGTAGTAAACATGACTCTTTGTTGCTTCTGCCATCATCATCATCATCATCATCATCATCATCATCATCACCATCACCCTCATCATCACAGAGGTACATGTAGGGATACTTAAGATGAAAATCAGCTCAGTCAATCAGCGATATGAAAAACAAATCCTCCATCTGACTGTCAATCTGCTCTCCTCCTGTTAAAGAATATTTTCTGTTATTACAACATGAGTAATATTTCCTCAGTTGAGTCCTTATGCTCATTATCAACACATTATCAAATGTAAAAGCTCATTTATAATATCTGTATCTGTAATAGCTATATTTCAGCTACGTACTCTTTTACCTCAAAAAGGACTCGTGGTCTGTTTCCAACTCTTCTGATCATCTTGTTTTATCCTTTCCTTTAATTGATGCAAATCAATGACA
This sequence comes from Symphodus melops, assembly GCF_947650265.1. Taxonomy (NCBI): domain Eukaryota; kingdom Metazoa; phylum Chordata; class Actinopteri; order Labriformes; family Labridae; genus Symphodus; species Symphodus melops. Next base: position 6,813,099 of record NC_136699.1, on the reverse strand, counting down.
AAACTATGAAAAAACGAAGTCTGTTTGCAACAGATTTGAACTGTCCTTAACAACCACAAAATAAATCCATGCAGTTAAACTTTTGGTACTCAAATCAGTAATTTATTCCATATTTGAAGTTGTAGCTGTTTTTCTTTAATGTACTTTTTTTTTACTCTAAATGACAAAAACAATGACAAAGTTTGTGAAGGCTCTGCTCGGTTTCTACATCCTGCAGCAGTGAAACAGGCGGTGATGTTTGCAACATGATCCCTGATGGTTCATGTGTTTTGATTGTTGTTTTGGTCCCTGCTCAGATAGTTTTTTTAAGTGTCTGACAACAAAAACAGTTCTTCTAAGAATCGCTGGGCTGCCACTGCCTTCATTTGGTTAAATCAATTTGGTTTCTTTGTTGGTGTTGTTGTGTTAGACAAATAATTTGTACACAACTTAACAAACTTACGCTGTAGGCTTCAAAGCTTGCTTGACTGTGATTGGAGAAAATGCCAAGGGGGCAGGACATGTTTATAAAAATGGAGGCAGAAATGCCAATGATTACGTTCTGTTAGCTCTGGTTCAACAAAACAATAAACCAGAAAAAGATGTTACATCTCTCTTCAAAGACACTAGACTATCAATGACAGAAGTAAACATTTAAAACATAAAAATAATACTCATTTTGTAAAGTTGAGGAAATCCTGAAAGGTCAGTAAGTTAAAAGAAAAGATGATGGTTTGGGTTAAAAAGTAATGTAGCTGTTTTAGTCATATAATCTTGATGATGTCGTTGTTGATAATGATAACCTAAAAATGTACCTTCATATGTTCTGTGCATTGCCTCTATGATCAGACTTGAAACTGTTTCTTGTTTTATTTGGAAATAACTTACACTGTTCCTCCCATGTTGCTGGTGTTGCTCTTACGCTAAGATGTGCATGACTTGAGACAAAAAAATCTGCTAGAAGAAATGAGGTTTACAACATTAATATCAAAATACATGACCCCCCCAACTGTACATTTTGGTTGGACATGTCCATCGAAAACAATATTTTTATTGCTATTTAGAACTATTTGTATGTCCAAATTCAATTACTTTGGTAAGAGGATATGGAGATAGAATAGAACAGAGTCGTGACAAATGATGCAAATTCATGGTGCGACCATCTGCCTCAATCCATTCTTTGTGAATACACTGTTCAGACTGAACCTGACTGAAAAGTTTATGCAAAACTGGTCGGTAACAGAGGCTTAAAAGCTCTATATATGCAGCTGCGACCAGTGAGGATTCTGCACCTTTCATATAACAGATAATGATTCCATTCATTTGGTACTTATAAAACTGTGCAGTTTTATCAGAAGCAGGGCCCAAATTCCTGATCTCATTTTGCAGTGTGAGTTCAGCTCGCAGGCGGCAGAAGCTGAGAGATCATTTTCCTCCTCACATGGTTTAATAATAGTTCACATTTGGTGAGAATTGCACAGAGAGCCTCTGAGGGAAACACAAAACTGACTGGGCTGTGAGCACAGAGAGCTCGTGCCAGCAGTAGACAGTCGGTGTGAGTTTAAAGCGTTGGTTTAAAAGTTGTAATCGTAAGCATATGCACCACAATCTGTTCTGTTATTTATTGGTGTGCTAATCACTGCGCTGCAATATTTCTCTCCCTCTCCCTCCTCACTCCGCCTGCACGAGGAGCTCTGGAAGGATTTCACAAGTAATACTTCATAGGCTAATCTCACTCCATGACTCTAATTAACGCATCATTAAAAGCATAATTCAGATAATTATAATTTCTCACTTTTTAAATGAGAGATGCGGAAGAAGGGGAAGGGTGTCTGAGGAGCCAATTTAGAGAGTGAAACAGATTCTGAGGCAGCACTGAGCCGAGCAGGTGGGTGGAGGAGAAATACAGCGAGGAAAAACACAAAACCCAGAGAAGAGGAAGAACCAAGCGGCCGCCTACTGCTCGACACCACACACTTTTAACATAAACATGCATGAGGAATGTGAATGAAGATAAGGTAAAATAACATTCACCTCAATCACTCTGAAAATCTCAAATATGTTTCAGAGCTCAGAGATTGAGCCTCATGGATGTTTTTGGAAAGTAAAGGTTATTCCTGACTTCATGCATGGCTGCCACAAATAAATCAATGTGACAAAGACAGAAAAAGTTAACAAATGAACGCAGACACAGATAGTTGTTAATTAATGCTAACTTTGGACCTAAATGAATGTTACTATTTGTGTGTGACTTGTTGGACAATCTGTTTGTACAATAAAGAGCAAGAAGATCATTTGTCTGATACTTAAGGAAAAAAAATCTCTAAAAGGTTTCAACAGCACAAAGACGGCCAAGAGGTTCATTGAATGAATTGACGCGACACGACACACGACACGACACCTGGAAGTCCAGGCCCAGTCATCTAAAGAGACCACGCCCCTAATTCTACAACACTTAAAGTTTTGATATGATTTAGACAAGTAAGTTGTAAAAAACAGTGCCATGATAAGAGAAATGAGCTATAGAGACCAAAACTACTTTATGAACCAGTCTGTAAAAATGTACTGGAGGTTTATAGGGAATGACTCACTGCAGCAGACAGCCTCCAGTGGACACTCAAATGAACTACAGGTTTTTGCACTTAATCATTGTCCATATATTTTTGCCTCAAATATTGCAACTTTGGGAATTTAATTAGTTGATTAATTAATAAGTTAAATATTATTTGGTGTATATTATTAATTGTGTGTGTTTATCATTTTTTATGATTTTTCTGTTTTTATTTAACTTTCATATGATTATAGTCCAACTCAAAACACATTTCCTTGTTTTTTTAATAGATAGATAGATAGATAGATAGATACTTTATTGATCCCGAGGGAAATTCAAGTATAACAGTAATAACAGACAACTTGCAAGTAAATTCCTATAGCGTCAAGGTATCCAAATACCTGACAACTTTAAAACAAATTGACGTAATATTATTCTTATTAAGAAGTGTGCCATCTGGGACAGCTTAAATGAATCATTCATTATCACATTTAATCAGCAGTAATGTTTCTGTGCTTTGAAAAGATGACACATAACTGTAATCTCTCAGTGCTTAAATAAACTGCCAGATATTAATTTTCCGTGGTAGGTGTTAACATTTGTAAAATATTTTATTTGGGTTAGGGTTGCGATTTGAAGTGAGTCTATTTTTATCATTCAGCACCAAAAAACAAAGATGTCAACATGAACACTTACAGTATGCTAATGTATGTGGATATTTGTGGGCAGATGATGAATTTATCTGAATTGTGTACAAATGCCATGTGTGTGACATCATCAAGCGGCGCCCAGCAGATGTTTCTGATTCTTGGCGAATGTCCAAATCAATTATTCCACCTCCCCCCACCCACATGCACACACACACACACACACACACACACACCTACCTCAGCTCTCTCATCAGAGGCGTGAACAAGGTAAGCAGCTCTCACTTCCATACTGGATCTGACATGTTGTTTTGTTTAGAAATCTATTGCCTCAAATAGGGTTTTTTTGCAACTCTTTCCTGCACATGTAAAAGATGGACTTGTTTTAAAAACTTGAAATGGTCTGTGATATTTCCTGAATCATGATCTGCTTGTGTTCTGTTCGTTTGCTTGGTTAGAAATAGACCACGTGATATAAGATAAGACAAACCTTTACTCATACCACAATGAAGGAACAGAAAACACACGGTGGATTTTGGATGTCAGATTCCTCTTAATTCATTCTGTTAAAATTGTTGACAAAATTGAAAACAATGAATCAATTTGGATAGTGCCAATTCCCAACAGCTATTGTCTGAATGAACGTCATTTATTCACCCTCTCTGCTGAGATTGATTTAAGAGATTGAGTGTGTTCTGGGTGCTGTACAGGGGTCACTAGTGCCCATAACTTACAGTTTTATGGGGTTGTCAGGTTTTATTGGGTGTAGGTGATGTAAACATGCCTCATTTTGAGTGAGATGGATAATTAACAAGCACTTGCTGAAGCTCCACAGAGTGTCTAATGGTGCCTGTCACTTTTCTAAGCTCTTTTTTGCCCTGGAAGCCTCCATGCTGATAACATGACTGAAAGCTACTGTATATTTGGTTTTAACTTAAGTCTCATGTCTGACAGAGAAAATAGCATTCAAAGATTTTCAAGATTTCAATCTGGACCCATCTGGCCCCTATCTGAATGTCCTGGTCAGTTTGATATGAATTCAGATGCTACCAATGAACAGCAGAACAGCAGATGTGCATTAATTTTCCGTGTTGAAACTAGAGAATGAGTCCATAAACTCGTCACAACACATTTGCTGAGGGAAGACATTGACAGACGTAGAAACATTTTTTACAGACTTCTATAGAATTGGACTTTTTCTGAAACCAGTGTAGTCAGCCCCTGCTGGCAACAGGAAAAATACAGGTTTATGACACTTCAGATTTGGCTTCACTTTTAACTATCTACTTTCAAGACTTATTCAATGTTGCAAGAAGTTTCCCCATGCTGGACATCAGATAATATGCAGTTAAGAAATAAACCTAATAGAACATAATGTAAAATGTGACCTGCAAACAATAGAAGGCACCTGACCCACCAGGACAGTTGGAGGTAAAGCAACTCCTGAGTTTAAGAAGTATGTGTACAAGCACATCACCACATCCTGTTTAAAAACGCCCATACTTATACACAACAATTTACAGCATGGCGACAGGAAACCATTCTCATTATGAGTTGATTGTTTGTTCCTTCTCACCTGCCTCAGAGATGAAGTTGTTATTTCTGCCGCCTCAGGTGTAGAGATGATGTCATCTTCCCTCCCAGACCGTCCCCTAAACAACACCCACACACACACCCACACACACTGCTCCACCAGAAGTCTGCAAAAACAAATAATTTCACACTCACTAAAGAAAAGGTGTCTTTTCACTTGTTGTTTAATTGGAAAATTTGTTATCACAAGAATTTCCTCTTTAAGACAATGAAAATAATCTGAAACAGAGTGCACAGTGTGCTGAGAGATGTTTAAATCTGCAAATGGATTTAAGAACAACCAATTTAGCAACTTAAATGTTAAACCAAGGCAGCGTTAATGCCACCCATTCTGTTAGTTGTTGACTCTCTTTGGTAACCAAACTCCACTGACAAAAACAGTTATTTGATCCTGCAGAGTCTTCCTCCATGAGCTGGTTTGTGTTTTTTCAAAAACATTGCTTGATCATTAAACCAACAGAGATTATTTTCTTTTAAAAAGCGTGGTATCAAACATTTAAATCACCTCTGCACGATTGTCTTATTGAGCCTTGTATCAGTCTTTTTGCTTGTATTATGTTTATATTTTATATAACACTTTTTGTATATTGAGAGCACCGTTACTGAAGACAACTTCCCTGTGTGTAAGCATACATGCTCAATAAAGCTGATCTTTAAAGCTTTTCATGGGTCATTTGTGCAATGGAGGTGACTTTACATCAATATTGCAGAATTGGCTGAGGCTGTGGTGGTGGAGCCCAATGTGATCTTTATGGCTAGGAAATTCTGGAGTGGTCCCTGTTTAGACCAAAGACTTGACCTTGACAAGTTCTGGTCAAACAGGAACAAGGACCTTGAGTGAAGATTGTTTCTCTTTTCGCAGAAAATGGAGGAACTTCCCCCCAAATCCTAACACTTTCAATTCTGTAATTCAAGATTCTCTTAAATCATGACGAGTCAACCCTTTTCCTTTTTAAACACATCAGAGACATTTTTCTGCTGCTGAGTCCTCTGTCAGTTTGAGTGTTTCTGTGTTTGGCTGCAGGCTGCTGAAGGCCTGGAGCTGCAGATGGCCGGCTCGTGCCCAGTCCGAAAATTGTTCCACACAAGATGGCTGGACCGGCTCCCACTCGCCAACGGCCCGGCTGCAAACACAATGACGAACGTCCAGTTACGTCTTCACGGAGAGAGAGAACGATGCCGCATAAAGCCTGAATCTGAGGGAACATTTCACCCTCCACCTGCTGCACGAATCTGAGACACGCTGACGGAGGCTCATCTGCTGCTGAATCGCTCCTAAAAATAGACAAATTAAGTATCAGGGCAGCTCTTAAACAGTTTGATGAGTATTTTGAGTAGATGAATGCATGAGTCAGTGAAAGAACATTGGCTGGTTTTAATATTGTCATTCACGTTGTGTTTCTAATTTTGGTTTCATCGACAACGAGGGAAATAGAGAGGTCAACTTCTTTTTAATATTTCCATGAACCAATTTCCTCCTCTTTTTCTCCAGCAGTTTGCTTTAAACTTTCTCCTCAAATGATCATTTTTAAATCATTATCCGTTTAAATATCATGCTGTTTATCGTGTTGTAAGTGTAGGTGTTTCTTTAATTTGTCCAATGATTTCTTAATTCTTGGACGTGCATATTTCCATTGTTCCTCAGCGTTTGGAGGATAATTTGTGCGTCCCCTCCTCTGATGGTGGGAGTCTCAGGCCTGACCCGAACAGACGACGGTGGTGAGAGCCCAGCTTCCTCCCAGATGATGTGGTCGGACGTGGGAAGCGGCTGGGATTGAGGATGCCGGCGTCAGTGGGAGTTTGGACTGGTTGGGGCTGACGTTGCCATGTGGGCGTCGGTCTGGATTTGGTCTTCCGTTTCAGTTAAACCTTGAAGGTTTGGATCACGGATGATTTTGGTAAAAAGACTAATAAATGATTTTCCATTGTGTCTAAATGGATAAACTAGTCTTAAGGTTGTTGTCTTTGTCTGATAGCTCAATTAACCTTAACAAAGTTCTTTCAGCACTGAAACAGTTTTTGAAAATGATATGAAAAATCATGCTGCTGGTCTACCTCTGATTTCAGTTCCTTTTTTCTGTTGTAATACATCTGTTATAAGTTTCACAGTTAAACCTGGAAATAGGCAAGAGTAGACCAGCAACTCCTATGATCTATGATGTAAAATGAATGGCTTCAGGTAGTTTGGAGAGAGAAATTTAAGCATGCATTTTCTGGCTAAAGCCTCCTGCAGACTGTCAGTTTTGAAGTCTATAGGTTTATTGTAAATGAGATCTGTTGTCTTTGACCCTCTCTCAGAGTCTGTTGCACGACCACCATTTTGGTGGTATATTGCTATGATTGATCATATTTTGTCTTGGGCAGGCCATACTTGTACTATCTGTACCAGGCATTAGAGGGAGTTAGAACTTAGGGGAATTAATAAATAGTGGTGTCTGATAAGACATTGTATTGGATGTTTATACTCTCAGTGTCTGGCAGTTGTTCCAATAGTGATACTGGTATGTATGGTATGGGATTAATCTCGGTTGCCTACAAGTTTTAAGTTGCAGCAAAGGTAATCACTTTTTGCTCATGTCTTGCAGATAGAGATCCATATCTTGTTGTACAAGATATCTGATTCATCTCATGCAAACCACAGAAGAGCATAAACACATTTTTACATGTAACTTGTGGTAATTCTTCTTTTTAGAGATAAACTGCAAGTTCACACCTCTTGATGCTGATCTAAATCTATAAAGTGAAATCTTACTGTACACTTACTCACATGCAGTATATAAAGTTCTGGCACTGACAGAAGTTGGTCCGAAGCCATATTGGCCATCATGTTCACACCATATCTATTAGTTCTTCAAGAGGAATCAGGAACATATGGATAATATGAGATAAATGACACCAGGGGGAATACTTCATAAACAAAAGGAGATTCATTTTTTAAATGCTGAGCGTTGGTGCAGAGAGGTGTTAGTCATATTTTGAAGAGTTATGTTTGTGTTACTCCCTTAAAAAAGGAAACAACTACATGAGTCAGAACTGATCTTCAGTTGAATTTCTAATCCTAGATGTATGCATGAGAGTATGTAGATGTATAATAGATATTTTTCCCTTGAGAACAATCTTTCAATAAGCTAAACTATGTGGCGCAAACAACCACTGCTGCATAGCCATAGCCTACTTTCTGTGCCAGCACTCCAGCAGGTCTCTCCTTAAAGGTGCCGCGCTGACCTGTATCTCCCCATGACTATTGGCCTCATATGGCTATTGACTAGTACCTAAAAAAACTCACTTTAAAAACAATTAACTATCCCAGTTTCAGTTTTCTGTATAGTTGAAAATCAGGAATGCAAACAATTGTGGCTAACAACAGATAAGCTAAGCTATATCACGGCAGCTTCTAAGCAGTTATTTAGTGCCTCGATCTTTGTTTTTCTTAGCAGCCTTTTTAGTTTTCATGCTAACATTTATATAGTACATTTTGCATACTGATATGATCCAGTTAAAAATCTTAGTGCTTGGTTAGGCTACATATTAATATTTTAGTTTCACTCATTTCTATTACCTTGGATAAACTAAAGTCTTCTTGCGTGAGGATTTATCTGAATATTTGTTACAATCTTATGATTAACACCTCTCATAGTGAGCCTCACTCTTATCTGCCGTCACATCACAAACCTCTCCTGCTCTTTTGTTGTGTTTCTGGTTAACCCGCCACCACAACGCTTATCGAGGAACATCTCAGATAAACAAAGACATTAGACGGCGTGCATAAGCGTTTACAGTCACTGACACCAGACGTCTGGCTGCTGATGAACTGCTATTATTGATTCCTACAGATTTACTGCTGTCAGAGTGAGCAAACCGCAGAAGAGAGATAAACACTTCAGATCCTTATCTCACGTCTGTCAGATGATTCATGGAGAGGAGCTGCAGGGACGCGCAGACAGCAGGAAATACACTCATCAAACTGGATTTTTAAAAGTAAAAAAATGTTTAAAAAATAATTCATGTACAGTCTGGAAGCCTTATGACAAAAAGAACATTTTTGTTTTTGGTAGTAATAGTTTCCTCCAGCATGGACAAGGAGCAGACAAACATGAAAAACTATTTATTCATCTTCAGTCACAATTTTAAAGTGTAAAGTACTTAACATTTTATAAATTTGGGCAATAAAAGGCTAAAGTTTAAATCAAATGTTTCTTTCAATGTTTTATAAAAAGTGAGAAAATAATCAGGTAAAGTATGTATCATTATCTTACAGTATAGCTCGGCCCCTCAGATCTTCAGATCAAGGACTTCTCACCATCCTACAAGTACATTGAAAACTTTTCAGAGACAAGACCTTCTCTGTAGCCACACCTGGACTGTGGAACAACCAGCTCTTGCTTTAGGACCAGTTTTCTGGCTACTTATGGTTAATCCAAGTTTTGGTGTTGAATCAGTAGCATTAGTGGACTGGCTGTCTCCCCCTCTCACTCGCTCAGTCACTGTATGTGTGTCAGGAACAAATAGATAAAGGTATAGTATGTCTGTGGAATGATTCTTCTGCATACCATAAAATGAAATCCAGCTGACACCAGTGACAATACAAATCATCAATCAGATATGAAGGCCTTATTATAAACTCGCAAAACGAGCAAACCAGACCATCAGCAAGACTTTTGAAGACATCTATTGTCATATCATGGAGGTCACACTCAAAATAACCTTCACACAGCTGACCTCTTATAACAATCATGATCACGATATCTGGATGCAAATCGCTGCATTCTACTATTGCCTTGTAAGTCATAGACAAATACACAGTGGGATGTTAAACCACGTTAATAAAATTACAAAGTGAGAGAAACAATGAGGGAAAAAAAATGTGGTGCTGCATTTGCTGAAACAAAGAAGTCAAGGATGTAAACAAAAAAAAAACAAAACATGAAATATTTCACTCTGAAAGTGCCGCCTTGAGTCTCACATAACTGTTGATTTAAATTTACAATTTCAATTGTAAATTAACAGACACAAGAAGTAAACTGTTTGACATAATTATGTTTTAAAGAGGAGATGTTTTGAAAACCAGTGTTTGGGGGATTCATGTACATCTCTCTTAGAGCAGGACTCCTTCTTGACTCTTTTGTTTTGGTGCTTGGACTCGGGCCTTTGAGTCGCTCTCCACGCCAGACGGGAGGAGCGAAAGAGCACAGCAGAGAGAGGAAGACTTAAAGAGAGAGAGAGAGAAGCAAAATGAGCGTTTAGCCACTGGTGTGAATTGCCTGTCACACCAGACAGATTTCCTGATCCCATTATGGCTCGAGCTCGCGTTTCCTGGTGCAAATTCTCGACGGCGCTTGTGTCGGCTGCACATGCTCAGGCGGCCTAATGAGGCAGCATTAGCCAGGGGAGACTCAGTAATTAGAGCCAACGTCAGCGCAGAGGACAGATGGCACGCTAAGACAAGCCTCTCCACTTCACCTCCGCTGTGTGTGTTTTGTGTGTGTGTGTGAATGTCCTGACAGAAGAGAAAGAGGGAAGGGGAAATGTGTCAGAAGAGAGAAAAAAGGAAGACTTAAAAATGTGACGAAGGAGAGAAAGAAAGAACAAAACAAAACCGAAACCATTCTGAAGAGGGGGAAGAACGCAGAAGAAGGCGAGGAGAGATAAGCTCTAGCCAAAAGTACAAGGACACCGAACATTGCAGTCATTCAGTTTGCGTCCAAGGGTCTAAATGAGAATCATTCAAAAAGTTTAAAACGTTTTTCGAATGTGCCTGTAGATTGCTTCATCCTGCAGTCATGAGACAGGATGTTACTGTCTGAAAGAGGCAGCCATCGATCAACAACTCCCCTTCGTCAAGAGAAATGAATATTTTTGTCCATAAAAAAAACAAGTTTTAATTTCACAGGAGTTGTTAGTCTTCTCGTACCAAGATTGGCCAGTTGAACTTTTCTCTCTTAAATGGTAAGTTTGGATACAACAGACGCACTAAACATGGAAAACGGACAGATCGAGACAAAGATAGACCCTTGTATATCCTGCCGGGTAAAATGGAAGGTTTTGTTAACAGAATCTGGTGTCTTTGAAGAAAGTCATGTAACAGCTGTTTGTGGGAGAAAAAAAAAGAATTGCATCCTTTTCAACACAAAGGTCTCTTTTGACAGACACTTATAATTTTAAACTGAGCATGTCAGTTACAAAAAAAAAACAAAGTTTAATGGAAACAATGACTTTGATTATATTTCAGACCTCACAGCATGTTACACTGCTGTAGGCTGAAGACATCTACAGAAGAACTGAGATACAGCGAGACTTTTCATAACAGTATTTGGCTGTTAACGTCCCAAATTCTAGCCATATAGAACAATTACCGGAAATATGCTTTGAATAGCCATATACACTCAATAACCATTATTTAAAGGCGTTGTGCATTTACAAGCGGACATCTGTCTCCCTGCCTGTTTCAAACCTGTAATCATATGTGAGGGGTGGAGAGCAAGTGATGGCTGTACAGTAGTTTATCTATCATGACTGGTGATCTATTACAGACAAAAAAGTAGAAGAAATGCGAAATAGTCAGCAATTGTTCACTTAAAATGTAATAAGCTGTTGTTCATTTTTTTAATGATTAGTTATTTGACATAATTATTTCCAGCCAGACATTTTGGCTGTTCATATTACCTGTTGGATAACTGCAAGGCACTGACCGAAGATACCGCCATGCTTTTAGTCACTATTATGATATAAAAAGTGAAATGTCAAAGATCAAGTACAGAAGAAAGTAAGTATCAATAGTGACAGAAGATAAATGGCAATAATGCCAAGAAAGAAGAGGAAATTAGAAAAACTGATGAAAAGAAACAGAATAAAGTGAATAAAATGGAAAAACCGAGGCTTGAGTAAGAACAACAGAGAGGAATGCAGAATAGAAAAGAGAAAAGATTATTGAATTTGTCAAGGATAGAGTGTGGCTATTTATAAGAAAATAGAGGAAGGGATGGTAAAAGGAAGACCACAAATCTACTTAGCAAGAAGAGAGTGATAGAAGAAGAGAAAAATAGTGAAGAAATTGAAGAATAAAAACCCAAATGAAAGTAAGAAAAAGACATTTAGGGAATGAACGTCTTCCTCTGAAACGACCAGTAGGAGAGAGAAGAAGAGCAAGTGTGGAGGAAGAATGATAAAAATAGAAGGAGAGGTGAGGACGAAGCGTATGAAGAGAGGAGAGACGAGGATAGCTTAGAGGAAGACAGAATACAAACAAACTGAAAAAAAAAACAGAGACAAAAAAAACCCAGACACATTAATGATGGAAATGGTGGGAACCAAAATGTGTAAATGAATCAAATCAAACATCATAGGTTTCATTTGATCTATAGAGGCAACAAACCAAGGTCCCATAAAATAATACATTTCTCTTGGGCAAAACCAGACTCATGAGGAACAGCCATCTGCCAAAAACGCCTGAAAAATGGGAGATGGGATAAGATTTTTCAATGTAAATGTTTTTGGTCTGGTTAGATTTAGGACTGAAAAACCAATCAAGTTTATTTTATTTTTATTTTTTTAACACAACTCAACCATTTCAGTGTCACAACGCCTAAGTCGTGAAATAACACTGGAGGGGTTATAGTCGCCATGGTTGCAGCATTTCGCCAGTAACCAAGCTGTTGTTTTTGACAAGTTGGCATTGAATCCTTTGAACGCTGTAAGATATTTCAGAAAGAGCAAACGTGGCAACAACAAGCAATACAGGGGAGCACGGAATCAGCCAAAATGAGAAATTTGGAAAAGCTTATCTTAAAATCTTATAGCTTCAAACGGGCAGAGTACAAAACGAAATGACACTGCAAAATAAACATTACACCTTTATGTAGCTTGATGAAGGAATGAAGCTGCCATGCATTAACATTCACAGTAAGTGTTAAATACATTTGGGTCATTTATCCATCCTATTCGTTCCACTGAACCTCCTCATATCTGACAGGTTAATATAGACTAGCAAAGTGTCAGCTCATCCACAGGCTCATTATCTCGTCTGCATCATCTCTTCAGGTGTTGTTGACATGAATGTGTAATTGGCCGACAGGCGACCTGGCAGAACCATGCAGACTCCTTGTTAGCCGTGATTATGCTAACAGAGAGCGCAGTGTTACAGCTCTACTACCTGTCCTCCCGCCCCCTCTGACACTGTGGTTTTAACTGTACATAATTATCATTGTCACTATTTTCCAATGTGTTTCATAAGCGTGTTGTTGATGGTAATTTATTGTTCATGTAATCAAATATTGCCATTCGTTCCGCATTTGCCTGATGGCACATTTAGTGTTAATTGGGCTGCAGGAGAACAGTGTGGATGCAAAAAAAAAAGAAGAGGGAGAGAAATGTGGAAAGTTGTTGACAGCCAATCAACTTCTCACTTTCAGAAAGAGAGAAAAAGAGAGAGAGAGAGAGAGAGAGAGAGAGAGAGAGAGAGAGAGAGAGAGAGAGAGAGAGAGGTGCAAATAGTAGGAAGAGAAGCATGGGTGGCAAACCGGGGCAGAGTTGCAGCCAAGCAGGGCCTGTTTTCTATCATTAGCAAGATTTTTTTTGAAGGAGAGATATTAATATGATTTGTCATCTCAACTTATGAACATATGAATCAGTGTTTACTAATGAACATGCAGCCGTGAACATGCAGTGAAAGACTCGTGTTGGATCAGAGAATTTTAACAGGCAACATGAGGCTGTTAGGACACATTAGAGTCCCACTTCTCTGCATTTGTTCCGTAAAAAAACAACAAATATTATGGAGACAATAAATACAAGCAGGAGACTTTACACCAGATCTCAGTTAAAAAAAGTGTTCAAGGCAAATTTACAAGTGTAAAGATAGGCCTGTAATCTTAATGAAATATCAGCTTGATACCAGCTTTTACTGGTATCAAGTGGAAATAACCAATTGCTCAACTGTCCATCTAATTCATGCATTAACTTCTCCAGATTTCTTTTTGTGGATGAACGGAAATGTTCAGTACACCTGCAGCTAGTTAATAAAACTATGAATGAGCTGCACATTTGTTAGCAAAGTAACTCAAACTTTAAGGTTGTTGAGTAACTTGATAAAACAATACTGACATCTTTCATAAATGGAAAAGTTTCCAGTTTATATGAATTCAGTAAACTAATAAACTATAATTATGCTATTTTAGATTCAGTTTTGACAAAACACGTTCATATTCTGAAACATCTTTGAATCATATTCAATGAAACATACCTTTTTAAAAGAACTCGATAGAAAGTTAGAGCCAGAAAAAACATTTGGAAAAATGTATAACATCAGCTGTTTTGGGAAAAAAAACAAACAAAAAAAAAACATTACAGTGATTTATAACTAAAAGCTTGTAATGGTGGCAGCACATTCTGAGGTAGAAGGATGAACTATCTTTCAGGTACTGGGGTCAGTGACCTGGCTAAAGGACTAAAAAATGTTCTTGCTTCAAAACTCAACAAAAACAAATATTTTGAGAAAGAAAGCTGGCAGCAAAGTTTAATTTATGAATGTAAAGGTAATACTGTAGCTGTTGATACTGTGGTTATTAGTTTGGACAGTTGTGCCCTAACAAACACGACAAGGACCCACAAGAGACCGAAAGACTTCGTGAAGCTGCAGACAAGATGACATGTTGCAGTTGCTCCTTTAACACCCCTATGAGACAGGTGAGTCCTGAGGGAATCAATCCAGCAGCTCTGGCAGTGTGAATGCCTTGCTCTGCTCTCAGTAGGAAAGCTGCAGCCTCAGTTGCTGACTGCAGTAGTGTGACACACACACACACACACACACACACACACACACACACACACACACACACACACACACACACACACACACACACCTACAAACACACACACACACACACATCTGCAGGAATAAAAACACACATAAAGACAACAATCATATGCTCACACATGAGCATGTGCAAAAACACACACAAAGCAGCACAGTAATGATCACAGGAAACCCACACACTTATAATCCTACCTACAAACACACACAGTGAACAATCTTACACCTGCAAACACACACACACACACACACACACACACACACACACACACACACACACACACACACACACACAGCTGTTGTGTTTCAAATGTAAAGAATAACAGGAAGTCGTTTCTTGTGTTAAAAGAGCAGTGTGTCTCATTTATGTTCAACTAACATTAGACATGGCATAAAATCTTTATTATTATGTTTTAATTTGTGTTTTTCACCATAAAAAAGATTGTTTTTGTTCATTTTAAAAATGTGCTCTTTTTATCTACAAAAAGGAGTGACTGGAGGGAGAGCTTTTTTTGGCAGTTTTGCAGCAACTGTGCACACAGCAAAGGGAAGGATGAGGACATACCTCATTTCATTACTCCTATACTATGTGTAATGACAATAACATCTCCTCTCATCTCATGACGTATTTGACGATGAGATGAGAAAACGATGTACAATAAATCATGTAGCAAACTACAACTCCCAGGTTGCATTTCAATAATAAACATTATTTAAGGAGCTTTTAAAAAGTGAATTGACAGACGTTAGAAAACGCAGTTTAAATCAATTTAGATTCAGATTTGGGTTTTGTATCACAGAAACTATGGTTATTTTTATACTTTAAATGACAGCTAATATAAATCCCTAACCGCACTTTAAGATTGTTCAAATAACAGATGTTGAAAATGTGATTGACCCCACACATGAGGACAAATGATTATTGATTAAAAGGTTTTGTTCCTGCAGTATGTGACCAAAACAGCACACAACACAGTAAAGGCCGAGTTATTCTCTACCACGATGTATACAGACAGACTGAGCCGCCTCTATCTTCATCAGCGTCTTTGTCTTTTCGCGTTTCTGAAAGCGTACAAATACGGACCAAAGACTAAAATGGTATCAGAAATGAAGGGCCAGTGTCAACATGTGGCCAACACCAGACCAGTACTAAACAACAAAGAACATGTATATCATTATTAAACTTTATTATTAAAGTTCTGAATTTTGCACATTTTCTTTGTTAACTGTTTTGAACCAATAAACAAATTCCTCATAATGTGTAAACAGGAGAGGAGGTACACAAATGACAAAGAATTCATCTAAACCCTGTGCCAAGTACAAAACTACATCTTACTGCATACTTCATCCATATGTAATTGCTTCATCCAAGCTGTCCACAACGGAAATGTACATAAATAAAACAGAATGGAAGAATAGAAACATATGTATAATGCACAAAACTCAAATCTCATAACACAGGTACAAATGTGTTCCCAAGTGTAGTGCATTCTCCAACAGATAGAAGCTGGTTTGGTTCATTTCAATCAACTGATCAATCATTAAGTTGATCAGAGTGTGTGACGATGGAGTGATAGGAGTGAAAATACAACTGCTTGTACCTGTGTGTCTTTAAGTTGTGCAAATATTTGTATATTTGGAGGATGTGATTGTCGGGTAAATGAGATCCATGTTGGGGGTTGAAGATAGGTTTAGTTTACACTCACTCACGCATGCATGCATGCATGCACGGAAAGCCCTGAGCAACAATCTGTGGTGACAACAACATGCTACCTTCATTATCAACTCTCCCGCTCCTCCCCCAGTTCTCTCTCCTCCCCTCTCCCTCCCCACACCTTCCTCTCAGCAGCCTTCTGAACAGCTGAGGTGTCAAAGCTGAACAAGGCGAAGAAGAGGAGGAGGGGGATGATGAGGAAGGGTGGTGCGGAATGGGGGGGTTGATTTCCTCCAACATCAGCATACGAGTTGGGAATGGACTCTCAGAAATAAACATGCATGCATACTTTACATTTGCTATTACTTTGATTTCCTATCTGGAATACATTGTGTTATACGTTTGTCAATTCAGGTTATATATTTAAATGTGTTCTTTAATGCTTACCAATCCATGAGTTTCAGTTATGGGTAGTCAGTAATACTTTACAGACAGTAAATACTTTCAAATATCCTTCAATTTGTCAAATGACAAAAATGATACTCACCATTACTTTTTCAGTAGCTGTGTACAATGGACATAAATGGTAAAACTTCAGCTCTTACTTATTGGAGTGTTTTGCTGTTTTAACACTACAATTCTCTGTTGTGGGATGAATACATCTTTATCTGATCAGTTCCTTGGCTTGATGCATGCTGGCTGTGAGCACATAGTGGTGCAGAGCTTCATTATTTAACTATACTTAACACAAATTGTGGCCTTTATACACTGAGATTCTGCAACAACATCGTAAATAAGTTCTGCTGACATTTCGCTTTTGTACTCTGCAGAGTAACATTGGTGTCCAAGTGTATGGATGCCATGCATTGCAGTGTTGTGAAAGCACTAGAAGCGTGGTGTGGAAACACAAAGGGAGCTTAACATACAGCTCCTTATACTGTATGTTACACATCATCCAACCTTCTTCATTGTTGGTGTAAGGTGTAATATAAAGGACTTTTTCATTTTACCTATATGAATGATGAGGGAAGTTTGAAAATATAGTCAAGAAGGAAATGCATCCCTGGCAGCTGCTCGCTCATAATGTTCGGTAATCTTTTTATCAGCACAGGTGAAACAAAAGACAAAACAAAACAAAATTACCCTCACAACCTACTACATTGTGTTTCTTTTTGTTCAATTTCCTCCAGGATGATGATAGTAAATAACAAGATTCATGTTAAAATCCTGTAGATTTGACGTGAAATCTGATAAGCAACGTTCTGTGCACAAAGGAGGCGGCTGGGATAGACTAAAAGCGTTAATGTTGATTCCTGGAGTGACAGAGAAAGGTATTTTGAGATGTTTTGACCTTTAGAAAAAAACTCTTCTACACTTCCTGCTCCTGAATGTGTGTGTGTGTGTTTGTGAGAGACAGGCCGGTGTGTTTGGAGTTAGCGGTGGACGACAGATTAGCCCAGAGGCGCTGCAGGTGTTTGAGATGAGAGAGGAGTTGGTTAAGGAAAAGAGACGAAGGAAGAGAAAGTAGTTATGAAAAGAAGAAATTACCCAACAGTGGGTGCCTCTGCTTTTCTGTGGTATCAATATTGCAATGTTTATTATTTTACAACTGTGACTATCAAAATAGGATTTGTTCCCCTGCTTCAGGATTCCTGTACTTTAAAACTTATTATAGAGTTTTTTATATGCTAAATTTAAAATATCCCACAGAGTTATGAACACAGCTCACGAGTATGGGATTTAACTTGTACAGTACTCCCCACCCCCAAGGGCCTTTAGCGACAAATCTGCGTCAGATTCAGGATCTCACCACAGGGATCAGACCGCCCCCCTTCTCAGAGTCACTCTTCATCTTCACTAAACTTTAGATCATTTCATGGAAAAGCATATGTAGGTACATCTGCTTCCTGTGACTCTGCAGGACCGTAGACACTCAATGGTTGTTTCTCAAGACACTGAGGACTGATTTTATACTGAGCTGCCATCTGTCCTTTTCTACTCTGGGTTTGTCTTGGCACCTGAAGGTGCTGCCGAGAAGCAAAAGGGGCATAGGAGTGACCCTCTCATCGAGATGAAGACACAAAAGAGTCTCTAAAGAGATGAAAAAGACAACTGCTCATCCAACTGATGACACAACAAGACCAGGCTGGACTAAATGAGTTCAGGAAAGTAAATCTGGCATATTGCAAGGAACAATAGCCCTTTCTCTACAGATTCAATGTCGAAAAAAATATATACTGTAACTGTAATTTGGTTGAAGATCATAAGCCAGCCATCATTGAGTGGTTCAGGCTCAAGATATGTATTGCTGCACACCAAGTCAAAGAAAATGAACTTAAGCCACTTAAAAAGTACTTCATTGAAAACAACACTTCAGTTTAGATGAACTAGTGACCTTAAGTGCTAAAAAATGAAGCCAACGCATTAGTGCAAAAAGTGCATGTCATTAAGCGTCACTTCAGACTTCACCCAGAGCCAAGGAATCCCCATTAACAGCCACGTTACGATGCCTTTTTTTAGTAGAAATAAATGTGGGCACAGTCTGATACAAAAACAGGTCTGAAACGTTTCCTTTCTGGTAAAAGCTGTACGGGGTGAATTATGGCACCTGCCCTTGCTTGGCTTCATAAGGGTAGCCTGGTCTGTGTGACAAAACCAGCCCAATGGCAAATCAAAACCAGCCCAAAACAAGGCTGGCAAATAAAGCCAGCATAAAAATTAGTCCAATTCCAGAATTCAAAATAAACCCGTAAAAACGTTAAACCATTCCCCCCACCAAAATTATGGTAATGCAATCCAAACTTATTTTTTGTAATTACATCTGCAACTCTGTGTTTACTATTTTCTTCACATGAATTGCATTCTTTCAAAGTAAAAAAAGTTCCATGATCCTGGTTGCCTGCACCAGCCATTCTCGTCGACTCTTTAAGACTCCTCTTTAAGACTCCTCTTTAAGGAGTTGGACGGGGGAGGGAGAGGGATTGAAAGATTTGGCAGAGTGCAGTCTCTGAAAATCCAGCGGAAATGGGAGGACATGTTCATCAAAGCGTCCTTGAACAGGGGACGTCTTAGTGAGGCTGAAAGAGGAGGGAGGAGCTCTGGAGGGCTGGCAACTGTCGGTCTGCTCCCCCTCTTCAAATGTGCGTGACACGACAGTCTCAGTGGGACTTTGGGTGCATTCAGGTACGAGGAGGGAGCAGTTGGTGGGTTTTGAAAGAAATTGACGAATGTCTCAAGATCAGCGAGGATGCTCTATTTCCACTAGTGAATGTTTCTGCCTCTGTACCAAGTTCGCCATCGATAATTTCCCTGATGACCCACGGGAAAGCAACCTCCAGGAATGTGTGCTCACCTTGGCAGAGGAAGTGATCAACACAAGCCTTTTCTGCTAATTGAGAGGAAAATAATACAGTGCGCGCCCCCTGCCATAGCCCAACAAATGAGAGAGGTGTTTAGAGAATAAGAGGTGGACAGGGCCCGACAGCAGGGGCCTCATTGTGGTGGAGAAACAAGAAGGGGATCAGCCTCTGGGAGGGGGGAGGAGGAGGGGGGGTTTCAAACAAATCCAAAAGGAACAAAGTGGGATTATCAGGTTCCCAGCGGCATGGGGCTATTCCTCCCATAACGTCATTAGACGGCATTAAAGAACTCTGCTTTTCTCTCCGTTCATACAAGAGAAAACCCCGAGCAGTCCTGCAGGAGATTAGACCACTACAAGCTCTAATTGACCAACCAGGACCAAAGATTGTAAATGAAGTGATGTTATCCCTGCCGTCGCTTTGAACTGCAGAACAAGAGAGGCACAAAAAGGATTAGTAACGCTGATAGCTGCGAGGAAAAAGTCGAGGGTTCTACTTCCTCCTTACAAGTTTCACTTATCTTAAATTTAGATATTTAGGCACGGAGTTCCTCTGTGTCTGTTTAGCCATTATTTCACTTTTTACAACTTTGTTCACACAATCAGAGATGTTTTTTGTGCCTGAGGCCTCCTTCAACTCTTTGATAGCCAAATAACAGATTTTTAATGAGATAAAACTGATGCAAATAACCAGTTTTAGTGCAATGAACACGTCTTTAAAATGCACACATGAATCACTTTTAGGGATTAAAGTTGCTTAAAGAACTCCCACATTTTTGTACTAGTGACGCAAAATATGAATATTTTATTAGACTACAATGGCATGGCCTAACATGCTCGATCGTCCGATTCTTTATTTTTTACCTTTTCATCTGAGATGCATCTCCAACGTCACATCCATCCTGTCACCTATAAAGTAAATCATTGGACTTCTGTCACCTGGCTTACTTTGTGTTTCAGGTGGCAGACCCTATAATTGCATCTTTTGTGAACTAATTTAACCAGTTTTCCATAATATTTTGAGGCTTAATTGTTTACTTTTCCTCTCATATTTTAAATGTTTGTGATTTTTTATCCAGCTTACAGCTCAGTGATTAGATGACTCCTGCTGATTTGTGCTGAATTACATGTGGAGAAATCTTGTTTGCAATCAGCCGACTGGACAGCATCAACTCAAGAGCAAGTGTACGTTCCCGCGTCCTCAGCCTTCTGCGGAGAAAGCAGCCGCGCTTAATGTCCCTCTTGAGCTCCCAGAGTCGTAGTCTGTAATTAAAGGGCGATTAAGAGGCTGAAGCCTGATGAATGGAAGCCTAAATACTCTAAATACCCCATGCTGCTCTGCTGTTGGACACAGCGTGGAGGACTTAATTGATTCGGGCTAATCAGTGGTCAGAATTAAAACAGTCACAGTTGTCTGGGAGAGACGAGGGGGAGGGGGGGCGGGGGGGGAGGGGGGGAGTGAGAAGGGGGAGAAAAAGTGAGAGGAAATGAGAGAGGAGGAGAACAGAAGGTTGAAGTGAAAGAAAGAGGAGGAGGAGGAGAGATGTGTGTGCGGTTATTGTGGAGCGAAGAAGCAGCTCAGCAGAAGGCGTCCTGTGTTATCCTGCATAAATTACACACAATTACACACAATCACACACACACACACACACACACACACACACTTTTCGAACACTGGCGGATATTAAAGGAACAGTTTGTCGGACAATTAGGTGATATGGAGACTCATTAGCGTGGTACGTGGCGGCCAACGACACGTCAGACTTTGGCATCTTTATGACTCTGCAGCCCCGAAAACATCCAGTCTTAAGTACAAAGTGAATTTGATGTTTTCAGGAAAAAAAAACCCATACTTTTGTACTTTTTAATTTACTTTGCAAAGCCATAGACGATGTCTTGAAATTACAATAACACAAAAAATAACTTTAAGTTTGGTGGAAAGAAACCTGAAAATGTGTTTATAGTTCTTATGAATGACACAAAGAGATCTCTTTTGCGAAACCCTGATCACCCTTTTATGACATTTCAAAGACAAAAGAAACTAATAAAATTCAAAATTCAAAAATTCAACCTCAGACTTTTATTGGGGGACCTAACAGAACTTTATTTCAGTATTTTTTTTTCAAAATGTTTGAATTTCATTTAGAAAAAAAACATTGACAAAGTATATTTGGTTCAAATGCCACAATAGCAGGATTAGTGACGTTGGGGGATCTCTGATTGGCTGAGTGAGAATCACATGCTTCTCGACCTTACTGAGGTGCAGAAGGGTGGCCATATGTAATGTGTACGGAAACTACCAAAAATAGCAATCGCTTGCCCGATAAAGGGTTAATGCATGATTTTTGTCCTTTAAAAAGGAAAAGAATGACACTGCTGCATCTTGGATTGTCTCGTTTCAAAATTCTCAGGGGGTGCTGGTAGCGTAGTGGTTATTACAGACTCTCTCTCTCTCTCTCTCTCTCTCTCTCTATATATATATATATATATATATATGAATACATTTAATCTATTTATAGACCGTTTAGTTCATAAAAATAATCAAAACTGAGTACAGTTTATTACAAATTAGAGATTGATGGAATGGGGTTATAAACGTCTTATTTGTGCCTGAAACTTTGAGAAGCATACATTTATATGAAGAATTAACATGATACACAATTATGAATAAAAACACTATGAAGATGACGTTTTGAATTTTTTGTGATGAAAAACTGTTAAATGTGTATGTTAGCGGCGGCAAATGTGACACGTCCTGTTGTGAGCAGGATGTCTTGATTGGAAAGTAGAAAAAAACAAGTTGTTGATGTAATTGGGACTAAATATGACAGAGAATGTGACAGAGTGTGTGTCTGTTGTGGCTGGATTACAGCATGCATGTGTGTGTGTGTAGGTGTGTGTGTGTGTGTGTGTGTGTGTGTGTGTGTGTGTCTGCATCCTGTGGTTCTAGACAGTTTTTGTGTGTCTCACTTGTGATTCATTTGCAGTTGACTCGCTCCGTGAGAACCGGAGGCGTCGACTTCACTTCCACTCCGAGGACGAACATGTTGCCGTGACATATTTCATTGCGTCGTTCTGCCAAACACGCTGCGACACACAAGACGCCCATTGTTTGCAACGCCACATTGTGTTGTTGTTGTTGTTTTGTGACGTTTTTCGCAGAATGAATCTGGTTTGATAAGACCTGCTGCCGGGTGGCTTTTGAATTTTAGACTTCTGACGGCATCAAATATGGGATTAAAAGACATAACAGTGAATTTAGCAGGACATGTTTTCAGGTTATTTCCTAATGATGATTCACTTAGACTTTAGAGATGAAATGTAAAAACTCACTCTTACTCAAGCACTCTTCCAGTTTGAGGTACTTTACTTTACATGAATCTCTCTATTTCTAGTCCATCACGTTTTACAGGGTTGCACCTCATCTGTATAAACAACCTCATACTGTACTTTAAAATGTAGATTTACACATTTGACCTTTCAAAGAAGTTGTACGATAGTGTGTTACGCACTTACGAAAACAAAATCTCCCTTCAGCTCTGCACTAGAACTCCATTTTTGTCTCTTACTATTAAAAACACTTGGGGTTACATGTTTCTTTATCATGAACACACCTTGTATTAAATAAAAATAAACCCCACACAAACCTAATCGAGAGCACACTGCAGGTTTCATACAGTTTGAGATGAGAGAAAACCTCAAGTTATGAAGTTCCTGTTGTGCAAATCGTTGAGTTCAGACTGATGTTTGGAGTGATTAGTCAAAGTCAAACAGTCTCACAGTCACATGACTTCTGCCTTCTGGTTACACTTTGGATGTTCCTCTCTGACCCATACTCATACTGAACCCTTGAAGCTTCATTCACAAGCTCCTCCATGAGTGTACCAAACAAACAACTCGGATTCTAATAAGTATGATACAAATGTCACTGCTACAAGTTATATTTAAAAAAAAGTTAGTGTGCAAAACATGAATTCATAAAAAGTATCTAAACATTAACAGAACATATTTTACCAATAATGTGAGGAGAAATATGATGTCATATCATCTCATTCTTTCCCAAGTTGTTTTTCCGACTTGAGCATGCGTTCATGTGTATTCACAAATTAGTCTATACAGTCAAATTATTTGGTTGCATTTCCGTTGGTGAAGAGTTAAGTGTCACTTGACTGAATTATTACTTTAAATTGGGTTTTGTTGTGTGTTAAAAGATGCTGCAGTCTGTCGGTGTCTGATGACATCACTGTGGTTTGGTTAATGATGGACGCCAAGCTACAGGTACAGATGGTCCAGAGAAGACAGTTACCACCAGCAACTCTCTCTCTCTCTCACACTCGCTTACACACACACACACCCCCCCCCCACACACACACACACACACACTGTATTATATGAGGTCCAATCCACAGGAGGAGTTAAACAGACAACATTGGATGTATACAGGCCACATACAATATGATATGTACAATATACATAAACACACACACACACACACACACACACACACACACACACACACACACTCACATACACACCTATACACACAAACACAAAGTCATTAGTGAGTCCCTGAAGGGCTGCATTAGTTGTGTTTTAAGCCTATTGGGAGCTAGTTAACCATCAGCTGGGGGGAATTATCTTGGTCATTATTAGTGTCTCTACATTCTGCTTAAAGTCTCTCTGATGAATGCAGCAACCAAACGGGCTAATATGTAAATAAACAAACAAATGAAATACAGCAAAAACAATGAAACGTGATTAAATTACTCTGACATCTATATGACTGATGTATTCATATTTTTGTTGTCATGTCACCAGCATGTCTGTGTCAACAGAGGGTTTTTTAAGAACATGTTTAATTACTGCTACTTTAAATGACTGAGGTACATGGCCTGCTAAAAAGGACACATTGAACTTATAAAGTTTAGTGGGAGTTGAGTCTAAGGTGGCCATAGATTCTCTGGAACATCTATACATGGAAAACAAGAACAACAATTACATTAATGATAAGCTATGTTCTGCTTGTTTCTTGACTTACAGATTGGATGCACAAAAGGGAAAATATCATCTATTTTCATATAACATTGAACACTGTTTTACATATACAGTATATATTTTTAATTATTATTAATTCAACATGATTTTTTTGTTCAGATGTAAGCCAGAAAATGTGTAAAAAAGGAAACGAAAGTCATCATAGAAGTGCAAAAAACTGCAGTTCCTTAGGTGTTCACTTGAGCCTCAAGTAAACACTTGATCACTGGAGGCTGTTTCTAAAGGTGATAGAGCCCCATGTTAAAATATCCAATGTAACGACAGAAACTCAAGAAAGACAAAAACCTTGTTTACAGCCTGGTACAAAAAACTTTTGGTCTCTATAGTAAGCGTCGAATTTTTATGAAAGTGACCTATTCAAGGCCACTTTTTTTGCACCAGCAGCACCAACTTTTTAAAACAAAAGTTTTCAGTGTGCAGCGTCCTTGTGCAAATATGCTTTCTGTTTCGCATCTGCACCCAACAGTACCCTTATAAAAAAGAAAAGTATAGTTCAATTTGGGAACACCACTGTGCATGTCATTGTCACTGCTCCCTTACCGACCAATCAAAATGAAGAAGGGGCGGGATATGTGACAACAGCTTCGTAAAGGGAGGGTATCGCATAAAGAGCTGCTGCTGATGCCAGGATAGGATTCATTTACATTTTTCACTTTTTCTTGCTGATATTTATTTAAAAAAGAAAAACTGAGTACACAGAGTTATTAAAACTGACTCAGAAGTCCCAACCAAGGGAAGCAGAAATCAACTTTTTTGTAACCTAGAAATCAGAAGTTGCAGTAAGAAGTGCTTTGAAAATGTATATTGTGGTTTAAAGTAATGTTTAATTAGGGGGCGTGGCCTAACTCAGTGTCAACTTCTCTGCAACTTCTTGGTGTCTCCTCAGCTAATTCATGTATTGAAATAACCAGACTCTCATACACATGAGTTCACTTCTTGGTGCACAAATGTTGAATAATGAATAATCAAGTCTTTGTCAATTATTTGACATTACGTTTGCCTCTGCACACATTCACAGAGTTATACATGCAGACTAATCAGCACACTTCAACACACTCTCTTCAGCTCAGCAGTTGGTCTGTGCCACACCTGGCAGTAGTGTGTGTGTGTGTGTGTGTGTGTGTGTGTGTGTGTGTGTAGTCCATGTTAATTGTGACCTGTGGGCTCTGTGTTTGCTCTGTGTGAAGTCAGAGTATAATTATCTGTGTAATTGTTGTGTATTTTGTAAAGTGCCAGATCATTTAACTCAGGATTAGCTCTTCTCACCTCCAACGGCCGAGGGCGGTGCTCTGCCTTCACCTCCAGCACCAACTACACACACACACACACACACACACACACACACACAGAGTACACAAGTACAGATTTAGATACACACACACACAACTACACACCTACACACACACACACACACACACACACACACACACACACACACACAGAGTACACAAGTACAGATTTAGATACACACACATCCTGTCTGTCCCTGGTGACACCTGATGGTGGTGCTGTGCAATATTAAGTATGTAAAGAGGTTAAAGCCCTACTTTAACTGATGTCTGCTGCTGCTTTCTCTCTCTCTTTCGTTCTCTCTTTTGCTCTCTCTTTCTCTCACGCTCACGCACACACACACAAACACACACACACACACACTTAAGCACACAGTTTCTCACTTTCTCTTGTGCTCTGTCGTTCTTTTTGTTCTCTCTCCGACACGTCTACAGTTAAGGAGGGTATCAAGTCGCTTGCCCATCTGTGATGCAGACTGCAGGAAGCTGGCTGTGACAAACACGTACACACACACACGTACACACACGTACACACACACACACACACACACAGCAATACAAATACAGCAGACAAACACACAAGCAGTTATAGCACACACATTAATTTACATAAATTATTTTGCTGCCCTTTAATGTAGAACAACAGATATGAGTGCACACTGTAAAATATCGGGTTCATCTGGAAAAACAAAACTGAATGTCCATTGGTGTTTTCTACAAGTTCTTAAAATTTAACACCAAAATCTTAGTATATGCGCTGTGAAGTACAGTCAAAACAAAGGCGATGTTGGAGGGCAACTCAGAGATCTGAAGGCTGCTGCCTTTAACCCCAACTGGTTTTAATTTAGACCCCTATATGGTGATAAACATAGCTTTCTGCCAGATTGTTAACATCACTGCTCTCTGCCGCTCACATTCATGCTCTCTCTCTCAATCATTCAGCCACTCACTCACTACGTGTGAAGTGTGACGACAGACCACATAGGTAGGACGAACTCTATCGATAAAAGGAGGGGTCAGAAGTTAGCATCTAATGACTTCTAATGAAAGGTTGTTTTTGCGTTTTCTCTTTATCCAGATTGTTGATTCTGTTGTTTAATAAGTGCCAATATGTGTATGACTGCATACATGTATGTTAGACCGACAGGCAGGAAGGCAAAATGTGATGGAAGAAAATCATCCACTGAAGTGTTCTTCTCTGAAGGTACTTCTCCATCGTATTGAGGTTGTCCCTTCACCAGACATATATGGAATATGGGAAATGGAAATATGTTTGATGAAGGGACAATCTATTCACTCAGAGAACCAAAATTATAATGTAAGATATGTGAGATAAACATTATGTGGTAAAAGATATCACTGAATGCTCATTTAGATCTCAGATGTACTGAATGTGCTTCAAGGGGCTGCATTCACTTCATTTTAGCTTTTTTTTTTTTTTTTTGGGATGGGGAGCAGTGAGCAAAATGAGCTCTTTTGATGGTAAACTTTGCTGACCTATAAACCTGTGTCCTATAATCATGTGACTGACCCAATAATGTCTGTAGAGTGTATTTCGTATATTGGAGACTTACGCTGCACTAGAAGGTGTTTTTTTGCATCCAATTTAACAATTTGTATGTTGAAACCTCTTCCTAATGTTACTTATGAGGTGAATTACAATTATTAATTGTGTTTGACTGTTGTCAACTACAGCGCTATAAATTAATATAAACGCTAATCAATGTCTGCAATTCTCCCCAAGCTTCCTGTTAGACAGGACATACCTGAATCTAAATAACACTCTGTTAGCTGTTTCATGGGAACATTAAAAACAGGCGGCTGCAGTAGGGAAGTTGGATAGATGTCATTTATGCAATCAGTTATTTTTTACTTGTCGGCTGAAATCAGAACACTTTGATCTTAAAGAGTCTTTTGTTGTGGAAGGAAAATCACCATGCTGCACCCCAACTTTCCCAGACAGCAGCAACAATAACAAGACAAGTGCTGGGTTTATTCTTTAAATAATGATTTCATCAGAAGATGAAATTGGGGGTTAGCTTACCGTACAATTTAAATTCTTCAGTGTACTGATGGACAGGCCTATAAAGAAAAGTCACACCCTGGTTCATTGTAATCCAGTTTCACACACCGACTGCTGGGACGAGTCCAGATCAAACGAGGTGTGTGCTGTCAGTGTTTACATACCACACAGATACATGATTGGCATTTGGCATGTAGCTTCCTCTGCTTAAAGGATTACGCAAACACATTCACACACGCACATACGCACACAAACGAAAACACACACACACACATTTGTAACATTATATGAGGAAAGTATTTCACTGACAAAGAGGAAACTTGCTGCCTCCTGTACATCATAATTCTTTGTTTTTGTGTTCAAAGGCAGACACATTTAACACTAATGATGTATTAATGTCATTGATTGATAGCAAAAAAATGTGAAAGTGCTGACTCGGCAGGGAACAATTTTGCAGGAGAAAAAAAAACTACACGAAACTACATGATTCCTTTCTGACAAAACAAAGTGAAGTCTTAAGATGATCTTGACAGATTTTCCTAAGGTTCGAGAAGTTTTAAGAGTTATCCGATCTACTCATAGGACAGTTGGGGATGCACTGATTTCAAACTGTAATTACAGAATTAAACAATATTTATATTTCTAAATCTCTGTTGTGTTGGGGTAACCATGAGGACAGTCAAACATGCACGCTGTCTGAAGAGGGAAGAAAATCAACTGCAGCAAATGTGGTGCGTGCTAAAGAATTGTACAGCCTTTTTGACAGATGAGTAGACCTACATGTACAGGACAGCTATGTTGTCCATGTTTGTGCATTACAATGCACAATCAGTTTGGCGCTTGCTGATGTGTTTGTTGATTGTTTGGTATGGGATTTGTTGGTCAACCCGAATAAGGTACAACAGACGTGTTTCTGTCAATAAATGGATTCTCCACAGGTGCTTGTGTCTGGGACAAGGCCAATAGTCCATTGAAGGGATCTAACCATCAGACATAACTTTAGCTAAACTTATCGGCCATTCAATCCAGCCATCCATCCATCCGTCCGTCCATCCAGTTTACAGGATCGGGAGTGTTTTGTGGTTTTGTAATTTCTGCGTCATTTACAACATTTATTTATCTGATTGTATCACTGACTCACATGTTTCAGTGGCTGTTCCACATTGTGTTGAATCCAAAAACGCCACATTCATCATATCAATGTCACTCAGGTATGTTGATAGATGGCATCAGTGACTATTTGTGTCAGATGAGTTTTAATAGATGTTTTACAGACTAATTTATGGCCACTTGTCACGACCAGTTTACACTTCCAAATGCCAAAGCTCCCCTCCTTCTCCCCTGAAAAAGAAAATGCCTTCTGCTACAATCATCGACTCATCTTGTTGCTAAAATACCTGTTATTATCCATGGCAGGTATGAAGACCTACAACCTAGTTTCTTTCTGCTCGCGTTAGGCAACATACCACCATGCAGCACTACTTTGAGGAGTCTTGTCTGCCCCTCTTTTCTTATGTCTGTCTGTGAATTTACAACCAAGCTTCATCTGTCTGCTTAAATATATCATTATTTTTACATTTTCCTCTGAAAATGGTCTGACTCTACACTCTAAGGAAAGAAGGTTCTATCCGGAGGAGCTGCATTAACACTGACAGCCCTCGTATAAACCCAATGGAATTAAAAGTACTTTTAATTAGATTTTTATTTTTTTTATTTTACTGTTGCTTCAAAAGTTGCTAAAGTTTACTTATTGTGCTCAAAGTGTTCTGAAGAAAAATTGTATAAATGCACTGTAACTTTAGAAGAGTTCATCCATTCTTTCTCAAAACAGTATAATTTAAAAAAAATGCATAGTAGCAATATTTCTTATCTCTGCAATGGTGTTGTGGGTGTTCATGCCTATTAAAGCTTTCAGGGAATCATACATTTAAACAAAAAAAATCATGTTTAGGTCCTTTTAATGTTCTAAACACAGAAGCAGTAACAAGGTCTAATAATAAGAGAACATTTCTCCTTGTTGACCTGGGAGCTCAAGAGGGGACTTCTCCTTTAGCCCTGAAAGAGTCATTTTTTATCTGCTTCTGTCAGCAGCACTGACAGCCTTTCTTCAAAATTTGTAAAAATGTCATCTTTGTTGTCAAAACTTTAACAAATAAAACTTTAACAAATAAAGGAACATATTATCTGAAGGTTACTAAACCTTTTTGACTTTTTAGATTGTTTAAAGGGGGGGGGGGGGGGGGGGGGGGAAGGGGGGGGGGCTGAAGTGTGGGAGGTGGGAAAGGGGAGGAGGGTCGTTTCTTATCTGATCCAGACCACTTTAGGAAGACACCTGTGGTATCCAGGACGATATATTACCACCTAAGTAGCCGCAAACCCCCCTCAGGTGGAGCTTTGGAGGTGGGCAGAGCTGTCAGACAGCTGCAGGCAGGAAGTGAGGCCGACAGCAGGGAACGCCTTTTATTTATGGAGCAGTGAGACGAGGAGATTTAACGAGGCTGAGCATCACACAGCAAGTGTGATCAGGTTCAAAATCAAGAATGATGAGAGCGAAAGAAAGGTGCACGGAAGTATAACCAACTACTCAGGTTTGACTAATTCAATTAAGTTTCTCCTAACTCTAATCAATCACTTTATCTTAAAAAATATCTAGTCCAGGTTAATGCTCCATTAACCAACTGAATTTATCGAGCACTTGGGAAACAGGTTATATAGAATGTGCATTTGGAATAAGACTCAGAGACTAAATTTTGTTAATCATGCCTCCACTGGAGGCAATCCAACATTAGAATGTCAACTTTTTTTATAGTACACTTTATGCAAACATGTAGCCTAAAGTGTTTCACACCAGTCTTTATACATATGTTCATATTCACATCAGGTTCAGGATCAAGTTTGTTCAAAGTTCAAAAAGTATAACATTAAATTACAAAGCAGCAAAGTACTGCTGTGGCCAGGGGATTTAAATAAGATAAGAATGTAGAATAAAACATAAAAGGCAATATTGTACCTTGTATGCAATGGTAATAGAGTAATGTAGAAACTGCGGGCATGCAGGATGATGTTAAGCACATCTTATAGTGAACCATAAAAATCAAATTAATAGACCCTATTTTTTTTTAAATTTCAGCCCATTGACCCTGCCAATATTTGGGCCGGCAAAAGTCATGCATAGCACAGATGAAAGCAATATAACATTAATCATGTAAATCAGAAAAAAAGTGTAACTGTATACAAAATAAGGATATCTTTAAAAAAAAAAAAAAAGTAGGATCCACAAATGTGATCTTTATCTGATATAGTGTTAAAATGTCACATGCAACCCCCCTTTCCCATAATTTAAACACAAATTTTTATATTTTAAGTGAGCAAAATCAGCAGAGTAGACCCTGAGTAGGAGTAACATGAGAATAAGGAGCCAGCTTTAAATCCAAAAACACTAAAATGTATTTAGCATTTTTGAGAAAACATGAATTCCAAGGATAAGGAACGCACAGTCAAAGCATTAGCAAAGATTATTTGAATTTAGTCTCAGTCTTCAGCCTCTCATTTTTTTGTATTGCTTTTTAAACTCAGTATTTGCGCTGTCTGCTGTTTGTTTACCAGGGGGAGGAGGAGGTTTTCAGATAATGTCCAAAGATCCATCAAACACTTTGTAAGAAGCTCATTGATCTCTCTAATCACTGATCCTGTCCATTGTTTGGTTTAGTCTTAGTTGGTCTGTGTTCTGATCTGACCTTGTCCATCGTCTGCTCTGGTCTGGAAGCTGATCTGAGACCTGTCCTGTCACTGTTTCTTTGATCTGCTGATCGTACCTGCTGGACGGGCTCAGAGGATGTTTATTCCACACCTAAAGTGTTGACAGGTGTCAGGGGGGGCTGTTCAGGGGTGCATGCGTGTGTGTGTGTGTGTGTGTGTGTGTGTGTGCTGGTGATAGACACTCCCTTTGTCTCCAGGTGTGTGTGTTGCTGAGGGACACTCAAGCATTTCCCTCTCGTTTATACATGAGTGTGTGTGCGCGCCCAGGTGAGGGTGTGAGTGTGCCTCTAGGCTCTTCCTGTAGTAGCGTTTGTTTCCATCACCCCCCCCCCCCCCACTTACCCCCCGGCCTGGGGACTTGACAAGCTTTAACTGAGGTCATAACAGCTCCCCAGTGAAGACAATTAGCTGCTAAACGCCTCCCTGCTCGCCTCTGTTTGTTTACCCGCCCGCCGTGTCGCTATCCTGTTTTCTTTTTGTTCTCTTCTGTGTTTAATCGTTGTTTTAACGCAAAACAGGCAGGTACATCCGCAGAGTCTGAGGAGAAACGAGTAAAAACAGAAAGAGTTTGTTTATGAACTGAGTCAAACTGGAGACATTCATTCACAGCTGGCTGGTTTTTACTTGAAGCATCAGTGTCTTATTGTTTAAGCACCAAAGTGACTTGACAGTTTCAACAATAAAGATGACTTCTACTAAGAAAGGAATGATATTTGCACACTTGGAATCAGCTGACAAGAAGAACTGAACTATCAGTTCATACAAAATTACAATACAATACAAGGTTCTTTATTTTGTTTAAACATGGGTATGACAATAGATACTGTGAATAGTATGAAGGTAGTTATTATAAAATGAAATTTTGCATCTTCATGAATTAAAAAAAGCAAATAAGAACATCAGCATTAAGGCTGACTTTTTCTAATTTTTCACTTGTTCAACGCAGCTTCTTTCATTTTAAATCATGTGCCATATGAAAGCATCAAGATGCAACATTTTCTCATCCTTACCAAAGATGACTCTAACTCCAACATGGGCATTCAAACTGAGAATACAAACCAGGCCGTTTCGAATGAATTCTTTCAAGAGATAAAAAGGGTTTTCTTAGAGAAAAGATATGAACAGGGGATGTTTAATGGATAAGATATTCAAGAAAATACTTTGACCAGAGCAAGGTTGTGAACATGTTCTAATCTAGATCCAACAAAGAGACATCCAGTAAATCGAATCTAGAATACACGTAACAAATGAAATATACCATGTGAATATGGAGGACTTTGTGCAGTACATATGAAAGAACAAAAGAAAGTGGCGCCGAGCTGAACAATTCTCTACCATTTCACTGCTTTTCATTTGGGAATTTGACTTCACCAAACACTGGAGGATGTTCAGACAACTGTGGGCTTGTCAGTGATGAAAAAGCTACACATTGAAATATGCATTTTTAACACAGGGATGGGAAGGCCATTTACACAGAGCGCAGGGCGACAGTGGAGGTCGTGCTGAGACTCATTGTCCATCAGTGTTTCCCTGCTGAGTGTCTCCAACCATCTCTGACTGTTGTATATGTTTCACATGAATATATGAGGTGTAATATGAGTTCAAATGGAGTGGTATTTTTGATTTGAGTGGGAAATGAAACCTGCATGTCTTTTCAGAACTTATCTTACAAAACTTCAGCTTCAACTGCAGTGAGAGAACAGACTGCAAGCACCAAATGTTATGTAATGCTACTACTACTAATAATAATTGTTATAATTATAAATGAACTTTGGTAGCAAAACAACTTGAACAACTTTACTTAAAATCAAAAACAGCCCCCTCACACTAGGCAATCCGTATCGTCTGTCCAGTGTTAGTGCTCCAAGCCTCACATCCTTGCAGCCCTGGCACACTTTGAAGAGGTATGCTTTGGCACGGTGGTTCATGCATGAGCAGAAGCACGAGCATACAATGTTGTTGTTGTTGTTGTTGAGTATTATGGCTGTTTCTGACTAAAAATAAGCCACAAAGTCAAATAGCTGTCCTATTCTGAACCGCCCATCTTTTTTTTTTCCGCCTGTCTTTAGCACACTAAGCAAGCTTCATGACTACGTAGAGCCATGCATGTGTTGAACTGTGCCGTTATGTTCCACTCCGAGGGTAGAGAGGGTGTAACACATTCCCAACCTTGGGGTTCTGACCCAATGTGAGCTTGTATGAAATTATTGATCAATAAAAAAATATTGTGGCATCCTGCAACAATGAAGATACAATATTAATGTTTTAATATTTGCTATGCTTGATGTCTTATTTTAACACAATGTGATGTGTCTTTTAATGCTGTTATTGTTATAAATGTTCTGTAAAGCACACTGAATATGAGAATGGAGCTATATGAATAAACTTCCCTTTACCTATCACAAGAAGAAGAACGCAAACAGCAGGAAACAAGGATCACATTTTTATTCAGCTATGATTATAACTATTATCTGTGGTTTCTAAAAGGTATTCATTAAAAGTATTTACTATTTTTCACCGACAGTTATTTTTGTAAAAAAAACACACAGATCTGAACGTGGTCTAACGACATTCCCACTGTGACTAACTCATGAAGACATCTCACTCGTCTGACAGCGTCTTTCATCTCCGACACATTACAGACGTTCTGAAGTCGACTGTCAGGAGTTTGAAACAAACCTCGCTGTGCTTCCTGTCACTGATCTGACTGAGTGTGCTGGTGCGCCTGACACTAACACACACTTTGTTATTCTTCACCGTGAACAAATAAAGGAAAAAGAAGTGAAGTGATGACAGCAGAAAATCCCCCTGAAGTATTCAGAAGTAATGAGCTCTAACTGATGGTCGAGTTGTAATAACTTTACTGTAAATTATGTAACAAGTTGCCTTACATTTGTCTACTGAAGTGATGGAAGAGGTGATCAGATGTGTCTTACAAAAAGTAATACCACAGATTAAGAATACCCTGTTAATGATAAAGCTCCTTCATACAAGCAGATTAAATTATTAGCAACAAAGTGTACTTAAAGAAACAAAGTAAGAGTAACGACTGTAACGGACACATTTTCACAAAGCTAAAAAGGATCTCTAAAAAAAAAAAAAATCACTGAGGGGGCACTGGTGGAGCAGTGGTGCGAGCGTCCGAGGCTATAGTCCTCAACGTGGGCGGCCTGGGTTCGAATCCAGCCTGTGGCTCTTTCCTGCATGTCAATCCACACTCTCTCTCCCTGATTTCCGTCTCTGTCCCCTGTCCTATCTCTCCAATGAAGGTAAAAAAAAGCCCAAAAATAAATAATAAAAAAAAAAACATGTTGAAAGAGACAATAAATAATCATAGATCAAACCTATGTTCCTTAGCTTGTGGAGGGCAACAATATAAAATGGAACAACATGGAAATCTCATTGAATCTCTCACCACCAAACCAACCAACATGGAGAACAACAGAAAGGAAGAATGTAGGATAGTTTTGGACTACGTTTGGACAGGATATCTGGTTGTGTGGTATAGGAACCCAGAGGAAGGACGAGCACACACTCTGATTGTCACATGAAACATTAGATAGCCAATTGGGAAAATGTTAAATCTGTGCAGCTCTGAATTTCATCTGAGCAGACCAGATCGCTCTTATTACACCAGATCACAACTGAGCCCACAGGAAAATCTGACAAGATCATTTTTAGACTCATCACCTGGAGCCTTAGCTTCATGTCTGACTGTAAATATTCATGGATGGAGCCCGAGTGATGTCACCTATCTGCAGTGGCTCTGAGGCTCATCAGCAGCAGCCGCCATGCTGGAAATCTAACAGCATATATTGTACATAAAATCAAAGAGGATGCATTATAATTCTTTTAACCCAAATACAGTGTGTGCCCATGAGGACAAAGACTTATCATTTGTCGATTGTTTATAATCAGACATACTGCAAAGGTCAATAGGAAGGTCTGATAGTAAATAGATGGTGGTGATTTGTCACATATGATAGATAGCTGAGTCAGACATGCACAATAGATGGATTCTTCTCTTTGTTGACCTAATCCGCTGTAATCAGCTGTAAATGAACTTGCTAGCTTTGACAAAGTCTTTTTATTAGTTGAAAATCTGGTAAATGCCCAAGTGCAGGATGAGTTGTTTTTTATTTTTTTTTATTTCATGACTTTAATCGAAACCTTATCATGATTTATTATCTGTGCCGTTAGCTTGCAGCTAACAACATACGTATGGATACTCATCACACATTTAAACATGTGGATTAATGGAAGTTTTCATTTTTTCACAAAATATTGTTAGCTTCTTGTGTCCAAGTTTTACATGGGTCACCTCTTCAGTTAGAATAATCCAGATGGATCACATCCCTGAATTAGAATGAATAAACCTATAAGCCTTTTCTCCACTCAGCCACTAGAGGTCAATGAAAAATAATATAAATGTCAATCAGTTATGCAGATTGTATACATGTACATACTTCATCATCCTTTTAAACTACTCACCGCTGCACTATTATCTTTTTTAGTCTTGTACATATTAGTCTTTAATTACTTGCTAATATTTTAGTTAATTGTTTTTAATTAATGTTTATATTGGACAGAGAGAGCACAGTCTACCAAAGTGAAATTCCTGGTGTGTTAAACATACCTGGCCAATAAAGCTGATTCTGACTATGATTCTGATGGTTGTTTTCTTTCTGCTCCTGGTGGTTGCATCTGTTATTGCATCATTGAATTAACAGAGTGTATGTATAAACAGTCTGTTGTGAGTGCTGCTCGTTATAAGGACAACTGATTTGAATTGTTGAGTTTTTTCAGACGTCCTAACAGTGATCTGTGAGTTGTTTCTGTGGGTGAGAACGTTTTCTCCATAAACCAACATCAGACAGCTGCAGACAGATTTGTGAGTGAAATTTAAAGACTCTCTCAGTCTGTAATCTGGGAAAATTCTTGTAAATCAAAGCTGAAATTTTAAGCGGGGACTCCCTTAAATCCCCTGGAGGATCCTGGGGGACTCTCCAGAACTCAGGTTGAGAACCCCGTCCTTACTCACCCACAACTGTCAGTCAGCTTTGGGAGCACTGGGGGCCTACAGTCATCTCCTAAACGGTAATTTATGTGTTGTTGTGGAGGACAAATTGCTGCAGGAGCTGCACCATTAGCTAAACTGCATTTCACAGCGGCATGTTTTCACCTGCAGCACAGCTATGCCAAAAATGTCATAACTCAGCGCCGCGCTGCCGCCGGCCAGAGACGGGATTTATAGGAGGGAGGGGGAGAAAGAGGGGGGGGACAGGGGTTTAATGACACACCAAACTATCACTTAACGCACTGTTCCTAAACTTGCATAAACGGGGAATTAATTCACATTGAGAACAGTGCACTTAAATGTTCACATGATAATGGAACATGAAAAGTAATTCACTTTTGATTTTTCATTTGTTGTTGTACTTTCCAAAGTTATCTTATATTAGTCATATTTGTGCCTACGGTAAAGGTAGGTCCGTTGCACAAATAAAAACTCAAGCGCTATCAGCTACCCTCAGATTAGGTGTCAATCCTATCTTTCAGCTCCCACGTAAAACAAATCTTGAGGTAAGCCTTATTTCACCTTTCTAACGTTATAAAAATGAGTCACATATTGTGTCAGAACGAGGCAGAAAAACTAGTCAGCATTTATCAGGATGTCCCAGTGAGTGTCCAAAGACTTCTCTGCTGCCCGTGTACTGACCAGAACTGGGAAAAGAGATTGCAGTACTGCTGAAATGGCTTCTCTGCACTGGTTTACTATATACTATATATATATCATTTAAAATGTGTTTGTCTCATCTACAAAGCTTGCAATGGTTAGGCACCATCCTAAAGAGCTCATAGTGCCCTATTACCACTCTCGAACATTAAGCTCCAAGAAGTCAGGCCTACAGTACTCATGGTACCCTCAGTCTCTTAATGCAGTATGCCCCTTTCATTTGGAATCATTCATCAGTCAGGGTCTGAGACGCCTTCGCTACTTTTAAGAGTAGGCCTGAAACCTTCATTTTTGATAAAGCTTATAGTAAGGGCTGTCCCTAGATATGCTATAGGCTTAGACTGCATGAGGACCGGGCACACTGGACTCCTGTCTCTGCTCCTCTCTGTGCATTCACAACATATTACTGAAAGTCAAAACCCTCTCTACCCCAACACAGTTTCTGCTGATGGCTGTTCAACATGAGTCTAGTTCTGCTCTACATTTCTGCCTGTTAAAAGGCTGTTTGTTCTTGCCATTGTAACTTTGCTTAAAGGTGCACTATGTAGTTTTGGTACAGTGTACAGATACTGTAGTTTATGTTCATAACTTTACACACAAAAAATGTGGTCCTTGGAACACTGTTTGAAGATAAAATACTATGTGAGAAGTTATGGTGAGGGGCCTGCCACAGTGAAGTAACTCTCCTGGTAGCTTTTTAGCTCCAAACAGTGTTCAGGGACACCTTTTTTCCTTTGAATAAAGTTTACTCAGTTCAGAAAATATAGCAGAGAATTGTTTCCCTTCTCCAAATTTTTCATTTCACTTCCAAATCTACATATTTCACCTTTAATGTTACTTTAATGATGGTTGATTAATGTTGGATCTTGGTTTACGAAGGCAGAGGTCAAGGCCTGCACTTGTTGTTAAGAGTCTTGAGACAGCGTTTCTTATGAGATGGTACTTAACAGGTAAAGATTGATTGATTTTTTATCGTATTTCACCTTAACACATTTTATTCATCAATTGGTTATCCCTGACCTAATAGAAAGAACCAAACAAATACTTTGACCTTTACAGTATTATTCTAAACTCTTTAGTATACGTCTGATGCTTAACACTTTACAGTATAAACAAATATAGTGCTTCATATTTTACGGTGTACCTTGGTAGAGTAATGACAGCTTTACTGATTTGTGTTTTTTAATTGAGTTTTTTCTTTAAATTGATCTAAATTTCTTTCTTTCTTGTCCGTCTGCTGTAAAAAGATTACTTTGACATTAGTGAACATGTGGCTGTGTTTGAACCCTGAAAACAAACAGCACAGCGCCCTCCAGTGGTCTGACACTGGCTAACAGTCTGAATCAGTTGTGATCAGGATGTGAACAGGTCTATACATAGAGAAGTGGTTGCAGTAAAAATGAAATGTTACTAAACAAATATCAAAATACATTTTTCCCCCCCAAATAATAGATCCATTACAATATTTCTATTGTTTATATGTAGAAAATACATGATCATTGTTGTAAATAGGTCAATTAGAAAGAAATACTCTTATGTTGCAACTTGAGAAATGTAAGATCATGAAAACTACTTTTTTTACTTCTAAGTATTTTATTTACAAAAATACATCACACATTGTTAAATCCAATCGTAAAATCTTATTTTTACAAAAAACTCTCCAACAGAAGTGAAAAAAAGAAAACAAAAGCTCATCCCATCCCTTGTTTAGATCTCCATACAGACAACTCCAAGAAATTACAACTGAGACCATTATTAAATGTAAATGTATGTCTAAAGTCAATACCTTTAAAGTAGAGTCATAACAGATTCAAATGATTTTTACAATTAAATACATCTTCCATCGATCACATTTCCTCCTGAATTTGGCCTTAAAAGATCAAATAAATGAATCGTATGCCTGTATCATTTATTGTATTTACACTTAATTACACATAATTTACCTGTTTTTTTTAATCTGCCATTTCATTTTAAAGAACTTTAAATTAACCCTCCTGTATGAAAAGTAAATATTTTGAGTTTGAAGAAAGTTTATCAAGATTTTAGAGTCATTTTCTTATTTTTTCTCTAACAGGTTTTTGTGCGTCTGTTATCTTCTGTTGACTGGTTATGGTGACTTCAATCTTCTGTGGTATTTATGTGTTTAATTTATTATTGCCATACTGCCCATCCTCTATATATGTATACCATATAGTCTATGTGTTTGTCTGTGTTTGTGTGTATGTGTGCGTGTGTGTGTGTGTGTGTGTGTGTGTATGTGTGTGTGTGTGTGTGTGTGTGTGTGTGTGTGTGTGTGTGAGAGTGTGTGTGTGTGTGTGTGAAATGTCTGTCAGGTTTGGTTCAGAAGCTTCCAGCAGCAGCAGTTGAAGCAGCCAATCAGAGTGTGACAGACGAGTGAGAGTCCGACCATCTGTAGGTGGACTGATGCCGACACACACACACACACACACACACACACACACACACACACACACACACACACACACACACACACACACACACACACACACACACACACACACACACACACACACACACACACACACACACACACACACACACACACACACACACACACACACACACACACACACACACACACACACACACACACACACACACACACACACACACACACACACACACACAAAAAACACTCCAAGTGACTCTCATTCACATAAGATGGATGTAGCTGATAAAACTGTGGATTTCATTTTCTCCTGTTAGTGAAGACCATACATTAAGTCATTGTTCACTTCACTCAACAGAGGTGTCCCTATAGTTTTGACCTTGTGGTGTACATTCAAAGGCTGCTGGCTAAGTATAAACAAAATTTCTTTTTTTTTGGCAAAAATACTTCAGTTCATCGAGGGTCCATTAGAGGCTGTCTCCAAAAGTTAGTCGATCCCCATAGAGCCTTGTGGTAAAATGTCCAACTTTAACATGTTTACAGCCCAAACACAACACTAGTTCACAGAGCAGCCTTCAGCTATAAAGCAGCCAGTTAGCCTGTCTTTGTACGGAAGGTGAGCAATGAAGCTAAGAAGAGGAAATGAGAGTGTGACCAAGCAACCATACAAACTTATCTCAGTTAGCATGTAATACATTACACTCTTCAGTTTAGCCCTCCAGTCACAACCTATAGACAGTGTCTTACATGACACAATGCAAAACATAATAATAATAAAAATAATGTTTGGAATGAATTAAGAGTATACCAACTTCTCCAGACAACACTACACTACGTCCAATTAAATCACCAAATGCAACATTTTTTGTTCATGTGTTTTTTTCTCCATCTACTTCCTCTGTGTTTTTTTCATAGCTGTTTTAGTGAATATGATTACACATTCTCATCCAGTTTATCTTTTATTTTTCGCTAATTGCTGCATTATAGAAGGATAATCCCCCACATTCATTAACAAAGGCTGAAAATTAAGTGTTAACACCACATCTGTTCATGAGCCCTCAGCGTCTGTAAATACGTGTGAACCGCACAGCCGGGCGTTCTCTTTAGTTATTGCTATACCATTTGCATTATCTTACATTACTGCAGAGGTAAAAGTTCATAATCACTGAGCTGGGAATTAAAAAATTATCACAACGCCGCAGCTCAGGGGTGCTGCTGGAGTCTATTTGTGGCAGCAGAAAGGTGTTTTTTTTCTGTCGCAGTCACCTCCAAGAAAAGGTGAAAATTGCACCCTGGGGGGAACAGCTTTGAGTGGGGGGTGGGCAGATTCACCCATCGTCTCTTTGTCTCTCTCAACGTCTTTGGCTTGTCCCCAAAAATCCACAACTGTACAAACAGAGGAGACAGATAGTGTGAGACACTTTTAGGGCTTTGGGGAAACGCTGATATCTGAATAATCTCCTTCAACATCTGTTAAAAAGGCACAATGACGCAGAAAACTGAGAAGAACCCCGAGGAACGATGATAGGTGAATGAATTCATCTTTCTTTCAGACTGAATACTTTAGAGAAGAATAAACTCGATATACAAGTGAATACATAAGTGAACATTGCTGGATGCAGTTTCTCCATTTCTAAAATAAATCTGAAGCAAAATTGCTCACAAACTGAAAGACTTCTAACAGCCAGCAGGTTTCAAATAAACTGGATTCAGTTAGAAGTACATGTATAATTAAATTGGGGAAGAGGGGACAAGACTTCAAACCACATTTGAATCAAGCAAAAAAACTCAATTTCCTGAAAAATGTCCACTTAATGGGAATTTAGGCTCTGTGAGATCCAGGGAGTGACAACGCTGACTATCACCTAGCACCAAATTAAACTATTCCTCAGGCCCAACGAGAAGAGAGGAGAGAAGAGAGAAAAACAAAACTTCTGGATGGGTTTTCTTCAACCTTTATTTTGGACCCCTCATCCATTTATCCTCATCCAAGTCCACCA
The DNA here is from genome assembly GCF_947650265.1 of Symphodus melops. Classification (NCBI taxonomy): domain Eukaryota; kingdom Metazoa; phylum Chordata; class Actinopteri; order Labriformes; family Labridae; genus Symphodus; species Symphodus melops. Next base: position 6,771,236 of record NC_136699.1, on the reverse strand, counting down.
ACTTGTTTTAGCTGCTCCATCTTGCATCTCTCATGCTGTCTTGTGCTTACTCTGTCCATGGACTCCCAGCTCTCTCAGTAATGATCACATAACTGATCTTTCAATGAATAGTCTCCATCCCTTTTCTACCAGGCAAACCCCATCTCTCCATCCTGGCTGTTTAGCTTCTGCTCCACAGAGTCCTCCCACTGAACCTACAAAATAAACGATCCTCAGATTTAAGTTCATGTTGCTGTGGTAAAGAAACAGATATGAATATTGTTTATTGCATATATTAATCCTTTTCATATAAACCTCCCAGCCAAAGAAGTTCACACTGTTTGTACTTGATAATGTGAGTTTAAGTATTCGGGTCCATTGTATTGGAAAGACTTCAACATAGAAGTAAATGTATGAAAAGGTCAAATGAGTCAGGATGGGTTCATGAGATGACTTCAACCTCCGATTGTTTAGTTTGGTAAAATAACATGAGACATTTCGCCTAAACAAAAGACTCAGATTTGCAAAAAGCGTCATATTGTATGACATGAAGAAAACTTCCAGGCAAAGAAACACATATTTTTCTCGTCTCAGGGCAAAATGAGTGCTGGATTCACGACCATTCAACACTACTACCATATTTCTAATGATACACAGCTTCATGCAAATGGGTGAAGTATCCCTTTAAATAATAATTTCAGAATGTTCTTAATACCCGTCTTTGCAGACAAGAAAGTTGTAACTCTGAATAAAAAACTCTTCTGTCTTAACGTAGCAAGTGTGTCTGTATAACGAGTTCTCAGCGTGTTCATTAGCAGATCCACAGCGGCTCATTACGAGGAGCAGGATGACAGGCTAACTGTCTGTAAAGTCCTGCTGTTTGAACCTGCTAATGGCTCCGCTAACCTCTGATCAGCCCTCGGGTATAACTGCACACCCTCATTTGTGCACATTCACCTGCTTTACCTGCATTTCTCCTGCTCGGAGTCTCCTGTTGTCTCGTTAAAAGTCACACTGGCGACAAACCAAACACGAAAATGAGGAGAGAGGAGGAAGTGACAGAGAACATGTAAAGATACACGTATACGCACAGAATTAAAAGAGATGGTATTTAAAAGTGTGATCTCACTTGGAGGTTTATATGAGCTAAAGTTGAAGTCTTCTATTTCTTTATTTTTGTAGTTACTAACCCTGGGCCTATGACTTCGACGGCTTTGTGTTCTTATTGCTGGAAAGATATGAAGTTTTCAGTTTGCTTTAGTAGAGTTCTTCAGCCTCCTCTGTTCAAACAGACTTTAATGGCTGCGACAATCAACATATGTTGACAACAAGTTGTTGTTTTGTCACCGACAGGCTCGGATTGTTATTCTACATGTCCAACAACATCAGAGAAAGGATCTTTACGGAGACAGACAAGATCATTTTTGAACCATAAACGACTGAACTCTCCTCAAGGGCTCACGACTGCATCGTCAGAAACCGTGATTTTACCTCACTGAGCACACAAGTTTTCCGTTCTATTTGTTATTTCATTTCAAATGTGGCGTTTCACACACACACACACACACACACTTGTGTAAAAGAAAACAAACATCCAGATGTTTCTGTAGAATCAGATTTATATAAATACTGAATATTGTACAAACAATGGTACCGTTTTGTCTGGGAAATAAAGTCAGGATGTCTAAAAAAAAAAAAAAACAAAGCTTAGAGAGCAATAACAATCCAGAGCGCCCCCTGGAGGCAAATCAACCCATTACAGCAGCAGAGAAGAAGACAGAGAAGCTGTCTGAATATGAAAGTCTAAATTCAGACTCACAGAGAAGGATTAGCTGGCACAAGTTGAGATCAACAGATTTAGACGTTTTGTTCTATTTCAAGGACTTTTCAGCCACTCTCATCGTCTGTTGGAGCTTCTAATGAGACAGTCTGCATCTTCAAGTCATAATACAGTAGCATTTTGTAAAGCTTGTTCCAGTTTTTCCCCTAAGGGTGTTTGTGTACCATATGTCAGACTAAATAAAAACATACAGCTCATGGTCAGACATTTAACCATTTGCACAGTGTGATAAAAAAAAGGGTGAGATTGTTTCTCAACAAACAGAAAAAAATAAATATTTGTTGGCTGAACGTTTTAACCTCATCATGTCCGTATATGACCACAGGTAAACTAAACTGTAAGATTAAAAGGAGGGAAGGAGGAGCTCTAAACGCTGTCTGCAGCCGTGGATTCTCTGTTAAATTCTGAAATTTAAAAAAAAGAGGTTGCTGTTGTTTTTTTTTTTTTAACCCAGCGAGGTGTCGCTCACGCCTCAGGCTTTTTCCCCCAAAGAAGAAAAAATGACTTTAAAGGACATGTCACCATCAACTGAACTTTTAGAAACACATCTCAAACATTGCAGGTTTAAAGGTTCATTTTCAGACTTTCAGTATGAAACTCTAAGGCGCCCAAATCCAGTTATTTTTGGTTTCATCGCTTAAATCCCTCCCAGTGATGACGTGACATCCAGTCACACCATCATTCTTTTTCATGAAATGAGTAGAACGCCTTGGAGTAAAATAAAGACACATTTAACAAATATTTTAGTGATATAAATACTTCCCCAGCTGGTTCCTCTGAGGTCATGAACTCATCGCTCTCATTATTATTATTAAAGGAAACTGTAAGAGCTGGATCCATTCAGTGACTGTGATGGTAGTCTGTTCACTTCAGTGACATGTGGAAAAAATAACTTCTGCTTCATTTTGTTACGTCTTGTTGAAAAGTTAACTCCACATTAAAACCCAAACCGAGAAGGAACCATAGAAATCAGATGCTGATTCTTTACGATAAGCCGGTTTGGTTTTAACAAGCAATAAAAGCTTTAAGTGAAGTGAACAACTTCTTGATTCTGAACTCGAGATTCTGCACCTTTTTTTTTTTTTTTAAAGACTTGATCAAAGAAAATATCTTCATGTGCAGCAGCTTCTGAAAGCTTTCCTTCAAATTGTAAAAGCAAAGAATCTTTGTCTTCCTGGAGTTCTCGTCTGTAAAGAGTTTAATATCTTCCACATCCAGAGGAGAATCCTGAAGCGACAGATAAATCCTCCCTCAGCAGAGTTAAAAACATGATCACTATTCAGTGTTCATACATACATTCATTCTCTAAACCATGAAGAGGTAAAGCATGGTTTCATGATGGCTGAACTCTCGTGGATGTTCTGCTCTTCACTTTGGTTCCTTCTTAGACTAAAATGAAAAATCCAAAGAAAAATTATAAAGAAAAAAATGATCGATCGCAGTGAATCCAATCTGTTCTGTTGCTGAATTATCGCTCGTCATGTTCAGTAGCATTCTGTTTCTTCTGTTCTGTTTCAAATACAGGCTGAGGTTATACAGCTAAAGAACGGCTGGACGTCTTAGTCTGGGTACAGTTCAGCCTGGTTTGGCTCAGTTTACTTTGAAGGAACGCTTTAAATTCACCACAGAAAATAAACTCGAGGGTTTCAGGTAGTTATGATTATTTTTACATCAACAAAATGATAAAAAAAAAACAAAAAAAAAAACTATGAACTATGAGGTTGTTTTGAACACGTTCATACCTTTTTGTCAGCCCGGTGAAATCTCACTGAAATGATGAACAGTGTGGAAAAGTAGCAGAGCTTTAAAAAGTGACAGACCTTCAAAATCTGCTGCAAAAGAAAGTGAGAGAACACCTTCTAGGTTATCCACTGGTTGGCAACACGAGGGTAATACAAGCAGAATGCAGCAGTCTGCCTGCAAATGATGAGAATTAAAAACAAGGCATGAGCCAACGGCAGCGCGTCCAACTTCTGTCTTTGTGGCTGAGGTATCAAAGCAACAAGCCGATTGTATCAACGAAAATAATAAAATGATGGAATTTTGACAATCTACGAGGAACTCTGAGAATGAATGCAGAATCAGGAAGCGTACCATCCCAACGATCACGTGTCTCAGTCATTTTGAGTTGGATTCATGAGACACAGAATATTTTAAAAAAAAAGAAAGAAAAAAAAAAGTTCAGGGAACAACGATAGCCTAGTGGTTCTGTCATACACAGTATGTACACAGGCTATAGTTCTTGGTTCAAATCTGACCTATACTGCATGTCATCCACTCTCTCCTCCCGACCATTCATGCGTCTCCTCAGCTGTCCTGTCCAATAAAATGCCCAAAAAATAACTTAGAAAAAACCTTTAAAAGTTGATCTTCTTTGGTGAATTCAAAGCGTTTCCGATGGACTTTCTCTTCAGTATAAAACCATCAGCAGGGAATTAAACACGTTATCTAAAGCTTCTGATGGTTGGAGGCAGATTTCTGCAGATCACTCTTTGACTCGTTTCGCTACAAGCTCAAACAGCTGAAATGACCTCGACAGTCTGTGTGTGCGAGGCGTGTTTTGGCGGGTGTGTGATGTCTGGTGTTAAGCTCCATTTGTAGCCGTCCAGGTCAGCTCTGCTCTGTTTGCATGATCCCAGAGTAATAAAAAAAAGAAAGAAAAAAAAAGAATCACACAATGTCAGCAGAACGAAAACGGCTCTGGTCTGTCCGCGCTCGTCTGTTTTCATTCATTTTGGTGTAACAGTTTCTCCGTGCACTTCTCTGAGGTCTGACACACAGAACAGTCCCCCTGTCAGGTCTCCAACTTCATGCTGATGCTTTTAAAACTTCTGGTTCTTAATATCAAGGATCATCAGGAGGGTTTAATGCTCTTTAAAATCCTGGCTGTCCTGTCCGACAGCAGGTGTGTGGTTGAGAAGTTCCTAATATCAGCGTTAGGAAGATCCTCACAAAAACTCTGCATTGACCATCTGTCTGTTTCTGCTCAGTGAAGGAGTGACTTGTTCAGTGTTAAATCCTGTTTGTACCGTTACGTGCTCGTCTCAGGGCAGCCGCGTGCTGCCGGCTGCAGGTGCAAACACCCAGAGAGGAGCAGGGCTTCAGTACAGTTTAAATTAAATCCTTTAGGCGGGGCGGTGTAACGACAGGTTTGCTTTCCTCTACGACAGCAGGCACCAGGGCGTCTGGTTCTGGTCGCACTCCAGCTTGGTGTTGATGACGGTGCAGGGAGCGCCGCTGATGGTCAGCTCCTGCCGGGACTCCACCGAGTAACGGAGATTACTCAGCCCCCCCTCTGGGTCCACCTTAAACTGCTCCTACAGGGAGGAGAGAGGGGGGGGGGTTCAAATATTAGTTCTTTCTGAGCTTCAAGATGGAGGCTGATGTGTTCTTAGGTTCTTCTGATTTTCCTCTTTCCAAACTCCACACTGATATTTTCTCAGCTCAGAGCAGAATAAACTGTAGTTGATGAGCACAGACAGCCAGAGGTATATTTCTCTCTTATAAGGTTTACACATCAAAGTGTTACACGTATGCTACATGTACAACCCTGATTCCCTAAAGATGTGGAACGGTGTTTCAAAAGGACATATCAACAGGGTGTGCTGACTTTTGAAACGTGTAAACCAGTATTTCATTTATTAACTCGAAGACGACACAGCAAATGTTGAGACATCAGATTGCTGCTCTCTCTCACACTTTGCTTGATAAGAAACCTGTGTGTTTAACAGGACTTCTTTCAAGGACAGAAAACGCTTGTTTGAAGCTGTTTGAAAGCCAAAGACGTGCGACTTTAAAATATGAGCACACTCAAGGAGAACCTGTTCTAGTTGAGGAAAGGCGTTTAGTGAAGGAATTTAAAGGATATGAAGATAATGAATGTTTTTTAAAGACTGAGATAAATACGCCAAATGATAAAGGATAAAGAAAAGGGGCCAGTGTTGTGTAAATGTCGTACCTGTTTCTGAGCAGAGACTCTCTTCTGGTCTCTCTTCCTCCAGGCCGAGTCGTGGATATGGAGGAAGGTTTTATATCCCGTCGTGATTCCACTCGGTCGAAACAGCTGCAGAGAAAAACATCTTAAATATAATCCCAAAAACAATCAATCATGTTTGAAAAGGATAACAATGCTCTGGAGAGGTCAGCCTCTTTCTCACAGGGCGTCATGTTGTTCACCTCTGGAGGAGTTTACCTGTAACTCAGCTTTCCTCAGTCTTCTGTAGAACTCGTCGTCCTCTCGGCCCCAACCCCAGAACCTGTTGGACATCCCGTTACACTGAAAACACAAACAGTTCTCCTTGTTTAAACCTGACCTCGGCTGTGGAAGAAAAGATGGTTTTTTTAAAAGTCAACAGGTCAAACAGCTCCATCTGGTGGACACTTTGAATCACTACACGAATGTCACAGGAACATGAGGGACTATTTGTGACCTGCAGTAACAACTTAAGTACATGACATCCTTCCTCTGAGTGTTCTAACTGTGCTGTACCAACTGAGTATGCAGCACTATCATCACACACACACACACACACACACACACACACACACACACACACACACACACACACACACACACACACACACACACACACACACACACACACACACACACACACACACACACACACACACACACACACACACACACACACACACACACACACACACACACACACACACACACACACACACACACACACACACACGTTCTGTAAAGCCTTCTTCTGTACATGAATGAATACAGCGGATTTGAGTCAAACCTTCTGAAATAGTTTCATATTTATAATGACAATAATTTCACGTTTTTTCATTCAAATCTTCAATCAATAAATAATTCCCTCGGGATTCTTGAATTTCCCTCGTGATCAATAAAGTATCTATCTATCTATCTATCTATCTATCTATCTATCTATCTAATCACTGAACACTTCAACATAATGATGCAGAAACATTCTAATTCCAGAAAGAAGAAATGATTCAAACTCTGCACATTTGTTGTTGTTGAAATATTCTCATTAGGAGCAGAGCTTGAAGGTGTTTGGAGTGCTTCTCTGAAATTATACATTTTAATTTGATATTTGGATCCTTTCTAAATGCTTCACATCCTCTGGCTTTTATACTTTAATTAATTCATAACTTTTATGCAAACCAGATTCCCCCCCAAGGACAGCATTTCAATCACTATTAACAGAGCATGCAAAAATGATGGACTTTCTCAAAACATATTCAGCGTTTGGAGCCCAGAGATGAACACGTGATCATTCTTTTTGTAGGATTTTGCAAAGATGTTCGTCTTGGGGAACATTTATTAGATATTAGAGTAAATCAAGTCAAAAACAGGAAACTCAGCTCAGTACCAGTTTGTAATGTTTCTTGGTGAGCAGCAGGATTCCTCCCACATAGGTCTTGTAGTGGTACAGCGGGTGCAGCTCCGGGGAGGCCACGTGGAACGGGCCGTCCTCGGGGAAACCGTAGTCTAACGCTTCGTTCAGAGGCAACAGGTCAACATCGTGCATCGCCAGGTAGTCTGTGTCGTTACCGCTCTCCAGGTAACCCACATTTATCAGAGACGCTCTGTTAAACCTGGAACAATGAAAAATACAACATATGACCTCTGCAGGCTGGATTTAAAGGTACAAAATCTGTAAGAGATCCAGACAAATTCAGGATCAAGAGGTCTGGAGGTCTGAGGACAGGGAGCATTTGCCTTTACAGGGAGTAAACTCTCTGACATGTCAACAGTGCCTTGAGCAGGAAATTGTATTCACTTAGGTGACATTCATTAATGTAACATTAGTAACAGACATGTAAATAATCAAATTAAGTACGCATGGCAGATGTAGGGATGTCAGGTGTTTCCTCACCTGTAGTGATCCATCTGGTTGACGATGAAGATCTTGTGGCGGATCTTCTTCTTGTTGAGGAAAGTGTGCATGAAGGGAACAAAGACCAGCAGCTCCTCGAAGCGCTCCCTGAACGGGATGATGAGCGCCAGTTTGTGAGGACCCCAGGAGGGGTCGTCTGCTGCAGACGCCCGACTGTCAGCGGGGCAGGGCGGAGCCTGAAGGTGCTGGGGGGCTCGTTTGTCCTCGTGCGCGGGAGCTGACATGTCACCTGAACAGCTGAGCTGCAGCCAGAGCAGAGAGACGAGCAGCAGCACCATGCAGAGGCCGAACAGCTTGTAGACCGTGCATTTACCCGACAGGAACCTGCGAAGACACACGCAGGAGGAGATGGCTTCAGTCAGGGGTTTGACACGGGTACATGCTTTCAGATTGAGAAAAATATCAATCTGTAAACAACCAATCACATTTGACAATCAAGTGAGGGATCACTTGAATCCAGGGAGTCAAAGAAGGTCCTTAAGAAAGTGAAGATCTGCACCAAATAAGAAAATAGATTCTCACACTTATTCCTTCTATACACGTTTGTTTTAAACGGTTTAGTGTGTGTGTGTGTGTGTGTGTGTGTGTGTGTGTGTGTGTGTGTGTGTGTGTGTGTGTTAATCTCTTTTTCCACAAACATAAAGGTCTAGGTAAGGTAGATGAATCAGATGTTAGAGATGTTTTAAATGAATACAGAAAAACTACAATCGAACATTTTTCAGCTGTTTACAACAGTAAACACTCACTGAACTTTCCTGCAGACAAAAAAAAAAACAAAAAAAAAACATTCACTAATTGCACACACACGCATACACACATGATTTATTTATCCGTGTGTCGGGGTCATATCTCAGAGTGTAAGGGGGCACAGTGTTAGTTATCTTAGTGCGGGGTGAACCTTAGGAAGCTAAAGGTCATACGTGTTATTCACTCACATTAAAATAGAGTCCAGTGATTTTCAGTGTGTCGCAGATTATTGATTTATTTTTTGGGATGTGTTCCTGACAAATGTACAGGCTGGGCACGGGGTACCGTGTTGGCCAATTAGAAAGCACTTCCTGTTTGAGCATCAGAACAGAGTGTTTCATCCTCTTTGTTGAAGGTGAGCTGATACGATGCTGTTTTTCTTTAACTTGCACACTGAAATAGAAAGGAATTACTTGTTCATGTCTGGAACCATTTCTGAAGGCAGCCGCTCAGATTTAAGCATCTGAGTGAAGAACCAGACGTGGAGCAGCATCAAACTCTCTGCTTCAACACTTTCATGCAGCAAGCAGCAAGAAAAAAAACAAGCATTCAGAAACAGAGGAGTCCAAACTGTGTCTCAACAAGAACAAATATTTGAGCTTTAAAATATCAAACTGCTTTGAAAGACGCACCAGTCTGATCTTTGAGACGAGGGGTGGCATATGATTGGATGTTTACAGTCCCAAGCATTGCCTCATACGCTTTGGTTCTTTATGATGCTATCGATCACTAAAACAACAACAGACACTGTCTCCTTTTAAAACGTGTGCTATTTTTAAAGTCTGGAAGTATCAAACATGTCACCAGTCTGAACATCAACAGCCTCTTACAGGGACGTTTAGATCATAGCCAGCTCTAATAAAGCTTAATGTGACCCATGTATTTGAAGGACACCAAACCGGTCGACATGAGAGGTGGGTCAACATGAATCCCAGGTGACGTCAGGATACGATACGATGAGCGATATGTGGCGAGGGATCACAGGACTACCCAGGGATGAAGAGATCATTTATATATTTCAAGAAAATGACAGAATTGTACATGATAACATTCAATTCACAGATAAATATAAAATGCTCCTGAAAAGAGAAGAGAGCAGGATTCATGGTTTTCACCTCTCATTAAACATCATGCATCTTTTTATGTCTTTTCTTCAATGTCTACTCATTTTATCAACCTGTCAACTTCCTCATGTCATAAGCTTCAATATGAGAAGTGAGCAGTCGGTCAAATTGTTCATATTTTAAATTCAGTTATGGATTATTAGGCACCAGTGATTTGATCATTGTTTAACACGAGCCAGGACAGTGATGATACTTGATCCCATCCCTTGTGAACGTTCACGATAACGAAGATTTCTAATATTTGTTTACCCCTATAGAAGGAGCTTTAACAACTCTTTATATCAAATGTAATATATTACACCTATATAACACCTTCTAATAGTTCACTGTAAAAGGATCTCTCGAAATGAATCTCCATCTGAACTTGAATGACCTTTTTAAAGCCCCTGGAGAACAGTTTGGAAACCTCTGATTGAAACATGAAAGGTCTACTCACTTCTGTTCTTGACGAGGAACTTTAAAGATTTCGTTTCTTCAAAAGCAAAATAAAATGTTCAGTTTCATACAATACTTTGTTTTAATTTGTTTGTAAAGTGACCAAACGGGGAAGAGGTTTCAAACATCACAGCAGCTTGATGTGACGGTTACAAATCATGATATGGGATGTAACTAAGGCCCGATCGATACTGGGAAAAAAAGAAGAAATATCAAGGAGGGGGAAAACAATCTGATATGGATATATCTGCCGATATCTTTGTTCGACCTTTGTTCAATCTGTAGTGATAGATCGATAAACACGTGTATGGTGTTGATCTCAACAATCAAACACCAGAGAAAAAAAACGTGTTTAATGGAGACAGGATGGTCACTCAACTAGAAGATAACTTCGCATCACCGTTATCGTATCACGAGTTTAATGTATAGGAGGGTCCACAAAAAGTCTAAACTTAACTTATTTTTGAGTGAAGCTTCACACAACTACATCTATCTAATTTGAAATATTTTTGAAAAAAATAAATCTATCTAAATTTACAGGCACATTTCTGAACTCTGTTAAAATTGCACTTAAGAACATTAATGTCGCAGTGTATGTTTACAATTGAGAGAATGTGCAGGGATTTACTGGCACATTGTGATCATGGAAATGTATTAAGTTCCCTATATGTTGGGAGCCATGGTATTGAAACAGGTATACGTGTATTTTAATTTTCACTAGAATCACATGAAAGTTTAAAATCCCTGTATCGTGACAACACTTAACATTAAGGAAGAGAAATAAAGAGGAGTGACACATCTTACCTTCTCTCCTCTTTGAAGTAAAGGACAGGCTTTCTTCTCGATGAGTACATCATCTTGACAGCTTCAGTTTCCTAAGTTCAGTCCGTTTTCATAAAATAAAATCAACAAAAAAACTTCTCAAACAAACAGAAAACCCAGAAGCAGTGGTGTTGTTGCTAAGGTAACCGTCCTTCATCTCTCATTAGTGAATGTTGACGGAGACCAAAGTGTCCTCCATGCTAACTCGTCCTCCAGGATAACACTCAGCCAACTTAGCTTTACAAAAGCTCGCTGACAAATGCTGTCGACGATAACTCGTCCAGAATAACCGGCTGTTTGTGGGCTCCGGTCTGTCAGCTAGCAGCCAGTTTTACTGTACACGTAGCATGTAGCGGGTCACTCATTTCACCGCTCCGGGTTCAACATCTTCAACCGTCGACTTTAAAATGAACGACAGCGTCGGTCAAAGTGTTTATCAAATTTAAAAATAGAAAAAATAAATAACTTTGAACACAAAAAGAGCCGACCGGGGAAACAACTGACGACAACTTCACGATGGAAAATATCAAACAGGAGGCGATTGTAATATTGTCCGACCGGTAATAAGGTAGGACCGGAAACGGAATTACTACCAAAGGTTCCTACCAGTGTAAGAGCGTCATAAGAAGATTTCAGATATAATTTTAGTTTCGCAATTTCAGAGACGAATACTCTGTCGCTCTTATAATTTTCCCATTTTATTTCAACATGTTCTTTTTTTGCTCGATTTATTCCTTAACTTTATCGTTGTGTTCCATTGTTTCTTTTCCCCAAAGACATCACAACAGCATAAAACTTAAACGTTATTTTCAAATGGAGTGTAATTTTTCTTTCTTAATCAATATCACAGAGCTTAATATGTACTGTCTATGATCAATATAGTCTATCCTTGTCTAATAAGGTAGCAATACAAACCCTGAGATAATTTGTCAACATTTTTTATTTTACTTTACAAGGAAACAAGAATGTTTTTGTACAGATTTTCTTGTTTTCCAAGATCTTTTGCACTTATTTTCACTCAAAATACATTTTAATAAACACTCAGATCATCTCAAAAAGTAACTTTATAGACTGTGAAATAGTGAAAATAAAAACAAACTTCTTCAAAGATTAAACCAAATGTGACAAAACTTTATTTTGAGTGCAATTTTAGATCGATTTCACGTGGACAATTTCAAATTCAGTAAATTCAAGCCCCTTGTTCAACCTTAACTAATTTAAATTCTAACCCCTGAAAAAAACTGAAATCTACCTTTTGATACAAACCACCAGAAAATAATAAAATATACGGAAGGGAAGAAAATCTCAACAGCTGAAGATGGAAAGCTCTAAAAATAAAAGAATAAACCACCCGTCTCTCATATTAGTTTCTTTATAATCTAACGTCTGACATAAATTTTCAGGTATTTCTCTCTTCAGTTTCAGATGCATTTCTCTTTGATGAACTGTCGGAGCTGAAGCAGAAAGGTTGATTAACCCAAAAAAAAAAAAAAAAAAAAAAAAAAAAAAGCATTGACAGCCCTCAGATGGAGCTACGCGATCAATAGCAGACTAATCGCAATCAGAAGAATTTTTCGACACCATCACCAGCAAACAAACATCAACCAGAATCAGGTGAAAAGAAGTGTACATTCAGTTTGGACACAGTAAAAATGTGGAATCCATCACACACGGTAACAAACAGAAAGACAGACGCATTTGGTAGGATTTCAAAGAGTAAACCTGAAAATTTAAGAGAGAAATCTTAAGAGGTGGTATCCACAAAAAAAAAAAGTTTAAAGTTTAAATCTCTTTGATTGACATTTAATCTGGTTTTGTTGATAACGTACAGCCAAATGTACACTTCTGACGTTTGAGTTTGTCTGAAAGGGCATGGACTGCAGATTTTATCGATAAGGATTCAGCAACACAAGAGGGTCCATACTTAATGCGCGTTGCAAAAATATCAACTGAAAGTCGTTCAGTCCCCTACGGGCTCAGATTATTATTCTAAGGTAGTTCACACCTGAATCTGAGATGTTTGCACTTAAGTGTGAAGATCAAGTCACTTGGAATCTGATCTTTTCAAATCAGGTTTGATAACTTTCATGTGTGGATACCCCGAGTAGTCTGATACAGGTCACATTTAAAAAGCACTGAGGGCAGCCCAACAAATACAGATGTGAACTGAGCATTAAAGTTGACAGTGACCGCAGCTCAAGTGTCTGACAGTATAACCTTAGGATCTCTACAAAGTTAGACCTTAATAAATGGACACCAGAGTCCATTTGGACCTCACTGATCTGCTCTTTAGTTTGAAGCGTCTTTAGAGAGCATTTCTACAGGCTGTTCTTTAACACATGACTCCAGGTTACAATATTTCACCCCGTTGAAACCTGAAAACTGTCACCAAATATTTAAACTATCAAACTGCATCATCATGTTTGACTCTGAACTACATCTCCAGTGGCCAGTAACACATCATGTACTCATCACAGTGAGTAAGAAAGAAAGGTCAGATTCATAGAAAACACATGAAACATGCAGCTCTGTCATTTACATGTAGACTGGTTCTGGTCATCTGTGCTGCAGAACTGTAATCAGGACAGACAGAAGTGTTGAAGGGACATATTTTTTTTGTACATTTGAAATAAATAGTTGCCACATTTTCCCTGATAATATGACGGGCCTTTTGCAAACAGGGATGATAAAAAAAATGACAGTGGAAATAAGATCTACATAAACTAATGATGTTGTTTTCAAGCTGAATCTGCCGTCGGATTTCTCTGCATCACATCTCGTCTGACAGCGGTGACCGCCGCCGCTCAGTCCTGCATCACTCAGTAGAGACCAAAAAACACACACATACTTTCTATCACAAACACACATCACACACACACTTCCCAAGTTTACACAAGTTTCTTGGCTTCGAAGAAGCTCTTCAGGTGTCTCATCTGCCAGATTCCGATGGCCACCAGGATCAGAGTCTGCACGATGGACCACCAGAGGACCCGCTGGTTGGTGCTCTCGCTGGTCTGACGGAAACGTTCCTCACGATACTGAAGAGACAGAAAGACAGCAGGGCGCTCAACAACTGAGGACAATTCACGTCACTGAATGACAGGACTGCACAATACATGTTTTATGGGAAATGAGCAGGACGCCTTCTCAAATGTTTGCACCTTTTATTTCTGCAGCTCTTTCAGAAACGAATCAGGTCAGAAGAAAAAAAGCACCGCTTGATTTAGACACTGAAAACATCTACAGTATGCGATCAGATTTAAAGATTTTAAAACCTACACTCCATTTGTTTAAAAAAAATATGACTATTGTTATTATCTAACATTACTAAGGCCCACTAAAGCCAGATTTATACTTCTGTGTTGAATCCACGTCATAACATATGGTGGAGGTTTGAGTTCCTCTGAGCCTGCAGTTTGACGTGCACCTTCTCAAATATTTCACTGAGTGTCAAAACGACGCAGACCAATCATGAAGATAGGATAAATATACATGTATGTACCATGAACTTGCAGCGTGCAACTGTATTAAGCCCTGTTTCCACACAGCACTCCGGTACGGATTGGTACAGTTTGGTTCGGTAAAGCCTGATCCTGTTTGTGTTTCCACAGCCACCCGTGCTCTATCTGGTAGGCGTCGAGTAAGCCGGATGCCGACAGCCGCATCAGCTACGTAATAGCATTACATAATAGCAGCTAACCACTAACTATTAAATTAAACGAAGGAGAAAAATGTGACACAAACAAAACCGACACTGGAAGACATCCAGCAGTTCATCTACTCTGACATGTGACTCTTTATTACAAAAACTCAATCAAGCTTTGTTTCAGAGAAGGCTGTGTGCCACGAGGAGAAATACAGACGTAAACAATCGGCCGTTTATTTGAAGTGACGACTCTTTCAACCAATCAGCGGACTGCAGTGTTTAGCTCCACCTTTTCGGGTCGGCTCCACATTCTTGGCATACCAACGGAAGGGTCCCAAAAAGTGGGACGGTACGGATCGGTTATTTGGGAATCTTTCCCGGGATTAGTCTATGGAAACGCTGCAAAATGTGCGCCGTACCAAGACGAACCGAATTGGACCGCTCGGTGGGCTGTAATGTCCCCGAGCACATTTCCACCTCAGTCTGTTTTAAAAAAGCACAAAGACTGACCCTCTGGTAGTTCTGCTCTTTCTGGATCTGGTCAACCTGCTCCACCAGCTGGCGCACTCTCAGCTGCAGCTCCGTCAGTTTGTCTTTGGCAGCAATCTCAGCGTAGTTGTTGGCGTGTTCTCCCACCTGAATGTCCAGGTGAACCCTCTGCAACACACAACATGCCCGTGAAGCAGCGACTACTGATGATGAAAACATCCTAATAATCCAAAAGTGAAGGTTGTACTGTGAGTTTAACTTCAGTAAAAATTGTATTCATTAAATACTATGTAAGATTTGAATTGGGTCAATAAAACTGGATTCTGGAAATGCTAGAGAACAGCATTTAGTTATGATAATAATCAATAAGTTCAGTAGTTATAAGAAGAAAAAAGTGGAGGAAATAATGGAGTTGCAAACATTCCCATCTTCAGTGAACACAGCAGGACTAAATGTTCCTCTGTGTTGAATCTAGCAGCTATAAAAGTCGAACCCCACACCTCGACTACAATGTAACTAATAAAACTGAAATGTGTTTTCCACGCTTGGCTTCCTCACCAGCAGGCCTCCGGCGAACAGGGAGAACTTGGAGGAGTTGGAGTGCAGACAGATCTGATGCTCTCCGGGTGTGTGAGAGGTAAAGGTGAACCTTCCCTCAGAGCCGTACTGCCGAGACAGAATCACCTGCAGGGGACGCACACACACGTTACTCACTGATGGACATAAAGTAAACAGAGCCTTCTATAAAACAGTGTTAAGTTTGCTCACCTTGTCGTCTGGATCTCTGACCTCCACAAACATCCCCAGACCCTGAGTGGCTGGCAGGTATTCTTCTCTTTGTTTGTCATACAGCTGAGTCCGATAGTTACCTACACGCACGCACAAACACACCCACAGGTGTCATCATGAAAATGCCTTATTCCATTTTACACCTGTGTCCTAAAAAGCACTATTTAAATACAGTTATTGTTATGCAGAACTTCATGATAAGCATGTTCACACGTTTTTCAGTCTACATATTGTTAGTTGATCTTCCTTTACTTCTGTTCAGCTCTGCAGACGTGTCTGCACACTGCAGGAGGAAATGTTAAGACTTACTTCCTGTCAGTGTCACTGTCTGTTTTAAACACGTCATGCTGGTTTTACACAACCTGCCCAACTGTTAAACAAGGACAGTCAGATTTCTATCTACATAACTACATTTTCACAGGCTTAGAAATGTGTTGTGTTAAAAAAGGAACTTCTGTAATGAGTAGAGAGAAACACATTAGCCATACACAGACCTTAAGGAGATGATGTCTTTTCTTAATTTTACCTCACATCACAGAAAGTAGTTTGTGTCAGATCGATTAGGAGCTGCAAAGGAACCAACACGTTTTTGGTTTTTCCCTTAAACTTTACTTTTTAAATTCTCTGTTCTTAACTTTTATATCGTCTATGTGTTCCTTTTCAACTACATATATATATATATATATATATTTTATGCATTTTTAATCTTCCTTTTTTCCCTGAATCTGAACCTAACCTTAAAGGTGAAACACATGTGCTTGTCCTTCTAAGTATCCTACTTTTATTAACAGTCAAACACAATCATAAACTATGTTCTTAAAGCTATATTATACATACTTGTAGATAACATACTTACTAACATAACATACTTGTAGGGACAGTGTTAAACTACAACAACTATTGTGACATCTTCTATTTGCTTTTCTTCATTGTTGTTTGGTAAATATTACAATCCTTGATAGATCCACTATAGAGGAAATGTCAAACACAATGTTTAGGTCACTTCCTGTCAGTGTCACCCTGCCTCATTCATAGAGATCATGGTGTTTGTAGGAGCAGGTAAACTGTTACATGAGGACAGTCTCCTGTTTGGTATATATCTCCTTTGAATTTGGATTTAAGGGGAATTTCACACCTTTCCTCAGTTCCTTCAACATGTGAAATACTTTTAAAATTGGTATATGATGTTGTCTAGCTTCTTAAATCCTCATAAATATTCGTGTGGTTTTAGTAAGTTTTGTTTCCTGTATAGCTACAAACATTCAATTGTTTATTATATCCGACATGGCACCATTAAGACATCTAAAACATCTGTATGATTAACCGTTTATTGACCAGGGCAAAACTGCAACTAAATTCTGATTTAAACTGTATGTCACGCGATAACTTAACTCTGCAATTCCATGACATATCTGTAAACCAACATCATGCCACCAAAGTGACGTTTGTCTGAACTTGCTGAGAGCACGACAGACAACTTTAGCTCACTTAGCCGAAGAGCTAACTCGCTAAAGTTGGAAAGCTAGCCTTTAGCTTTAGCTTGTGACTTGGTACGACCGCCGACACTTACCCATAATCATCGTCTCGTCGGGAATTTCCTCTATGAAACATTTCTTCTCCGTCTCTCCGATGTGAAAGTACAAAGACGAGACTACGCTGTAGAAAACATTTAGAAGTAAAACTGACAACACACACGACCGCATCTTGATAGACACCATCTTCCTGCCGGGAGAGACCTCTACTGAGCATGCGCAAGGACAGCAATGCCACGTAAACCATCGTACCGCTCTGACCAATCAGCACGTAGTAAGAGGCTGACGGGCGCTGTAGTTTTTAAAGATTAATCGTTTTAAAAGCCCCGTTACCATGCTGTCCATTTTTTTTAAGGCGACTGCATTGCCATTGGATTTTAAAAAAACTTTCTTTACGGACAAAAAATAAAGTACAGATAAACTATAAAATGAAGTCCCCTCAAAGTAGCTTACACAATGCACGATGATACACATATTGCTTGTGGTACAAAATGAATGCTTTATGTGAGCTTTATTTTAATTCTATTTTCAACACCAAATACAAACAAGGACATCAACTTTAAACATCAACCACTTCTTAATACCTATAATAACACTCCGATGAGACAATATCAACAATTAAAATATGACAATATTCCGACTTGTGTTCAATTATATGTACAATTATTCCATTCAACTTAACCCTGTGTTATGGTTTGAATGTATCAATGACACAATTACCAAACCTTCATAATGACAGGACAAAAACACAATAATTATAGTAAGTATAAAATAGATTAATTTAATATGAGACTTATATGAGCTCGTAGTAGCCTATTCAGAAAATGTTTCATCTTAGTAGAAGAAAGTATATGTTACAGTAGGAAAGATGAAAAAAAAAAAAAATCCTGAATTCCCCTCGGGATCAATAAAGTATCTATCTATCTATCTATCTATCTATCTATCTATCTATCTATCTATCTATCTATCTATCTATCTATCTATCTATCTATCTATCTATCTATCTATCTATCTATGGTAGAAGTCATTTATATTAGCGTATTGGGAGCACTAGTAGTAGTAGTATTACTCATAGCCTGCAGGGGGCAGCAAGTCAAAGCCTCCTCGGTTTAACAAAAAAACCTGAAGAAGAAGAACTTCCCCCTCAAGCTGTTTCCATGGCAATCAAACATGGCGCCAGGTAAGTCACGCATCCCTTTTTACAAATAAACACTAAGAAATAACACAAAAACAATTTGTTTATTAAAGTAGTTAAAGTTGTAATTAATACTGTGAGTTTGCAGTTAACACTGTGACGGAATCATCGCGAGAGTGAAACACCGCGAGAATATGATTTAGTAAGCTTTCTGTAGTTTAAGATGCAGATAGAGAACGTCCAGAGCTCGGAAAGTAAACAAAGCTTCTGGTTACTTAAATATTGTTAAAACATTGTTCTTAACTCATTATAACACAGTACTTCAAAGAAATATTAAAATTACTGTTGTATAGCATGTTAGCTTTTTTAGGTAGCTATGATCATTCATATCTACTCCTTAAAAATCAAACCGCTACAACTGTTACTATTCTCCTTTTCTCTGTATTTTTTCTTTTGTTTGTCTTGCTATGTTTTTAGTTGAATCCACCTTTTGCAAAACGTAATACAGTTTAATACAAACTAAAAAAGAAATGATTTAATGGGGAAAATAGATCAAATCTGCTAATAAATTTAAAAACACTGACATATACAGGGAAATCATGCTGCGGTCATTTTTTGTTTTTAGTTTGTTTCTGAGGGTATCGTCTCTTCTTCTCTGCAGGGAGCCAACCAATTGTATCCTTTACATGTGATGTGAGAGTGATGTGTGCTGTGTGTTGTATGTTCGTGACACATGTTCCTCTGTTGGCCTTGACGACTTTTCCTGCAGCTGTCATCCACTCCTCTGCAGGTCCTCTTCTACCTGAACAGTTGGTACTTTGCTGCCTTCTACCTGGCTGAGATCCTGATGTTTATTTATAAAGGTCAGTTAGGAGGAGCTGTGCCATTGTGACTTTCTGTGAGGATTCTGTGATCTTGCTGTAAAACTTTTGCTTTCAGGTTATTTGGGTGCGATTAAAAAAAAAAAAAAAAAAAAGCTTGATAAACTTCAGCTTCTCTTTTTCTTGCAGGGATTTTACTCCCCTACCCATCAGATAATCTGGTTCTGGATGTGGTTTTGCTGTTGCTTTTCCTCGCTCTGGAGACTCTCCGGATCTTTTACGGTGAGTTAACTAGTGAACTATTAATGCATTCACACACCCTCATGTCTTCTGTCTAATCAGCAACCCAACTGTATTAAATGACAGGCCATTTTGTTAGCGCTTAGCTGCAGGCAGAGGCCAGGAGCTCAGTCTGGAGGGACTTGGGTTGGGAACTGGAGGGTCGCCGGTTTGAGTCCCGGTACGGACCAAAAATCTGTAAATTGGTCTGGTAGCTGAAGAGACCAGTGCCCAGGAAGTGGTCTGGCTCTGCCGATGTGCTCTTGAGCAAGACACAAACCTCCCCCCCCCTCCCCCAACCAGTTCACGAGTGCCTGCCAGGGGCGGCTCCCTCACTCTGACATCTCTCCATTAGTGCATGTCCATAAGATCCTGTCTCCATGTGTACCGTATAAATCAGCCTATGTGTGTGTTCCATGATTCAGTGTACAAAACATAATTTACCTTCGGGGATCAATAATGTAAATCTTCTCCTTCTTCTGTTTGGTTCCTAAGCAAAGCGCTAATATCTGCAGTGCCGCCACTTTTTAATTAAGTGCAGTGTAAACATTTTATTTATAAGTTATAATTGTTTAAAAAATCATTGCAACCTCTCCTGGAGGAAAAACAGCGTGACCGACAGGAATGAGAGACACGCCCTGACCTTTGACCTGGTTGTGTTGTCACTCAGGTTGGAAGGGGAACCTGTGTGAGCGCTCTCTGGCTTCTTGTGCGTCGCTCTTCATCCTCCTTCCCTGTGCAGCGCTGGCTGTTTACTACCTGCTGCTGCAAACATTCGTCCTGCGGCTGGAGTTCATCCTCAGCGCCGTGCTGCTCTGTTTCTACGCCCTCGAGTTCCTACTCGGACTTCTCTCCCTGTCCGCCTTCTCCAGGTGAACTAATCCTCCTGATTGTCAAACGTGGAGATTCTCAGTTCAGTAAAAAAATGAAATGATTTTTCTTCATCTGTTAATATTTGAGTGATTTCTTTGTCCCTTCTGGTTCTGTTCTCGTAGGTCCAAAGTTTACTGAAGAAGAAGCAGCGGGAGCATCAGCAGAGGATTGTTTACACTGTAAATAAAACATTTTATATTTTCTTCTTTTGAAATGTAAATGTGTTTGACTCTTAAAATTAAAACTGTTGTCTTCATAGAACTCGTTGATTTTAAAAAACTATCCAATAGATGTTTGTATTTTTTTTTTTTAATCACATTTTGATAACAGATGGACCAATGTGAATGTGAACAAGGCTGAAATAAAACTGACCTTTTCTCAATGGCTCCTCATCAGACCTTTCCTTTTTTCCCCAATTATGAATACTAATAATAAGTGATTATTAGAAAAATGCAGACAGGTCTGTGGGTTTATATAATCTCTGCAAGATGGAAAACAAGCATCTTTCAAAGTGTTATTCCATGTCCTCAAAGAGGAGAGTGTTAAATGTTAATGAAGAGCTCTGTTGCATCTCCTCTCTACCCTGCTGCAGTTCCTGATGTTGGTATGAGTTGTGTCTGTGTGAGGAAGTTCATGGGAAACAAATATTAAACTGCTCATAATGCTGCACTAAGAAGTATTAAATCTTTGACTCATTTCTTCTCCTGGTGTGAATACTTGCAGGGTTTTTCACTGATCAATCATTTTTAAGGTTTTAGGATGACTTGTAGGCTTCAAGTTTTCATTAATGATCAAAAGTTCATCCATTAATATTCTTCTCATTAAAGCACTCTGCCTTTGGATTGCATTCATTCATTTGCTTGTAGCTAGGTCATGGATAGTCTTACAGAAGGTTTATGAAGATAAGTCAAGAAAACAGAACAACAAAGACTTATAGTAAACCTATATTATGAAAATGCAATAAATGCAGAGGCAAAATGACAAAATTATAACTCTTAACCAAAATATTAACTTTGATGGCCTTTTCAGAAAGGTTTGCAAATGGGGAGAACTACTCATTACTTTCTGGATGTTTCCTTTTAAACACAACCAGAGCGAGAAATTTAAACACTTCTACAAACGACTATAGTAGTTCTGGCTCTTAACTTTTACCCCAAAACTAAACACACACATTTTTGCATGGCTAACATTCATTAAGACATTAGGGAATATAAGAGGATGAATGTTTTTGACCATTCTGTTTTTTAACTAAATACTCAACATATATTTATTGCTTTGCTGTAGAATAGAGGCCACAAATTCATATGTAACATATCATGCATAATCTATCATCAGGTCAACACTAAAATCTGTCCCATGCTTTGGTTTATGACCTATAACACAGGCAAGTTATGACTATACCATCAGCCTCAGTTTTTCTTTGTGTTTAATGCTCATCAGCTAGGTTTAGCACTTTTGTCTTCTCAGCTACAAGAGGACATATTCCTCTTTTCCAGCTTTTCAAACAGTCTCCTGTGGTCTAAATGAAACGCCTGTGCTGTGCTTTGGTCGAAATATAGCATGAATCAAGCACCAGAGGAAGTTTATGACCCTGTAGAAACCAGCTCTCTAAGAATGCTCCATTTTGGTGTGTGTCTCTTTAAATGAAATGAGCTCCACCTGACTTCTCCCAGTAGAGATCACTCATTCACAAGCGAGAATAAAAATGGCAGACTTGCACAAAAGTTTTACTCAAGGCTCGGGGTGGAGTCCATGGGTGGAGTAAACAGCGGAGGGTATTTTCTTTCTTTTTTTTTTTTTTTAGCAGGGTCTCACATTCACTAGCTGAGACACACATTCTTTGTGATTTAAGACTCATACAGACAACAAACAAAGGACCAGAGGGGTTTACATGGGTCGATAGACACTCAAGCCACCCAAATAAATGTTCAAAAACAGTATGAAAGTGGTTTTTTTTTAAAATAATATGGCGCCTTTAAAATTGAAAGTAAAAACTGTGAACTTAACAATGTACCTAATATACATCTGGTAATCTCTCTTCATGGACATAGACTAGCAGCATTCTCCCTTTCTTTCAGCTATGCTATGCTAACCACATTTAAACTACAGATTTGAGATAGGTAGGCTTATACTCAGCATGCACATGAATTGTACTTTCAAGAAATAACCCGATGCATTTTATGAAGACAACAATTCAGAATTTTCAGAGAGTTTCCATCAAAGACTTAACTCTCTTCCTCACATTTTGTTTTTGCATATGTTCAGTTACATAAAGTTGCCGACTTTATCAACTTTTCAGTTGAAACTTTCTTTCTTAAGCCGTCTCTAATCTCAGATGACTAATTTAACAGTTAGCGAACAGGCAGAATGTGACTGCCGGGGTTGAAAGAGGATAAAGAAAGTTGAATTCTGCCTCGGCCATCAGCGCCGCTCCTCCTGACCTGCACATGTTTGTGCTCACGGGGCATTTGTTCTGCTTGTCAAAGTCAGTGCCCAATTGGGTGAAGGCCGTATTAAAGAGATCAGTGTATTTGCATGTCTCCACAATGGCTGCCTCGCTCGTTTCCCTTTGTGAATATAAAGTAGACAGAACTTAAAGCTGAGAGGTTTCATTACTGAGTCTATCGCAGCCGTGCAGTTCCTGCCACACAAATTAAATTGTGCCACTTTGTTGAGCAGCGACCTCCATTCATAACTGCAGTTTCATCAGCGCAGCGCATCCACAGAAACTTTCAGCAGATTTAAGTTTTTACATATTTTCACCAGACTCGTATATGAAAGGTTCCCTCAGATTATAATGCGCCTGCACTTCTCACAAATGTTTCAGCTTTAGAGTCAGACTGTTAAGAGAAAACACACTTTGAGCTCATACCCAATTTCTAAAAATTGCAGTCTGTCTTTTGGTAAGGAAAGCAGTTTTTATGTAAACCAGAGGTGTCACATCAGAAAACATTTGTGTAAACTCTGTTATGGTTCAGTGCATTTTAACAAGCGTTGTTATTCTTCAGACAGGAGAATCCGATTTTGAAACATTTCTGTTGATGCAGTTGGATGACTGGATGGAAAGGAAACTGCTTAAATGTTTAAAACAATTAGTCAGTTTTTTTCTTCAATATACTTTTCTGTTGTTCTTGGATCTAGGGACTGATTTTAAACTCCTAATGAGATAAAAAAAAAAACATTTGAAAGTTTAGTGTGTGAGCGAAAAAATGTCAAATGAAGGTAGCGATAATGTAGAAGTAAAGTATTTTTTCACGTAAAGGATAACAATAGAAATAATTAACAAAGGCTTTGAAATAGACTTAAACATCTACTTTAATTTGTCGCTGGTCAAACCTTTACAGAGGAGAGCTTTTTTTTCTCTCAGTAGTTCCACAATCTTTGGATCTAAATTAAATCATTCATTAAATCTAAGAGATAGAGTTAAAGAAAAAACTGCATTTTTTAGCAGGAAAAACTTTTACTTAAAAGAAAGCTTTGGGAAAGTCATGAAGCTATATGGATCCACAAATTACCCCCCCCCCCCCCCACCCCCACCCCTCAAATGTAACAGGTTTGTGTAAAGACACATTCATTATCTTTTTTAGATTAAAATAGACTTGTAATAACAATAAGTGAAGTTAAGTGAAGTTATACATTTAATCTTGTTCACCTGAGTTGATTTTCTGATATTATTTAAAGCACAGACACCTTAGGTAACTATGTGTGAGTGCTGTGATTGAAATATTTGATTTGGATCTGACACAATATTGTCATAGAACATAATAAATCAGTGATTTATTGATAGAATATCTTTGTTTTGGATGGTTGTGCCTAAGTCTTTTAAAAACAAAATCTAATGAGCATGATTGCATTCTAAAGGCAGCAGTTTGGATGCAATTCCTATTTTTCTATAACTTTTGTAGTTTATTGTTGTTCTTCATATTACTATTTATTTGCATTATATTGTTTTAAGTGTCACATAGATTTTATTACAATAAACATGAAACATTGTTATGAAAAGTACTTAATGAGCATTTGTTGTACCTACTGTATAATGTAGAAGATCCTGTTCTCCTGAGGTACTGAGCCTCTTCAGATGCAGTTCCATATTTCAACAGCAGGTGTCAGAGAAGCTCCATCAACGTGATTTACATCAGCCGTTAACCCTTCAGAGAAAAGGAGAGCTGACAAACAGGAGGAGCAGAAGACAGAAAAAGATGAGGAGCATCAGGAGAGGAGTTATTAAGCTTAAAGTGAGGATGGAGAGAGATGTAGAACAGTAAGAAAAGATGCAAAGTAGAGAGAGGAGTGAGGGAGAGGAGGGGCTGAGGAGGAAAAGATGATGTGGAGGAGGAAAAGGACAAAGGGCAAACATGTACTTGAAGTACTAAAGTGTGATCAGTTAAAAGATGAAGAGGAGGAGGGTGAGAAGAGAAAGGAAAATGCAAAGAAAGAGAAAGGACAGTGAATAGATGAGGAGCTGAAAGACAACTGGATGAAAAGGAGGAGAAAGAAAGATTTAAAGCTAAAGATGAGCTGGAAGAAAGAGAGAGAGAGAGAGAGAGAGAGAGAGAGAGAGAGAGAGAGAGAGAGAGAGAGAGAGAGAGAGAGAGAGAGAGAGAGAGAGGAAGAAGCTGCCTAAGACTTCCTGTCAAACCTTGTTATGTCAAATTAGGTACAAAATATTAAACAGGACCATTAATTTGCGCATTCAATAATTATTTAATATCTCTAATTATTCCATTATTTAAAGGTAATTTTTAAATAACTAAAGAGAAAATATATCATATAAGACTATAATGATACCTAATGAGAATAAATGTTTATAAACTATAAATCTATCCTCTTAACGAGTTTTGTGGCTAAGTCGGCCAATCACAGGTGGAGCTGCCTAACGAGCTGCTGTAGGCGGGTCCTCCATTGACAGATGGATGGATGTGTCTCTCAGCTGTGTTGACAGAAAGCAGAAAATGATGATTTACTAGGTGAGCTTTTATTCATGCCGTGTCCCCGCTGAATAAAGATCAAATTAGAGGTTTATGAGCTCCGCTGTCTGTCCTGACATTTATATGAGCTCTGCGCTTGGCTCGCCTGATTTATGTTTACAGCTGTGAAGGAAAGAGGAAATAAACAAAGGAGGGAGAAAAAAAACAAATGAAGTAGCTTGAAATCGTATTCTAATGCTCTGTCAACAGCAGCACACACGTAGAGAGGGATGATGGGATATGTAGTTTAAAGGTTAGAGGTGAAGCCCGTGGAGGGATTCAATATAAAAAACATTAATTTTTTGGTACAAACAAAACAAAGCAGGTGTTCAACCCTTTTTGGCACTCTCTTCCAAATCACAGAGAAATAAAAACTGTCAAGTGCTGACAGCTGGCCTCAGGTTCATGGGCTTGTTGACTTACTGTTGATTGGATAGACAGCAATTTATTTTTGCAACTTTCAAGGTTTAGTTTATTCTAATGTTGATTGCTGAATACAAATAATGGTGTAACTTGTAGGGTCGTGATTGATTTTTGTTTTCTTTTACACAAATGTTCTCATTTTTTCTCTTTCACTCTCAAGTGCATAGCACCAAATCAAAACTCCATGTGCTATTTCAGCCCAAAGCAAAACAATTTTACTGAACCACTTTAAAATCAAATCAATTTTATCTATAAAACCCTGTATACACTTCACAGGTTTGTCAATGTGTACAACATAAAAACAGGGGAAACAAGATCTTAGTAAGCTAAAACCTCTAAACCCCTTTTTAGGTTTAAGTCCTGCATTTAAGGAAAATGGGAGGAATCCAAAAGATATGGTTGTTTGGATTCCTGTGGAATTGTGCAAAGACTGTCTGAGAATACACTTTTCCTTAAAAGCCCATAGATAGTTTAGGTTCTCTAAAGAGCTAGCTTAACCTGCTGGTTGAAATGGAAAAGATTTTGACTGAGAATCCCACTAACAGGATAAAGAGGAGAGGACCAAACAGTGAATCCTGAGGGACGCCATGGTGCTGCCATAGCATTTAACTCCACTTCATATGTCCTGTCTGGTCATCATTATAGTCAATAGTTTCAGATGATGACTTATCTATTCTCACTTGTCTATTCTCATGATTGTCACTATTGCACTTTAAATGATGTATAATTGATTTTTGCTCTCTGTATCAATACTGCTCACTTACAACTGTCATCACAGTTTTTTTGCACATGTTCATCTTCTCCAGCAAAGTATGTTTACAGTCAGTTAAACATCACTTACAAATGTCACAGTTAATTTCTTACATTTTTGACAAGTTGGAATGTTGACATTATATAATGGTTTATATCTGTCTGTCCGTCCGTCCGTCCAATTCAGAAGAGGTAAAAAGCAAGGAGGGTTGTTCAACTATTAATTTTTTAAATCGTTTACAGCTTTTATTTTGTCTTTCTACTTCTTGTTTGTATTAGAAAACAGACACTGACATCCCTAAGAGCAACAATTTGTAACCCTTCAAAGGTCTATAAAGAGAATTCTGACATTTCAACAATTACACTTGTAGTAAGCAGAAAGGATTTGTGCCTTCTTTTTGCCCTTCAGTGTCTCACCAATCAGTTTTCCATTGATTTGCAAAGATTTTTGCAGATATTTTAACTCTTCTCTGCAGCCACTTGATGGCAGTGTAGCACCATGAATTCACCGAGGGAGGAAACAGAGAAAAAAAGCTGCATTTTTCATAAAAGGTGGAGAGCGAGCAAAATAGGAGGAGGAGGAGGAGGAGGAGGAGGAGGAAGGGGGAAGGCCCGCAGAGCATCCATAATGTATGTGATCAGTCAGAAAGAAACACTGGAGGAAGAAGCATATTTACAGGGGTTATGATACTAATGATGACACAGATGCTGAGGCCCACATGAACTGACAGAGAGAGAGACAGACAGACAGACAAAAACAGGGAGGGGGAGAGAGGGAGAACTTCCAGTCTGTCATTCAAGCAAAAAAACTGACTGGCTGAAAAATCACCTGATCCTCTCTTGCTCTCACAGAGTCCTTCAGTCAGACTGTCTTAAAACTAGATTTGAACATAATATTAACCTACACTTAATCTTAATCTGGTTGTATTCCTGCATTTACCTCTCTTAAAGGAAGGATAGCTACTTTTTGATCCAGTAGATGTCGCCCTTGAGCACTAACATAAAACCAAAAAAAACTTGAGCTGCATTGTTTAGTTAGCCGGCTAATGGAATCACTCTTTAGTTTGCTTGTACCTTTACATTGCATATACATCTACACAAAATGACCATGACCTAAAAATGCTTATGTGACATTCAAATAAAGATTGATCACTGTTTGTTATTGTTCTTTTCAATAGTCCCTCAATTACACAGATTTTATATTCAAGGGGATGAACCGGCCAGCTGTCCCATCCCTGTAAACACAATGCATGTACGGCTCAGACAACATCACAGACAGAGGGACTCGGATACTAAATCGCAGACCGTCATGACTCAGAGAGTTATTTTCAGAGGATATACTGGATTTCTGCTGTACGTATTTATGTGTAAAATGTTGCACAATCAGCCATAAAATTTCTAATGCTTAATGTTAGAGCAGCTGAAAAACTCAAAGCTACTCTTTCAAACTAACATGATAAAGTTGAATTATGTCTGCAGATATGATAATAACAGCTTAATGGCAAAAATAGAAAGAGAAACACTTGAGCCTCATACCCACATCATATACTGTACTGTACTGTACTAATTTACTGCTAGCAGATAAAGAAAAAGCAGATGGAGTCCAAAAAAATGTTCTGCAAAAAGTTTTACAACACAAGGACATCTCTTTTTGCGAGCACTTCTGACTTCTCTCTACAGTATGCAATGAAAAACATGTTTGCAAAAACTGGACTGCAGAACCAGAGCACAACAATCAGTTTCTCAGAAAAGCAACCCCCTGCTTATTCAGCTCACAGAGCAGGTCGGGACATCTCCTTTTGGACAAACTCGGACTATCCAGATTGTTTATTTGCTTCATTTCCAGTTAGAAAATCAGTGACATTCAAAAGATTGTCCCCCACAATTCTGACATGACCTGGAAAAAAAAAATCAAACAACCTCAGCTGTCTGTCTGACCTGAAGGAAACAGCCGTCCTTTTGTTTGTTTTAAAAAGAAAATATCAGACTATCAGACGTCAGAACAGCCGGGCAGCTCATGGATGAAAACAGACTGGACATACTTAACACCGTCAAGTGTGAAGTACAATTGGAAGCTGCTCTTGTAGTGACCGGCAGCAGGTTGTTGTTTTTGAGTATTTTTTGTATGTGAATCTGTACAAATTGTGTGTCTATGTCGTTCATCAAGTTGAAGGCTGATGAAACCTTTTTTTGTAACTCCATGGTGGAGTCTGTCCTGCCTTTTGGCTTCATCAATTGGTTTAGCAGTCTGTCAATAAGTGACAAAAAATGGTTGCAACACATCATTAAAGTTGCCAGTAAGATCATTGGTTTGAAACTTCCTGATCTGTCTCTGTTTCTAACCTTCAAAAAGAGAAAGCTGCAGCTAAGACTAAGACCTCTTACAGTGTCCTTAACATCCTCTGGTGAGTTTGAGCTTCTGCCTTCAGGCATGAAGCTACAGATTACCAAAAAGCCAAGGCAAACATGTTAGGAAGACATTTTATTACTCAGACCATCAAGCTTTTGAACTCCAACGATGAGT